>NC_139996.1:47093531-47526031 GCF_964263955.1 Coregonus lavaretus | reverse complement strand
TCCACTTGCGAATAATCGCACCAACTGTTGTCATCTTCTCACCAAGCTTCTTGGCGATGTTCTTGTAGCCCATTCCAGCCTTGTGTAGGTCTACAATCTTGTCCCTGATATCGTTGGAGAGCTCTTTGGTCTTGGCCATGGTGGGGAGTTTGAAATCTGATTGATTAATTGCTTCTGTGGACAGGTGTCTTTTATACAGGTAACAAGATGAGATTAGGAGCACTCCCTTTAAGAGTGTACTCCTAATCTCAGCTCGTTACCTGTATAAAAGACACCTGGGAGCCAGAACTCTTTCTGATTGATAGGGGGTCAAAAACGTATTTCCCTCATTAAAATGCAAATCAATATATAACATTTTTTACATGCGTTTTTCTGGATTTTTGTTGTTGTTATTCTGTCTCTCACTGTTCAAATAAACCTACCATTAAAATGATAGACTGATCATTTCTTTGTCAGTGGGCAAACGTACAAAATCAGCAGGGTATCAAATACTTTTTTCCCTCTGTTCTGAAAGGCCCCAGAGTCTGCAACACCACTAAGCAAGGGGCACCACCAAGCAAGCGGCACCATGAAGACCAAGGAGCTCTCCAAACAGGTCAGGGACAAAGTTGTGGAATGGTACAGACAGGGTTGGGTTATAAGAAAATATCCAAAACTTTGAACATCCCACGGAGCACCATTAAATCCACAATAAAAAAATTGAAAGAATATGGCACCACAACAAACCTGCCAAGAGAGAACCGCCCACCAAAACTCACAGACCAGGCAAGGAGGGAATTAATCAGAGAGGCAACAAAGAGACCAAAGATAACCCTGAAGGAGCTGCAAAGCTCCACAGCGGAGATTGGAGTATCTGTCCATAGGACCACTTTAAGCCGTACTCTCCACAGAGCTGGGCTTTACGGAAGCGTGGCCAAAAAAAAGCCATTGCTTAAAGAACAAAATAAGCAAACACATTTGGGGGGGTTATGCACGCTCAAGTTTTCAGTTTTTTGTATCTTATTTCTTGTTTGTTTCACAAAAATATTTTGCATCTTCAAAGTGGTAGGCATGTTGTGTAAATCAAATGATACAACCCCCCCAAAAATCCATTTTAATTCCAGGTTGTAAGGTAACAAAATAGGAAAAATGCCAAGGGGGCTGAATACTTTCGCAAGCCACTGTATCTCTGTGCATTCAAATTGCCATCGATAAAATGCAATTCTGTTCGTTGTCCGTAGCGTATTGCTGCCCATACCATAACCCCACCGCCACCATGCGGCACTCTGTTCACAACGTTGACATCAGCAAACCGCTCGCCCACACAACGCCATACATGTGGTCTGTGGTTGTGAGGCCGGTTGGACGTACTGCCAAATTCTCTAAAACAACGCTGATAGAGAAATTAACATTAAATTATCTGGCAACAGCTATGGACATTCCTGCAGTCAGCATGCCAATTGCACGCTCCCTCAAAACTTGAGACATCTGTGTCATTGTGTTGTGTGACAAATTGCACATTTTAGAGTAGCCTTTTATTGTCCCCAGTACAAGGTGCACCTGTGTAATGATCATGCTGTTTAATCAGCTCCTTGATATGCCACACCTTTCGGGTGGATGGATTATCTTGGCAAAGGAGAAATGCTCACTAACAGGGATGTAAACAAATATGTGCACAACATTTTAGAGAAAAAAGCTTTTTGTGCATATGGAACATTTCTGGGATCTTTTATTTCAGCTCATGAAACATGGGACCAACACTTTACATGTTGCATTTATATTTTTGTTTAGAACAAGTATTCACACCCTTCAGTCAATACATGTTCGAATCACCTTTGTCAGTGATTACAGTCTTTCTGGGTAAGTGTCTAAGATCTTTGCACATCTGGATTGTACAAAAACTCTGTCAAATAGGTTGTTGATCACTGATAGACAACCCTTTTAAAGTCTTGACTGTAACTAGGCCACTCAGGAACATTACTTGTCTTCTTAGTAAGCAACTCCTGAGAAGATTTGGCTTTGTGTTTTAGGTTATTGTTCTGCTCAAAGGTGAATTCATCTCCCAGTGTCTGGTGGAAAGCAGACTGAACCACATTTTCCCATAGGATTTTGCCTGTGCTTAATTGTATTACATTTTTTGTATCTTATTTTTTATTTTTTTTAATTTAACCCTCTTTTTCTCCCCAATTTCGTGATATCCAATTGCGATCTTGTCTCATCGCTGCAACTCCACAACAGGCTTGGGAGAGCCAAAGGCCAAGTCATGCGTCCTCCGAAACAAGACCCACCAAACCGTGCTTCTTAACACCCGACCACTTAACCCGGAAGCCAGCTGCACCAACGTGTCGGAGGAAACACTGTTCATCTGACGACCGAAGTCAGCCTGCAGGCGCCCGGCCCGCCACAAGGAGTCGCTAGAGCGCAATGAGCCCCACGGCCAAACCCTCCCCTAACCCAGACGACGCTGGGCCAATTGTGCGCCGCCCTATGGGACTCCCGGTCACGGCCGGTTGTGACACAGCCTGGGATCGAACCCGGGTGCCTTAGACTGCTGTGCCACTCGGGAGGCCTATTCCGTTTTATTTTTTTATCCTGAAAAAATCCACAGTCCTTAACGATTACAAGCATACCCATAACATAATGCAGCCACCACTATGCTTGAAAATAATGGAGAGTGGTACTCAGTAATGTGTTGTATTGGATTTGCCCCATACATAACACTTTGTATTCAGGATAAAAAGTTAATTGCTTTCCCACATTTCTTTGCAGTATTATTTTGGTGCTTTGTTGGAAACAGGATGCATGTTTTGGAATATGTGTATTCTGTAAAAGCTTCCTTCTTTTCAATCTGTCAATTAGGTTAGTATTGTGGAGTAACTACAATGTTGTTGATCCATCCTCAGTTTTCTCCTATCACAGCCATTAAACTCTGTAACTGTTTAAAAGTCACCAATGGCCTCATGATGAAATCCCTGTAATTTTTTTCTGTACTGTAAATGTACAGTATGTGTAAGACATTTATACATTTTCACAGATACCTATAGATGTCAGGCTGTGTGAGCAGTGTGTTGTCCAACACGGTCCCCCTCACAAACTCATAGCAGATGCCGTTCTGGAAGCTGCAGTAGATCTGCGGGCCGCAGTTGTGACTGTGGAGTATCTTGAACATCTCCACCTCTCTCTCCCGGTCCACATAGAGCTCTGTCATCCTCCCGTACACACGCACCAGCACAGCCCCCAACTCCTGGAGCGAGCCCACGAAGCAGCCCATGAGCTGGTTGGTGATGCCCTCGGTGAACACCTGAACACAAGACAACAATGTCAGGATGGTGTCGATAGAGTCTGGTTGAGCGGTAACGATCTTGACTCTCATCCACATATTAACCCCCTCATGAGCCGTTACTTCCCTGCTCTGAGGTTTCACACAGAGAGCAAGCTCAGCTGCGCCGTCACAGCCCACCCATGTGTGTACCTGTCTGCTAGGGCTGGGAATTGCCAGGGAACTCACGATATTATATAAATTGGTGCCGATACAATATTTATTGCGACACTCACGATTCTGTATGTATTGCGATTTGATACTGTGATTTTATTGCGATTCGATGTTCCAAATATACAGTGGGGGAAAAAAGTATTTAGTCAGCCACCAATTGTGCAAGTTCTCCCACTTAAAAAGATGAGAGAGGCCTGTAATTTTCATCATAGGTACATGTCAACTATGACAGACAAATTGAGAATTTTTTTTCCAGAAAATCACATTCTAGGATTTTTAATGAATTTATTTGCAAATTATGGTAACAAGCAAGATTTCTGGCTCTCACAGACCTGTAACTTCTTCTTTAAGAGGCTCCTCTGTCCTCCACTCGTTACCTGTATTAATGGCACCTGTTTGAACTTGTTATCAGTATAAAAAACACCTGTCCACAACCTCAAACAGTCACACTCCAAACTCCACTATGGCCAAGACCAAAGAGCTGTCAAAGGACACCAGAAACAAAATTGTAGACCTGCACCAGGGTGGGAAGACTGAATCTGCAATAGGTAAGCAGCTTGGTTTGAAGAAATCAACTGTGGGAGCAATTATTAGGAAATGGAAGACATACAAGACCACTGATAATCTCCCTCGATCTGGGGCTCCACGCAAGATCTCACCCCGTGGGGTCAAAATGATCACAAGAACGGTGAGCAAAAATCCCAGAACCACACGGAGGAACCTAGTGAATGACCTGCAGAGAGCTGGGACCAAAGTAACAAAGCCTACCATCAGTAACACACTACGCTGCCAGGGACTCAAATCCTGCAGTGCCAGACGTGTCCCCCTGCTTAAGCCAGTACATGTCCAGGCCCGTCTGAAGTTTGCTAGAGGGCATTTGGATGATCCAGAAGAGGATTGGGAGAATGTCTTATGGTCAGATGAAACCAAAATAGAACTTTTTGGTAAAAACTCAACTCGTCGTGTTTGGAGGACAAAGAATGCTGAGTTGCATCCAAAGAACACCATACAGACTATGAAGCATGGGGGTGGAAACATCATGCTTTGGGGCTGTTTTTCTGCAAAGGGACCAGGACGACTGATCCGTGTAAAGGAAAGAATGAATGGGGCCATGTATCATGAGATTTTGAGTGAAAACCTCCTTCCATCAGCAAGGGCATTGAAGATGAAATGTGGCTGGGTCTTTCAGCATGACAATGATCCCAAACACACCGCCCGGGCAACGAAGGAGTGGCTTCGTAAGAAGCATTTCAAGGTCCTGGAGTGGCCTAGCCAGTCTCCAGATCTCAACCCCATAGAAAATCTTTGGAGGGAGTTGAAAGTCCGTGTTGCCCAGCGACAGCCCCAAAACATCAGCAACAGTGTGTGAAAACCTTGTGAAGACTTACAGAAAACGTTTGACCTGTGTCATTGCCAACAAAGGGTATATGACAAAGTATTGAGAAACTTTTGTTATTGACCAAATACTTATTTTCCACCATAATTTGCAGATAAATTCATTTAAAATCCTACAATGTGATTTTCAGAATTTTATTTCCTCATTTTGTCTGTCATAGTTGACGTGTACCTATGATGAAAATTACAGGCCTCTCTCATCTTTTTAAGTGGGAGAACTTGCACAATTGGTGGCTGACTAAATACTTTTTTACCCCACTGTATTGCTCTGTTGCAGATGGACATGAGAGTGCCATGAGAAAATGAATTTTGATCAGTCATAGAAATAAAACTTCTGAAAACAAATTGGCTCCCTATTTAAAAAGAAGATGGAGAACAAGCTATGAAGAAAGAAATACTGGAGCTTTGGTGCAGGTACAGCCAACTAGCACAAAAATAATATTGAAACGATACAATTTATCGTAAAAAATAATATCCCGATATGTAACTGTATCGATTTTTCCCCCATCACTACTGTCTACCTGTTTTGTATGTGAGTGTCTCCCACTCCCCCTGTTCTAAATCAGATTATATAACTTTTATGCATGATGTCTACATCAATTATGTTTTGTATGTTTATGGTGATAGGCCTGTGGACTAATAATCTCTGTTCCTGCACTGTCCAAAAATTTATAAAAATATGAATGAGGAAAGAGAGGGGAAAAACACACAAAAAGATCAGAATAAGTCCAAACAAAGGTCCAAACTGCATGAGATTAAAAATGGAAAAAAGTAGAGATTTGCGGTGCTGTGGAGTGTTCCATGTGGGCAAATGCTGTTCCGTAGAAAACTAAAACATTCAATATAACATACATGTGGATCCTAAAATTAAGTCATAAGTTCCTGTTTAAAGTAATAGCATAACACTTAAATTGGGCCAGCATTCATAAAGCCTTTAAAGTTATGGTATTATGACAGGTCGCAATAGTTTATGACTTCCAACTTTACATTACAATAAGAATATCAATGTTATGATGATTGAGCCCAATAAACAATATAACCAAAGAGAGACAATCCAATCTCTTATTCAAAGCCAGCGGAGACTCATCCAGGGAGGGAGAGAGGTATGGTCCTACTCATTAAAGGGATTGTTCACCAAAATACCATACCATTACCTTCCCTGTAGAGAGTGGCCAGATAAACAAAACCAAAGCATCGACTACTGTCTGACCTTGTCCATAGACTGCTTACAGGGTAAGGAAACCAATATGTAATTTTGTAATTTGAGTGAACTATCCCTTTAATTTGAGGAACTATTAAAATGAAACATTTAAATATCCTGCTTGTAAGCATTTATAGTCACTCCAGTGTATTACGTAACTGATTGGGACAATTTCAAGGACAAACCCTACAGGCCACTTGCATTATTGAGCACTGACAGGAAAATGTTCAGTGGTTATGATGTGACCATGGTAAGCAATATCAGACCCTCCACATGCACATCAATGCACGTTTATTTCCATTTACTGCCTGCTCAGCGTTCTCTCACTCCCACTGTCCCCCAAGGTCTCCTCAAACCCCGAAGGGACTGCATGTAACACAATGTTTCATCGAGAGTGGCAGAGAACAAACATGGTCACCTTGACATTTGATGAAGTATTCATAGCGCTGGATTGAGAGCCATTTGAACAAACATGCCACAGCTAACACAAGATAGGCTATTGTAATACAATGCCACAGGCTTTTGTCATCAAACCGGTGTGGTATGTGGGACAAAGAAAGCAAACCCATAACCTATTCTTGAACATGAAGGACCATGCATTTACATTTACATGTGTGGGCGTGTATTCTAGCGAGAATCTGCCTTTTGTTGGCTAGCAATCACAAATGTTGTCGCGAACTTGAGTTGACTCTAAGAACAATTGTTAGCTGGCCAAGATTTGGTTCTGGGTTTGCGCAATGTGGTGAGCACCGTTCACCAATGCCACTGTAGCCTTCATGCTGTTGTGCACTCACATTTGATGGAACCCATGCTTCGTTAGTATAACTCTTCCTAGATCCAACTTAAAACAACAATTAGTTGTATTCCTGTTCCCAAAACACGGGGCCTGGTTCAAGGAGAGGTATTTGCCTCGTTTGAATAGATTACTTTTTTAAGGAGTTTAAAAGATGATTAGACCACCTGTTTCGTACTTCAATAGAGGTATGAGGACCACAAAATGAATTGGATGAATTGGAGTGCAGTAAGAATTTCTCAATCTTTTCCACAGAAAAAGTACATTAAGTCTAGGTAGTCCCTCCCTGTTTCAGGCCGTTTTGTTCGGTTTCGTGTCTAATGAACACAACCCAGTCAGTGAAACTAGATGTCCTGGTCTAAGCTCTGCTGAGGGTAATTTCTCTATCCAACTGACTGAAAAGTCTCTCGCCCTAATTCAGTCTGACGCATATCTATTCAACTCGGCCATGTCTGTCTAGGAGTCGAGATTGAGCCATACAGAAAAGCTTCAATTCAATCCAGAGACAGTTTGAGAGGCTATGCTGCCTACTTTTAGAGAACTTCTCTGAGATGTCTATATATCCACTTTTCTCTCGTTTTTGAACAGCTTCGTCTTTATGAACCAAGAGTGTCTATTTTTTGTTTAATATTTTTGCTCAGAGTCCCCACAAACCTACAGACACAATAGTGATTGAGAGGGCTTGAGAGGGAACTCTGGGGGTTAGCGTTCATCTCTCTGTGTGCTTAAACAAGACCTGTTCTAGATTGAGAGGTCAGTCCCGTTTCACTGTGACCCTGACAAACATAGATCCTATTTCTCCGGGAGATTGCCCCACTGCTTGCACACACGAATGGAGTCCTTAAGAGAAGCTATGTTAGCTGAGGACAGATGTTCTATGTGATTTCTATGTTTTTTTTATTTTCGTGATATCCAATTGGTAGTTACAGTCTTGTCCCATCGCTGCAACTCCCCTACGGACTTGGGAGAGGCGAAGGTCAAGAGCCATGCGTCCTCTGAATCACGACCCTGCCAAGCCGCACTGCTTAAACCGGAAGCCAGCCGCACCAATGTGTCGGAGGAAACACTGTCCAGCTGGCGACCGAGTCAGCTTGCAGGCGCCCGGCCCACAACAAGGAGTCACTAGAGCGCGATGTGAAAAGGAAATCCTGGCCGGCCAAACCCTCCCCTAACCCGGACGACGCTGGCCCAATTGTGCGCCGCCTCCTGGGGTTTCCCGTCACGGCCGGCTGTGACACAGCCTGGGACCGAACCTGAGTCTGTAGTGGCGCCTCAAGCGCTGCGATGCAATGAAGGTTGAGGGGAATGTTTTTTCATTGAAACATGTTCAAGGCCTGATGCACACGACAACAAAACCAGGGTTTAATACTACTCACTTCTCAGAACACTAATACTTCTCACTTACATTCCAGCAGGCAAAACTGGTTGAAATTACAGCATTACAACATCATTTCAACCAGTTTTGCCCATTGGCATACTCATGTGACAACTTAGATTCATCATGATACCTTCACTTACCTTCATCTTGATGTCCTGTGGCTTCCACTGGGGCCTCAGTCTCCCAAGGAGCTCTAGGACACCGCTGCGAGGCTTCTGCTCATCCACACACACATCCAGGTGCAGGAGCTGACCCCTGGGTCCTTTAGAGCCACCATCCATGACCTCCTGAAGCAGGGTTACTACTCAAGACGGGTCAGGGTTTGAAACCTGGTCAGAGGTAGTCAGCTCAAGCTGGTTAAATAGTTTTTAGACCACGTTGACCGGTAGCCAGACCAAGTTGAGTGGTAGTCCAACCAAGATAGTGGAGTAGTATTTAGAACAAGTTGAGCAGTGTTCCGACCAACTAGTAGTACGTCCCAAGTTGAGTGTTGTTCAACCAAGTGATATAAAAGTGATGTCCAAATATGCTCAGTCCAACATGCGCTGTTCAGACACAGTGTTCAGACACAGCGTTGTCCTGCGGTGGTGTGGGCCCAGTCAAACTGTCATTATGTGTGCTAACTTGTCACCTATTTGTCCAGTCGTGTGTCCAGTGACTCAGCACCCAACACCAGCTGGCTTATCAAAGAGCAATGTTCCTCTGGGCATCTCCACGACTCCAGATTGAGTTAGTTGCGGGGGTTACACATTAACCATCGAACTCACAGACACTAGGCACAACCCAAGCTAAAACATGATTGTACATACTATAGATAGGGGCTATCTATTAACAATTTTTGTGGCTGCCTGTCAAGCACATGTACCTTTGACTGCAGACAGAAATGACCAATGTGCTGCAGATTGTGTGGGATGGGTGAAGAAGATTTTTGATAGAGTTGGCTGGGGTGACTGCAAATATGTTTTACCAAGGGGACTGTCTGAGCATAGCTATCTCTGTGGTGTTTTTAAAACGTATTTAAACATCACATCATTTAGCATCCTTTCAGCATGACTAATCACGCTAGTTCACTGCCATGGAATATTTTAAAGGGGAAGTTCCAGATTTTACTACTTGATGTTAGAATGTTCGGTTTTCTCTGTTTAAAGAAAACCGAACCATGCATTACAGTTTCTCCTTTCAGGGTGAGGAGCCATCTAACATCAAGTTGTAAAATCCTAAACTTCCCCTTTAACATTCTACCATATTGAATGGATGATATTTAATAAGTCTGTTTACATTTTGAATTATTCAGAACGTGGTCCAAAGTTTTACATTTTACATAATTACAGTAATTGCTTAGAAGTCAAGATTGTGTTGATCATCATGAATTCAATATTTTCTAGGCTTTTAGATGCAAATTAAATTCAGTTGTCATCAAAGGGCACCTCATCATCAAAGACGTTGTGTACTGAGAGAGATGAGTGTCTACATAAATGATTTAGGAGAACAGTATAAAGGCTACTGGGAGGGCACACATACACAGATACAAAGACAGACAGACTGACAGACACACACACACACTTTCTGTCTTTCCTTCACTTTTTCTCACAGACTTTCACTTCGTCACTATCCACCCCCCCACCCCCCCCCATTGAGGTATTGATCAATGAGATTACAACCTATGTTCACCCACTCATAAAGACAGACAAAAGTTAGTTGAATTTCCAATTTGTTATCATCACTGTGCTTTCAACCATCTAAAAGCACAACCAAATTCCAATGTAAAAAAAACAATGTCTGATATTTGGTTTAGTTGTCACCCAAATATCTATCACTGCGCTTTCAAACATTTAAAAGCACAGCAAAGTTCAAATGGGAATACAATGTCAGATATTTTCATTTATATTACAGATTGTTATCACTGTGCTTCATCTAGCATAACCAAATGATCTGGATTGCAGTTGAGATTACATTAAAAAGACATTGTGCAAGTGATCAATGCTGTTCGAGATGTTGCGCAGATTATTACAGCAATTGTGAAGATCTCCACAAATCTGCGACGACCTATTCATGCCATGCTATCTTGAACATGCGCACTTTATGTGATAACATAAGAATACATTTTTGTTACAGTAACCTCAAAAGGTGGCCATGAACGTGTTACTCATTTTAAGGTTTAATGTTACATTTGTTTGTAAGATAGCCTTAACTTTAGGTTATTTACAGTATTACAAAAGTAATATTGAATTGTGTTTGGTTGACAACGCAACCAAATATCAAATACTTCAGAAAGTATTCACACCCCTTGACCTTTTCCACATTTTGTTGTGTTACAAGGTGGGATTAAAATTGTTTTAATTGTCATTTGTCATCAATGTTCTACACAAAATACTCTGTAATGTCAAAGTGGACAAAAAATGTTAACATTTGTAAAGAATTTATGAGAAGTAAAACAATAATATATCTTGATTACATAAGTATAATACATGTTAGAATCACCTTTGGCAGCGATAACAGCTGTTAGTCTTCCTGGATAAGTCTCTAAGAGTTTTGCACACCTCGATTGTACAATATTTGCACATTATTCTTTAAAACATTCTTCAAGTTCTGTCAAGTTGGTTGTTGAGCATTGCTAGACAGACTTTTTCATGTCTCGCCATAGATTTTCAAGCCGATTTAAGTCAAAACTGTAACTAGGCCACTAAGGAACATTCAATGTCGTCTTGGTAAGCAACTCGTGTATATTTGGTCTTGTCTTTTATGTTATTATCCTGCTGAAAAGTGAATTTGTCTCCCAGTATCTGTTGGAAAGCAGAATGAACAAGGTTTTCCTCTAGGATTTTGCCTGTGCTTAGCTCGATTCCATTTATTTTTATCCTAAAAAACTCCCTTGCAGATGACAAGCACACCCATACCATGATGCAGTCACCACTATGTTTGAAAATATGAAGAGTGGTACTCAGTGATGTGTCCATCCTCAGTTTTCTCCTACAGCCATGGTGAAATCCCTGAGCAGATTCCTTCCTCTCCGGCAACTGAGTTAGGAAAGACGCCTGTATCTTTGTAGTGACTGGGTGTATTGATACACCATCCAAAGTGTAATTAATAACTTCACCATGCTCAAAGGGATATTCAGTGTCTGCTTTTTTATTTTTACCCATCTACCAATAGGTGCCATTCTTTGCGAGGCATTGGAAAACCTCCCTGGTCTTTGTGGTTGAATCTGTGTTTGAAATTCACTGCTCTACTTAGGGACCTTACAGATAATTGTACAGTTGAAGTCGGAAGTTTACATACACCTTAGCCAAATACATTTAAACTCAGTTTTTCACAATTCCTGACATTTAATCCTAGTAAAAATTCCCTGTCTTAGGTCAGTTAGGATCACCACTTTATTTTAAGAATGTGAAATGTCAGAATAATAGTAGTGAGAATGATTTATTTCAGCTTTTATTTCTTTCATCACATTACCAGTGGGTCAGAAGTTTACATACACTCAAATAGAATTTTGGTAGCATTGCCTTTAAATTGTTTCACTTGGGTCAAATGTTTCGGGTAGCCTTCCACAAGCTTCCCACAATAAGTTGGGTGAATTTTGACCCATTCCTCCTGACAGAGCTGGTGTAACTGAGTCAGGTTTGTAGGCCTCCTTGATCGCACATGCTTTTTCTGTTCTGCCCACAAATGTTCTATAGGTTTGAGGTCAGGGCTTTGTGATGGCCACTCCAATACCTTGACTTTGTTGTCCTTAAGCCATTTTGCCACAACTTTTGAAGTATACTTGGGGTCATTGTCCACTTGGAAGACTCAATTTCGACCAAGTTTTAACTTCCTGACTGATGTATTGAGATGTTGCTTCAATATATCCACAGAATTTTTCTTCCTCGTGATACCATCTATTTTGTGAAGTGCACCAGTCCCTCCTGCAGCAAAGCACCCGCACAGCATGATGCTGCCACCCCTGTGCTTCACGGTTGGGATGGTGTTCTTCGGCTTGCAAGCGACCCCCTTTTTCCTCCAAACATAACGATGGTCATTATGGCCAAACAGTTCTATTTTTGTTTCATCAGACCAGAGGACATTTCTCCAAAAAGTACGATCTTTGTCCCCATGTGCAGTTGCAAACAGTAGTCTGACTTTTTTATGGCGGTTTTGGAGCAGTGGCTTCTTCCTTGCTGAGCGGCCTTTCAGGTTATGTCCATATAGGACTAGTTTTCCTGTGGATATAGATACTTTTGTACCTGTTTCCTCCAGCATCTTCACAAGGTCCTTTGCTGTTGTTCTGGGATTGATTTGCACTTTTCGCACCAAAGTACGTTCATCTCTAGAAGACAGAACGCGTCTCCTTCCTGAGCGATATGAAGGCTGCGTGGTCCCATGGTGTTTATACTTGCATACTATTGTTCGTACAGATGAATGTGGTACCTTCAGGCATTTGGAAATTGTTCACAAGGATGAACCAGACTTGTGGAGGTCTACAATTTTGTTTCTGAGGTCTTGGCTGATTTCTTTTGATTTTCCCATGATGTCAAGCGAAGAGGCACTGAGTTTGAAGGTAGGCCTTGAAATACATCCACAAGTGCACCTCCAATTGACTCAAATGATGTCAATTAGCCTATCAGAAGCTTCTAAAACCATGACATCATTTTCTGGAATTTTCCAAGCTGTTTAAAGGCACAGTCAACTTAGTGTATGTAAACTTCTGACCCACTGGAATTGTGATACAGTGAATTATAAGTGAAATAATCTGTCTGTAAACAATTGTTGTAAAAATGACTTGTGTCATGCACAAAGTAGATGTCCTAACCGACTTGCCAAAACTATAGTTTGTTAACAAGAAATTACGTTGAAAAACTAGTTTTAATGACTCCAACCTAAGTATACCTAAGTATATGTAAACTTCCGACTTCAACTGTATGTGTGTGGTACAGAGATGAGGCAGTCATTCAAAAATCATGTTAAATACTATTATTGCACACAGAGTGAGTCCATGCAACTTATTATATGACTTGATAAGCACATTTAATATTATCTGATTTTAGCAAGTTATTGATTTCATAAAACTTATTTCTAAGGCTATACAGTGGGGGGAAAAAGTATTTAGTCAGCCACCAATTGTGCAAGTTTTCCCACTTATAAAGATGAGAGAGGCCTGTAATTTTCATCATAGGTACAAGTCAAATATGACAGACAAAATGACAACAAAAAAAAATCCAGAAAATCACATTGTAGGATTTTTTATGAATTTATTTGCAAATTATGGTGGAAAATAAGCATTTGCTCAATAACAAAAGTTTCTCAATACTTTGTTATATACCCTTTGTTGGCAATGACACAGGTCAAATGTTTTCTGTAAGTCTTCACAAGGTTTTTACACACTGTTGCTGGTATTTTGGCCCATTCCTCCATGCAGATCTCCTCTAGAGCAGTGATGTTTTGGGGCTGTCGCTGGGCAACACGGACTTTCAACTCCCTCCAAAGATTTTCTATGGGGTTGAGATCTGGAGACTGGCTATGCCACTCCAGGATCTTGAAATGCTTCTTACGAAGCCACTCCTTCGTTGCCTGGGCGGTGTGTTTGGGATCATTGTCATGCTGTAAGACCCAGCCACGTTTCATCTTCAATGCCCTTGCTGATGGAAGGAGGTTTTCACTCAAAATCTCACGATACATGGCCCCATTCATTCTTTCCTTTACATGGATCAATCGTCCTGGTCCCTTTGCAGAAAAACAGCCCCAAAGCATGATGTTTCCACCCCCATGCTTCACAGTAGGTATGGTGTTCTTTGGATGCAACTCAGCATTCTTTGTCCTCCAAACGCGACGAGTTGAGTTTTTACCAAAAAGTTCTATTTTGGTTTCATCTGACCATATGACATTCTCCCAATCCTCTTCTGGATCATCCAAATGCACTCTAGCAAACTTCAGACGGGCCTGGACATGTACTGGCTTAAGCAGGTGGACACATCTGGCACTGCAGGATTTGAGTCCCTGGCGGCGTAGTGTGTTACTGATGGTAGGCTTTGTTACTTTGGTCCCAGCTCTCTGCAGGTCATTCACTAGGTCCCCCCGTGTGGTTCTGGGATTTTTGCGCACTTGTGATCATTTTGACCCCACGGGGTGAGATCTTGCATGGAGCCCCAGATCGAGGGAGATTATCAGTGGTCTTGTATGTCTTCCATTTCCTAATAATTGCTCCCACAGTTGATTTCTTTAAACCAAGCTGCTTACCTATTGCAGATTCAGTCTTCCCAGCCTGGTGCAGGTCTACAATTTTGTTTCTGGTGTCCTTTGACAGCTCTTTGGTCTTGGCCATAGTGGAGTTTGGAGTGTGACTGTTTGAGGTTGTGGACAGGTGTCTTTTATACTGATAACAAGTTCAAACAGGTGCCATTAATACAGGTAACGAGTGGAGGACAGAGGAGCCTCTTAAAGAAGAAGTTACAGGTCTGTGAGAGCCAGAAATCTTGCTTGTTTGTAGGTGACCAAATACTTATTTTCCACCATAATTTGCAAATAAATTCATTAAAAATCCTACAATGTGATTTTCTGGATTTTTTTTCTCAATTTGTCTGTCATAGTTGACATGTACCTATGATGAAAATTACAGGCCTCTCTCATCTTTTTAAGTGGGAGAACTTGCACAATTGGTGGCTGACTAAATACTTTTTCCCCCCACTGTATACATTATTATGGGCTATTTTTAGCCCTTTCCTGAGTAGATTATCAGAGATGGACGTAATTTGAAGAAAACCCCCCACAAAGCATGACAAGAACATTGTTCGGCTAATACTAGTAGAGCCCAACCAATATATGATTTTTGGATCCGATACCGATTCCGATTTTACAGTGGGAATATTCACTGATAACCGATATATCTGCCAATATTTGTATTATTATAGCTGGAATGAAAAAACATGTTTTTCTGGATGGATTGTGCTTAAAACAGACCTACAAAGTTACTCTGAAAGTTTTCTTAAATTTGAGGAAAAAACAATGTAAGCACCACAAAGAATAGATTTTTTTACGGAAAAACGGTGTTACTCTAGTGAAAGGAGGATATACTGCATTGATTCCAGCAGAAAATTGTCCCAGGCTCTGAAGACTGAGCTGCCTAATGCTAGCCAAAAAAATGACATAGGACACATTTTCAATGTATTGGTATTGAGTTTTCATTGATTTTAGGGCTGTAGCCACAAAATTCTGGTAGTTGTCACTTGTAAGGAAAAACATAAATCACAGAATTCGCCACTGGCACAGCGCTGCCTCTCGCCCCAAGTGTTGCTTCAGTGAACGGTCCTTGCTATCCGGAATCGTTGAGACGTCCCTAGCCCATTGAAGTTGAAATTTAAAATGGTTATGGTAAGGGTTAAGGTTAGCGTAGGGTTTAAGGTTAGGGTTTAGCGTAGGGAAGTCCCAAGGACCCCGGATAGCACTAACCCTCAGTGAACCGCGTCAAGTACTCACACAGCTAGTTAGCTGGCTAGATGGGGGTGGCGAAATGTGAATTTGGACCAGTCCCTGACAAGTGAAAACGCATACATCAAATCGTAGCTACCAAGTGCTACTTTGTAATCTGCCATGTTTTTTTAGTGTCTCTGAAAACATTTCCATTGTCCGTAACAATCCAGTTAACCTTGCCTTCAATTCAAAACTCTGCAAAGTTGTTGGCAATTATGGCTGGAATATTATCAGCTGTGTGCCGCTCTGTGAATCTGAGGAAATCAGGTTTTTTGGTAATTCTGTTACTGATTTGGTAACAGAATTACGAGTGTTAATCAATTAATAATTAATGTAAAAAAAAGTATATAAGTAAAAACACTAAATACTTGGTAGGTCAACCTTTACTTGTTACTTCTGTGAACTTTCATTACCATCCCTCCTCATTAGGGAGAGAAATTAGAAAATATCTCAAAATATGTGGGTTTTTGGTAACAGAATTACAAGGCATAAGGAAATGTTTCTTGAACTTACAGAAGGCAAATCATTTCTCCAGAACTAAATATAAGTGTTGATATTAGTTGGCAGTGGTCTTTACTTCAACATTATTGTGTTTTGATCTATTTCTAATACTGTTTAAGACTATTTCTGGTAGGTGTTTTCTAAGACCCCTTTTCCATTTGTTGACTTATTCTAAAATTGATTAAATATAAAAAAATTCTCATCAATCTACACACAATACCGCATAATGACAAAGCGAAAACACGTTTTTAGAAATGTTTGCATAAGTATTCAGACCCTTATTATTTGCATAAGTATTCAGACCCTTTGCTATGACACTCAAAATGTAGCTCAGATGCATCCTGTTTCCATTGATCATCCTTGAGATGTTTCTACAACTTGATTGGAGTCCACCTGTGGTAAATTCAATTGATTGGACATGATTTATAAAGGCACACACCTGTCTATATAAGGTCCCACAGTTGACAGTGCATGTCAGAGCAAAAACCAAGCCATGAGGTCGAAGGAATTGTCCGTAGAGCTCCGAGACAGGATTGTGTCGAGGCACAGATCTGGGGACGGGTACCAAAACATTTCTGCAGCATTGAAGGTCCCCAAGAACATAGCGGCCTCCATCATTCTTAAATGGAAGAAGTTTGAAACCACCACAACTCTTCCTAGAGCTGGCCACCCGGCCAAACTGAGCAATCAGGGGAGAAGGGCTTGGTCAGGGAGGTAACCAAGAACTCAATGGTCACTCTGAAAGAGCTCCAGAGTTCCTTTGTAGAGATGGGAGAACCTTACAGAAGGACCACCATCTCTGCAGCACTACACCAATCAAGCCTTTATGGTAGAGTGGCCAGACGGAAGCCACTCCTCAGTAAAAGGCACATGAAAGCCCACTTGGAGTTTGCCAAAAGGCACCTAAAGACTCTCAGACCATGAGAAACAAGATTATCTGGTCTGATGAAACCAAGATGGAACTCTTTGGTCTGAATGCCAAGCGTCACGTCTAGAAGAAACCTGGCACCATCCCTACGGTGAAGCTTGGTGGTGGCAGCATCATGCTGTGGGGATGTTTTTCAGTGGCAGCAACTGGGAGACTAGTCAGGATTGAGGGAAAGATGAACGGAGCAAAGTACAGAGTGATCCTTGATGAAAACCTGCTCCAGAGTGCTCAGGACCTCAGACTGGGTGAAGGTTCACATTCTAACAGGACAACGGCCCTAAGCACACAGCCAAGAAAATGAAGGAGTGGCTTCGGGACAAGTTTCTGATTGTTCTTGAGTGGCCCAGCCAGAGCCCAGACTTTAACTAGATCGAACATCACTGGAGAGACCTGAAAATAGCTGTGCAGCGACGCTCCCCATCCAACCTGAAAGAGCTTGAGAGGATCTGCAGAGAAGAATGGGAGAAACTCCCCAAATACAGGTGTACCAAGCTTGTAGAGTCATACCCAAGAATACTCGAGGCTATAATTGCTGCCAAAGGTGTTTCAACAAAGTACTGACTAAAGGGTCTTATGTAAATGTGATATTTTCGTTTTTTACCTTTAATAAATTAGCAAACATTTCTAAAAACCTGTTTTTGCTTTGTCATTATGGGGTATTGTGTGTAGATTGATGTGGGGGAAAAAAATAATTTAATCAATTTTAGAATAAGGCTGTAACGTAACAAAATGTGAAAAAGTCAAGGGGTCTGAATACTTTCCGAATGTACTGTATGTCAAATGTTTATGATGTAAAATGGTAGAAAACATTATCTATACCTTAATTTCCCCAAAATATAGACTCTTAGCTTTCATTTCACACCCAATTTGATATGTTCCTATGAACTTCACATTTTGATGCTCATGGGTACTTTTACATGGAAATGACTATATCACTTTGCAAGTGAAGCATAATGTGACTTGCCCGATGTGGCTTGCAAACCAGAAGTTTCAGACCACTGTGTAAACCTTTCAAATTATGGCCTTATGGTACATGTGATGTATTCCCACATGATAAAATACTATAAATACTATAGTATTCACTGTAGTGTTTTTGCAGACATGACTGTAGCATACTATAGTATTTACATGTTACTATAGTTGAAATACTGTAGTAACATTTTTTTGGGGTACTATAGTATTTACTGTAGTGTTTTTGCAGACTGTAGTAAACTGTAGAATGTATTGAATGTGACTGGCAGACCGGGTGCTGTATGTGGAGGATGAGGGGTGAGTGAGGCCTAAGAGTTTTTTTTTTATACACTGAACAAAAATATAAACACAACATGTAGTGTTGGTCCCATGTTTCATGAGCTGAAAAAAAAGATCCCAGAAATGTTCCATATGCACAAAAACCATATTACTCTAAAATGTTGTGCACAAATTTGTTTACATGCCTCTTAGTGAGCATTTCTCCTTTGCCAATATAATCTATCCAACTGACAGGTGTGGCATATCAAGAAGCTGATTAAATAGCATGATCATTACACAGGTGTACCTTGTGCTGGGGACAATAAAAGGCCACTCTACAATGTGCATTTTTGTCACACAACACAATGTCACAGATGTCTCAAGTTTTGAGGGAGCGTGCAATTGGCATGCTGACTGCAGGAATGTCCACCAGAGCTGTTGCCAGAGAATTGAATGTTCATTTCTCTACCATGTTGTTTTAGAGAATTTGGCAGTACGTCCAACCAGCCTCACAACCGCAGACCATGTTTTTGGCGTCGTGTGGGCGAGCGGTTTGCTGACGTCAACAATGTGAACAAAGTGCCCCATGGTGGCGGTGGAGTTATGGTATGGGCAGGCATAAGCTATGGACAACGAACACAATTGCATTTTATCGATGGCAATTTGAATGCACAGGGAACCCGTGAAGAGATCCTGAGGCCCATTGTTGTGCAATTCATCCGCCACCATCACCTCATGTTTCAGCATGATAATGCACAGCCCCATGTCGCAAGGATCTGTACACAATTCCTGGAAGCTGGACATTTCCCAGTTCTTCCATGGACTTCATACTTACCAGACACGTCACCCATTGAGCATGTTGGGGATGCTCTGGATCGATGTGTACAACAGTGTGTTCCAGTTCCACCAATATCCAGCAACTTCGCACAGACATTGAAGAGGAGTGGGACAACAATCCACAGGCCACAATCAACAGCCTGATCAACTCTATGCGACGGTGATGTGTCACGCTGCATGAGGCAAATGGTGGTCACATCAGATACTGAATGAAATGGGTGGTCCTCTGTAGCTCAGCTGGTAGAGCACGGCGCTTGTAACGCCAAGGTAGTGGGTTCGATCCCCGGGACCACCCATACACAAAAAATGTATGCACGCATGTCTGTAAGTCGCTTTGGATAAAAGCGTCTGCTAAATGGCATATTATTATTATTATTATAGATACTGACTAGTTTTCTGATCCACGCCCCTCTTTTTTTTTTTTTAAGGTATCTGTGACCAACAGATACATATCTGTATTCCCAGTCATGTGAAATCCATAGATTAGGCCGGGCCAAATTTATTTATTTCAATTCACTGATTTCTTTGTATGAACTGTAACTCAGTACAATGTAAATTGTTGCATGTTGCATTTATATTTTTGTTCAGTGTAAATAAGCATCAACCAGTGGGTCTTGCGCCAGGTATACAGAGATGGCCAATTTACAGAGAAGTACAACATGCAGTGATGTGTCCTATAAGGAGCATTGGTGGCAGAGCTGATGGGCTAATGGTAAAGAACATCTAGGCTATCCTTGGCATGTAGGTTCCTCACTTATGGGTGGCACCAATTGGGATATGGGGGAGGGGAATGGGAAGGGTATATGCAAAGTAAATACTGTATTATTACTATAGTTAAAAAACTGTACCATTTTTGTGGACATTACTGTAGTATTTACTATAGTATTTTACAGTATACTACAACATTCTATAGTAAGTACTACACATGCTCGAGGAATATTACCATTTGTTATAGTATTCTACAGTATACTACAGTTTACTATAGAATTATATAGTAAGCACTGTAGTATTCTATAGTAAACTAGTATTTTTTTCATGTGGGTGGGTCATAGAGTTTAATTTCAATTATAAATATTCACTTAGGCACTCACTTGGTGAAGGGTACAGGACTAAAAGCAATTGAACGCAACAACCATGTCTCTGTCACTAACAAACACGGTACTGGCAACTCTAAAATTAACTTGAAAGGCACCCTGGGAAATATGCAGATCATTTACACCCTGTTAAAACAACACCCCAAAACCTTTTTAGAGGTACATTTTTTCCACTTAAAAGGAACAAATGGCTTTGTCACTGTGGTGGCACCCTAAAAAGGTATGCTTTTGTACCTGTACTTTCCTGTCCCCTAAGGTACACTATTGGCTCTTTTAAGGTACGAACCGCAGGGGTACAATTAAGTACCTACAACTAAAGGTACAAAGGGCATACCTTAGAGGGTACCACTACAGTGACAAGCGTTTGTACCCCTTTAAGAACAAAAATAAACCTTTATGTATCCAGAGTGTAATGAAAATGTGTAGGCAATGTTTATCCAATCAATTGACTTGACCGTCAAGAGTTAGAGAAACACATAAAATGTTGGAGAAACACTCAATGTGATGGCAACTACGTCAAATGTAGAGCAGACGAGGATTGAAACGTTGAGGTCATGTTGTACTGTACACTTCTCTGTCATCCTTTGCCATAGCTTTAAACAATGTTCGTCATTGGGGCGCCATCCAAACCACAGTCCATGAGGTCACCCACAGAAATGTCTCTAGTCTAATACTAAAAGCAGCTTCTACAAGGATGTTGGGTTGCTTCCCAAATGGCACCCTATTCCCTATATGGTGCACAACTTTTGACCATCCCCAAGGCTCTGGTCAAGAGTAAGACACTGTAGGGAATAGGGTGCCATTTGGGAAGCAACCCAACATCCTTGTAGAACCCTAACCCTCTGTGAATCAGTGATGTTTATTGGCAGAAGCAGCCATATCCCTCACATTACATTTAACATTTTAGTCATTTAGCAGACACTCTTATCCAGAGCGACTTACAGGAGCAATTAGGGTTAAGTGCCTTGCTTAAGGGCACAGACAGATTTTTCACCTAGTCGGCTCGGGGATTAGAACCAGCAACCTTTGCGGTTACTGGCACAATGCTCTTACCCACTAAGCTACCTGCCGCCTTTCCACAGCTAGTGGTGCTTAGCATAGAACAAATACAGTCTCGAGCCTGCTCCGGTAACACTCTTATATTTCCCCATAAATTGTATCATTCCTGGAATATATATTCCATTTCGGAAAACATTTTACCAGAGACTTCCTCGGACTGTGAATGCTAATAAATGCTAATAGTGGGATACGAGGGAAGCAGTACAGCGGTTGGGGCTGTGTTTATCGAGCATGGCAGTGGGTTAAGTGCTGAAATCATCTGTCGGAGACCCAGCCACCATAACCACATCACCAGATGAGTCCCCAAATTAGTTTTATAGCGAGTACTGGAGAGCTAAGGTCTGGCAACTGAATCGTTCCACCTCAAGAAAAACAAGAAAGAGGATTTCGACACCCACCATCTCAGATTTTTCTGAAATGGTTTCTGTAGATAGAAACAGACAAGATAAGCATTCCTGTAACATTATTTTGTTGAAAGATAATTTGAACTCTAAGAAATTAAGCTAATTGATGCACCCAAATTGGCCATTTCAATTTGTTGGATTCGTGTAACATAAAATAAATATAGTACACAACAGCCGATTTGGACCAAACGTCTTAAATGATTTTAAGAAATGGTCAAAAGCCACCCATGGACCCCCCAAACCCTAATGGCCAGTATACAGTACTCTATGTTTGACAAGTATTATTTATATATTATTGTGTTGTTTATTTGTATTTATTATGGATCTGCCAAGGCAGCAGCTACTCTTCCTGAGGTCCAGCAAAATTAAGGCAGTTATACAATTTCAAAAACATTTGTAACGTAGACACAGGAAGAATAATGATGAACATGGAGCATTACAAAACAAGCGCAGCGTCTGGACATGAAAACTGAACCAATACTGCCTGAAGAGTGATGCTAGGGAGTACTAGATAAAGGGGAAGTAATCAGGGTAGTGATGAAATCCAGGTGTGCCTCATGATGAGGCGCAGGTGTGCGTAATGAGGGTTGCCAGGTGTGCGTCATGATGGGTTGCCAGAACCGAGTACATTTTCTTTGCAACTTTGGGTAGAAACCCAATAGCTTTTGTTCATTATGAAAATAAATTGTGTAGTCATCCTCACAATTCAAGCCAGTCCTCCATGAAAGCTATTCAGTTTGTCCTGATACTGTATACTGGCCATTGTGGTGGGCTTGGTGTGGGGTTTGGGGGGTCCGTGGATGGCTTTTGACCATTTATTTGGATTGTTAAGATACTAGATTTATTGAATATTATATGAATCCTATCAATTAAAATGGCCAATTTGGGTGCAATTAATTAGCGTAATTTCTCAGAGTTCAAATTGTCTTTCAACAAAAATAATGTTGCAGGAATTATTATTTTATATTTTTCTAACTACAGAAACCATTTCAGAACAATCTGAGATTGTGGGTGCCATGGCTCGCCGAAATGAAACGACCCAACTGTTTTTTGTTCTAAGTAGGGGAAATTAGCACTACATGGTTCAATGAAATAGACCATTTTGCACTGTGAGATAATAACGAATTAAGATAGGCCCATAAATGCATATTAATATGCACAAATACAGGATAAGCAACAACACCTACTCCACACACACTCCCCTAACGTACTCCCTGTTCACCCACGACTGCGTAGCTAAGCACAACTCCCACTCCATCACCAAGTTTGATTTAATTTTACAGTAAAAATTGGCTGCATGATGAGTGTACTTTGGATATGCCATTTCATTCATTTAGACATGCCCGATAGAGCATACGATAGCATGACATTTAGCTTAGCAGCTAGCCTGCCCGCCCGTGTGTTAATCCTGCCTGTTTTATTAAATATGTATGACTGGGTATCTGACCTTGGTTTGGAAGAGAACATAAATCATTTAATCTTCAAATGAAAAGAATGTCTGATAGCAATTATAGGGAGAGTGTTAATTACATATTCACTTTAATCTCTGATCACACAGTCTAGCCTCAACGCTGCTGGCTCCCTCTTGTTTTATAAAATGTTAGAAACATTATCAAGTGTCCTGTGCTATAAATGTTGAAAGTCTACATACATTTTTGTTTTATTTACTGTCCATATTTCGTCTGGACAAATTGTGGGTAATAATGCAGAAAATAGTCATAAAAACATGTCCCTAATGCTTGTTCACTTACAGTGCCCTTTTCCTGACAAAGAGCAATACCCACATACAACAATTCAAAGTGGTTTACTTTGGAACTGTTCAATGTGTAACTACAGTATTTAATTTATAACATATTTATAAGTGTTTACTCACCCATTTACCATTGCTTTGTTAGAGCAGCAGAACACACACACACACACACACACACACACACACACACACACACACACACACACACACACACACACACACACACACACACACACACACACACACACACATACTCTTTCTACAGATGTCTCACTACACAGCCCTAATAGAGCAAGGCATCCAGACCTGTGTTGAATGCTGTTCTAATTTCTGCTGTCAGGGGGAGCAAAGAAATGTCCCCCTCCTCTTGTATTGGCTTGTTGTCTTCGTGTATGAAAGAGATTTACATTGAGATGGTAATGTAACTGCCATGTTCCATCGCGGCGCAGCAAAGAAGGAGCAGCCGTCTCGGGGTATTGATACTCGCTCACAGACCAGGATATGGAGCAGCAGCACAGGAGTATATGGAATTAAGTACACAAGCGCCCACTTTACTAGAGGGAGCCAGAAACACACAGGAACGTTTAAAACAAGCATGGGCTCGGAAAGAAATAAACATAATAAAATGTGTAGACTTATAAAAACACCAGCTGAAAATGTTCTTGGTTTCTAGAGGTGATGTGAGGCTGCATGTGAAATTGTGTGTGTGTGTGAGAGTGAGAGTGAGAGAAAGAGAGAGAGAGAGAAAGAAAGAAACAGGATAATGTGGACCAGAGTAAAGAGACAGTGAGGATTTGAAATGGTCTATGAAGCTATTTCATGTGATGGCTCTTGGTCACTTATTAATAACCAAAAAGTCAATCACTCAAAGTCCATATACATGAGCAGGTGACTAGATGTACAATCTGTTTGTATGTACTTTATTAACAAAAGCTGGTAACCTGTGATATAATAAACTGTTTTGTACCAAAGTCAAGTGAGTTTCTGTTATCTGTATTTAATGTGCAATGATGTCCTTAGACTATGTCTATTGGCTGTAAGTTACTGATTGTGACAGCGGTTTAGCAGGATTCAGGTCACATTCCCAGAAACACAACCATTCCATTTAACACACGGCATGGGCCAACTAACAAACCGGGCTGTTTAATGTTTTATCTCAGATGTCAAGTCAGGACATGATGGTTGCCACATGCATATCAGACAGGGAGTGGGGTTTTTCCAGGGCTCAATAATTGGAGAAGAAATAAGCTACTGTAAAACCTTTTCCCCAAATCCTAACTTGTCAAATGTTAACTGTGTTAATCATAATGGCTTACTATTTCAGATTTTCTGTTAAAGTTTGTACTGTACTTCAAACAAAAACATGTTGGTTTGTCACTAATCAAAAGGGATGCTAAGTAGTAATTACTTGTTGAAAGTCATTATTACCGTATCTGGTATTCAAAAGAATACCCCACAGTCAGCTACTGTAAGCAGTTAGAGCAACAATCCAGAAGCTGAAATGCAATTCAGTCGCTGTGTTAGCATTGATGCCGGGAGGAGAGCCGAGGAAACATATCCTTCGGAACGATAGAATGAAGGAAAGAGAGGGAACCGAGGGCCTTGTATTCGGGGGTGAAAACCTTTGTTCATGGGTTGGTTCTGGGGGAACAGTGGAGGAGACATGTTGTGGTGGTCTTTTAATGGTGAGGGGCCCAGAGGACAGACTGCCAAGGGAAGGAGGATCAGTCTGCGCAAGGCCGCACTGAAAAAGTTTTATAGTTCCTCGCTGTCAAATTTGGCTGGAATTTTCTATACTCCTTGATACTTAGCAACCTGGAAATGTTATATGTGGCAAAATGGGTTACTGTGGTGTGTATACGATGTGTCAATCTCATGCTATTAAGGGATGGATGCACCCTTCTCTTGCCTCCCGCACTCGCTACCAGCCAGAGCTCCAGCTCAACGCTCCGACACAGCTACGTCAAAACGACCTGCTACCACAACAGCCACAGCCAGCTAGCTACCAATCTAACAGAACCCACGACGAAGCAAGCACGGATGAGAAGTAGACGAATAGAAGCAGAAGGAACGAATACTCCACAAGGTGCAACACCACACTCACTACATGCGTTTTTCTGGATTTTATTGTTGTTATTCTGTCTCTCACTGTTCAAATAAACCTACCATTAAAATTATAGACTGATCATTTCTTTGTCAGTGGGCAAACGTACAAAATCAGCAGGGGGCGGCGCACAATTGGCCCAGCGTCATCCAGGGTAGGGGAGGGAATGGCCGGCAGGGATGTAGCTCAGTTGACAGAGCATGTTGTTTGCAACGCCAGGGTTGTGGGTTCGATTCCCACGGGGGGCCAGTATAATAAAATATATTCACTAACTGTAAGTCGCTCTGGATAAGAGCGTCTGCTAAATGACGTAAATGTAATAATTATTTTGTTCCTAATGATTTAACATAGACTGATAGACTGAGTTATTCAGGATTTAGATATCATACTGTCACCAGTTTTCTCTGTCTTGCGGATGTTGTGGGTGGCCTTGAGGCGACTCCCCACGACTCTGAACAATCGCCATGGCCCATTCCTCAAGTGCATTACTAATAATCTGCACTACGGGCCCATACTACTGTGGGAGCGTCAACAAGCCAAGGACTTCCCTTTATTGTTATATTTTGTATTCCTTGTTTTATTTATTTTCATTGTTATCACTTTTATATTTGGCACCTTTTTTTAAAAGAGTGAAAAGACTGTGTATAAATGTAGGTCCAATATAATTTCTATACAGTTTCTATTTGGTTGAAGTCTTTTCATTAATAATAATAATAATCTAAAAATATATGTATATATTTTATTACTTAAACCACGCCCGGCGAGTTTGACACCTGGTTTAGAGGGTTGGAGTGTGGTTTGGGGAAGAACAGACGAATGTGGGAATAGGGAAAAAATAAAATGGGCATGGCTAAATGGTCATCAGACTGTTTCCAGGTTTTTCTTTGTTACTAAAGGTGTTTTGTTATTTAGTTAATGAGGACTAGCTAGTAGTGTGTCTTGTGTGGGCAGTGAATTTATTTAGATATTTCAGACAAGATATGTTCGATGCGACTGCGCTCTCTGTTGAAACTTACAGTAGTCCCATAGGAGGACTCCTTCCAATAACATTTAAAACACCCAGTATGAAATGGGTAGTTCCGGGCATGCAATTTGATTGGTCAAAGGTGATTTATAGAGCCCCCATGAGGGCATTCAAACCTTTACACCCTGACAAAGGCCAAGAAACACATTGCAGTTTGTTTTTAAATCAATTAGTTCCCTTTGTTCTTCAAGAGTGCCTTGACGGTAAAAGAAAGTTCCACTGTAAATGTTTTCTAAATGTTTCGTCTACTGAGTGGTGGCCATCATCCCCTTAGTTTTTTATTTCCAGTACATTATGAAACTGTATTAAGAAATTAAACTTTTTACAGAAGTCCAGTCATTTCAATTAGAGGAGCAAGGCAGGCTGCGCTGCTGGTGCATAGCGTCATTAATATTTCAAGAACAAACATATACTGCCATTGCTATGTACAGTGCTTTCCAAAAGGGACTTGCAATTATTTTTTTCAGTCACCCTGTAAATACGAATCTTTTAAAGAGATAAAAACATCAAAACAACAATTACAGAGTTTGCTGTGCTTTTTTAGCTAGGTTTTACCCTCTACTGACCCCGACCAAACACTGTGACCATAGAAATGTTCATATTAATGCAGTGTTGATGTTTAAGTGTATATTAGCAATTAAAATCCCTCTGGGTCCAAATCCATACCACCATGGACCCAAGTAGTACTAAATAAATATAAATATTTTAATTGGCCGTCAAACCAATGGTGAAATGTGCACTAATTGGTCTCAAGTTTGAGACTGGACATAAACGCTCTAATAACGTATTTATTTTGGGGGAAATGCCCCAAATATGTAGGCTAATGACAGAAGACTACTTTCTAAGGATGTTACGCTCGACACTCGCACTTGACACTGTTGCTCTAGTGTTTTGTCATCCTGCTCGAAAGGCTGTTTTGACCATTCAACACTGTTTCGAAACAGCACTTCGAGCCGGATGTCAAAACTCTAGAGCTAAGTGAGAAATGACTATGGACACAGATTTCTATCAAAATGTTTAATATACAGCATCTGAGAAGTGTGTTGTACAAATATAGAATGTAACAATAAAATGCAAATATAGAATGCAACTTTTAAATAAAAATCACATGGCCATATAGTTTCACAAACAAAAACAAATGATGATTAGCAAATAAATGCAAGACAGGTTTGTTCTGATTAACCCAGCACATTTTACAAACATTTCTTACTTTGCAAACTACTTTGCAGTGGTCTTATGTTTTTGTGAATGTGACAACATTTTGTGACCTGCATTTTCCGTATTTGTGAAATGAATTACATTTGTGACTTGCATTATATTTGTGAGTTTTCTCACATAATTGTGAGTTGTGTTTTATGGATCAGTTTGTGCAGATCAAATATACGGCATCCATATTAGGACATCCTCAGTTCTCAAGCCAAACTCCGTCAGTTGTCATTTTTCCTCCTCGTACAAAACTTCTACAACTTCTACTACTACTGCTTCAGTCCTACAACTACTACAATAACTATTGTGACGTCACGAGAGGCTACACAGCTTTCAGCGGGATTGCTCAAGTAGTGCAAGGAGACAAGGTTCAAACAAAACAAGGATTTTATTAAAGGTCTTGGGAAATTAACGAAAATATAACAAAATTCTGTTCTCTTGTGGCTCTTTAAGGGTTAACAGTTCAGGGATGTCTCTTCCACATCCAAAATCATAATTCTCACTCGCTCAGATAACTTTTCCCCAGCCTTACTGTAGTCCACGTTGCAGCTAGTGGCCAACCCAGCACAAAGTCCTTCCAAATGTCTCTCCCGTATTTCCACAGGCGAATATATCCAAAGGTGAGTATTTCCCAAAGGTAAGTATCTCCAAATCCTTATATTCCTCATGGAAGTGGACGTGCAGCACTCTTGTCCTCCAGAGAGCCCAGGTTGGAGACTGTGTTTCTTCACAACGCCCACACTCCCTCTCAGTGTGTCTTCCCTTCCAAAACCTTCAGCTCATCAGCTCCTGATTTGTTTCAGCTGCGTGGGAAGATTGGCCATAGAGGGGTGGAGTTCCCGACCATACCAGCAGATGGAGCCATAGCTGTCTGGGTTTGCAGCCACCTCAGGGGGATGTAACGTCCCTCCAGGACACAGCCTCTCGTGACATCACACATCCCCCTCCTCGGGACCGACGTCCTCGTCGGGGTAAAGGCAGCGAAGAAGGCATCACGCCGGGAGAGGGCGTCCGCATTGCCGTGGTGCTTGCCAGCCCATACTGGCCTGTGAGAGGGGGAAGCTCTTGGGTGCCTGGGACGTCTTCTTCCCTGGAGAACGGAGCACTTTCCTGGGCTGCGTTCTCTTCTCCCGTATCCGGACCAGTCTCTGTGTCGGTCTGGGCACCTGCCATCCCTATCAGAGCCTCTCCGTTTCCGAGGTACTCGGGTTATCCTCTCCTGAGACTCTCTCCAGAGTGGGTAAAAGGCTGGGCAGTCTCGTCCAATTAGGACAGGGACGGGGAGGGAATCAACCACCCCCGCCGTCGTGTGTATGGTTCCCCGTGTGCTGGTCATTGTAAGTTCAGTCATGGGGTATTCTCTGGTGTCCCCATGGACACAGGAAACTGGGAGGACTTTCCCCGGGGTCAGACACGTTGGGCCCACCAAATCCTTACGTACCAGGGTGGCCCGGCTACCAGAATCCAGTAAGGCCTCCACATCATGGTGATTCACAGTTACCGGGCAGGTGGGGGGTCGATCTGGGCCGCCATCTACGACTCCCAAGAGTGAGGCAAAACGGTGTGTGGGTGCTGAGCTGGAGGACTCCGCAGTGGGCATAGGTTCATCGGCTGGTTTCCCACACTGCCAGGAGATATGTCCCATCTCCCCACACCGGTAACACTGTCGAGTTTCCCCCTCCTGGTGTACTCTTCTTGGACCCGCCTGGTTTCTGGCTCCCCCTGGAGCCGGGATAAGTCCTGACGTGGCTGGGTTCGAGACCTTGGGGTCCTTTCGGGAAGCATTCAGCATCTCCGCTGTGGCCTGGTACTTTTCCACAGCTTCCACGGTCAGATCAGCCGTGGTCAAGGCCTGTTGACTGATGAACCGTTTTGCCTCATAAGGCAGGGCGCGTAGGTAACGATCCACCACAACGGCCTCCACCACCGCCGCTGCTGTATTCCTCTGCGGATCCAGCCATTTCCTTGCGATTCGGACAAGTTCATGCATCTGCGCCCGAGGAGGTTGGTCTGGTTGGAAGGTCCAGCTGTGAAAGCGCTGGGCCATACCAAACTTTGTGAGTCCATATCTGCTGAGGATTTCAGACTTCAGGGCATCATAGTCAGTAACCTGGTCAGGGCCCAGGTCCCGGACAGCATTCAGCGATTCCCCGGTTAGGAAGGGGGCTAACAGACCAACCCACTGTTGCTTGGGCCAGGCTTCCCTAGTGGCCGTGGCCTCAAATGCATGCAGGTATGCCTCAATGTCATCGGTAGCTCCCATCTTAGATATAAAGTCACTTGCCTTTATTGGGCGGGTATTTTGGACAACCATCTGTCTCTGCAACTGCAATTCCTCTGCCTTCAGAAGGTTGGCTTTCTTTTGCTCCTCCAAGAGAGCCACGGTTGCTTGCATCTGGGCTTGCTGGCCAGCAACAAGGGCTTTCAATATGTCCTCCATTTTAGTCGGCGGGGAGCCTATGGCCAACTTGGAAAACTGGGTGATCAAACCTTCGGTATCCTCCTCTGACATGCACTATTAACGCTTGAGCGTGCCCGTATTCTCCACCATCTGTGACGTCACGAGAGGCTACACAGCTTTCAGCGGGATTGCTCAAGTAGTGCAAGGAGACAAGGTTCAAACAAAACAAGGATTTTATTAAAGGTCTTGGGAAATTAACGAAAATATAACAAAATTCTGTTCTCTTGTGGCTCTTTAAGGGTTAACAGTTCAGGGATGTCTCTTCCACATCCAAAATCATAATTCTCACTCGCTCAGATAACTTTTCCCCAGCCTTACTGTAGTCCACGTTGCAGCTAGTGGCCAACCCAGCACAAAGTCCTTCCAAATGTCTCTCCCGTATTTCCACAGGCGAATATATCCAAAGGTGAGTATTTCCCAAAGGTAAGTATCTCCAAATCCTTATATTCCTCATGGAAGTGGACGTGCAGCACTCTTGTCCTCCAGAGAGCCCAGGTTGGAGACTGTGTTTCTTCACAACGCCCACACTCCCTCTCAGTGTGTCTTCCCTTCCAAAACCTTCAGCTCATCAGCTCCTGATTTGTTTCAGCTGCGTGGGAAGATTGGCCATAGAGGGGTGGAGTTCCCGACCATACCAGCAGATGGAGCCATAGCTGTCTGGGTTTGCAGCCACCTCAGGGGGATGTAACGTCCCTCCAGGACACAGCCTCTCGTGACATCACACTATTAATACTAAGACTAAGTAGTGACTTTGGGCATTCTACACTGCTACTATTATAGTCACTATAACAGTAGCAGCAAATCAGTGGCCATGTGGAGTGTCCACCCTGAGATTGGAAGGGTAGGGGTTTGATTACTGGCGTAAGCACACACGCCTGCAAGGCAGGGGGACCACAACACCAAAAATAAATAAATATAGAATAAGAATATGAACACGTCATAAGCCATGAAATAAATATTTAAATGACAGGAAATTAGCTATAAAACAGCAAAATCTTCTCTCAGCCTCATGGCAAAATGTGTATAATAGCAGGAAATTAGCTCAGAGATTATTGAAAGTCTGGACATTCCTTGTCTGGCAGGGAAACTTTATTTTTGTAGTGGAAAAATATATATTGTTGCAATATTTGAGCTTAAAATGTACATTTAGGGACATTTGGGGACAAACATTTTTGGGAATTTTCTACATACTTTCAATATTATTAATTTCCATGTCAACTCTATGCCTGGAAATGCCCTTGTCCGGAGCGAAGGATACCAATTTGAAACTCTCCAAAAAAGTGTTAAAAATTCTAAAAACTGGCAATAATGGATATTAACAGAAAAATTATCTTATGTCGTTTCTTGCAATATCCCTCTATGACTTTAAATAATACTTCTCTCAAAACTGTGATTCCTAAAAGATGTGTCTGGAGATTTGGTCAACAGATTTGTCAAAAATCCTAAATTAATCAGGAATGAGCAGGGTCAGCTATACCATAAGGACCCCTTATTCATGTCCTCATTACATGTATAGCAACAAGACCACTCATGGTCTGTAAAGTTCTCTATTTTTGATAGATTTAAACAAACAATATTGGATTCGCCATGGTCACAACCATAAACCGTCAACTCCATCTGCCTGATAGAATATACATTTTGGTTCAAATATGTTACATTTAATTAGGATTTATAGTAATAAAGCAACTGCGGAAAAACTAAATTGCTACTGTGTATACTACTTGAATGTATAAAAACTAAATTTCTGTCATCTGCTTAAAAACATCACCTCCGTCAGAGTGCTGAAAGATCTAATAGAATGGTTGTTTTTATAGGGGATTTTAAAATCAATCATTTTCCATATTTTGCAAATGTTTGTATTTTTAGAGTAAAAAATATGTCTGTTTTGAGTATCTGTTGTCAACTCCATCACTGATGGAGTCAATATTTATTTGTCAATATTCAGAAAAAAAATATTTCAATCACTGTTCTGCAACAATGAAGTATTTGCTGTGCTAGACCTAATGGATCATGTTTGCTTTATAAATGTTATTTTATGTTTTAAATCAGGGAAAACATGTCAAAATGCTAACAACATTAGCCCTGGAGCATTTAATAGTGCTGTAAAACAAAACAAAAAGAAGTTTGGAGATTTGTATTACATATTTGAATAATCAAAGGTTGAATTAAACAACTTGTTGGACAATAATTGTAACATTTAAATGCCTTAGATGGTGTCTGATGGAGTTGACCTAAATCCAGTTAGTTGCATTTTATGATAAAAAAAAAAACGAGGTTGTTCCTTTACATGGTGTGAATAGCTGATACTTTGGTCTATCAAAATATGTGTCAAATTTTGTTAATATTAAGACAAATATTTGTCCCGCCTTTCAAGAATCCCTGTGCTCTAAAACTGCAACATTTTATCTCAGCCTCATGGCAAAATGTGTAAAATAGCATGAGATTAGATAATACTACCAAACTTTTTTTATATCAAAAACGCTAAAAATGTGATCTTATGTATCTCTGCTTGGCACTCGGCATTAAGGAGATGGATTTGGGGTAAGGCCTTGCTACAGACAAGCATCCTGTCCAGGAGGTGTACTTGTAGATCAAGCTGCCTCACACTACAGAATCAGGAGATGGGCTCCTGCCCCTATTGGGCGTTCTGGCTTGGACAAGGCTTACTTTTGCGAGCCGGAATGGCTCATAGGAGCAGGAGCCTATCTCCTGTTTATGTAGCATGAGGCAGCTTAATGTACAAGTACACGCCCTGGACAGGACATTAGTCTATCGCAGGGCCAATGCTTACATACCTACCTACCTACCTACTTACAACAGTAGCAGCAGCAGTGACTGTAGAGGTAGTTATAGTGATTGTGGGTCTGACTCTGAACTTGCCCCGATGCTGAGTCTGGCCCTGCACTTGGCCTGACGGCTGACTGACTCCTTTCATTTTTACATTTTAGTCATTTAGCAGACGCTCTTATCCAGAGCGACTTACATGAGCAATTAGGGTTAAGTGCCTTGCTCAAGGGCACATTGACAGATTTTTCACCTAGTCAGCTCAGGGATTAGAACCAGCGACCTTTCGGTTACTGGCACAACGCTCTTAACCACTAAGCTACCTGCCGCCCTTTTCAAAGGTGCTATAACAATCATCGGTTGTTGGGAAAACATTGGCGTGTCAGTGTAACCTACCATCAGTTGGCAAATGGGCCGCCGCCATTTTGTCCGGCAGTACAATGTGGGCGATCCAATGGCTTACCAACCATTTCAAATCTAGCAGCTATTTGTTATGCTCACGCCTCCAATGAATTCACTGCTGGCTTGATATTGGCTTATACGAATTACCAACATCAGAAATGTACATTTAAAAATGTAAATATTCTGATATTAATAGACTATAAAGTCTTCTAAAAGCATGATGGAAGCACAGGAGCAGTCTTGATTTTTATAACAGCAAGGAAGGAAAACTGATCTCTGCCACATTCATATAAAACCAAAGTCATTGGAAACAAAGCTATTGGAAAAAGTACAAACTGTGAATTTTTCAGAGAACATAAAAATTGAGTTCAATAGCTGCAGTATACTGATTATTTAAAATAAATAACAATCTGTACGCAAATGATAATGCAAAAATGCAAAGATGGTGTGATTGTCTTAAAATCATTGTAGTCTTCTCCAAGTCCCACCAACCCATTGACAACAAATACTTTTTAAGACACATTATTAGTTTTATGGCAAGTTGACCCTTCTCCAGACAGCCAGTGGGTGTTCAGACTTTTGTTCTAGCCCTGATCTAACAGACCTGATCCTCCTGACTTACTCACGTCGGCCACCGAGAACGAGAGTACACAGTCCTCGTGAGCGTCGGGGCCCAGGTTGGCGGCTCGAAGCGGGCAAAGAAGGTGTTTAGTTCGTCCGGGAGTGAGGCTGGCTTTCCCTTTATAATCTGTGATTGTCTGGAGTCCCTGCCACATATGCTTTGTGTTTGAGCCGTTGAATTGCGACTCCACTTTGTCCCTGTACTGTCATTTTGCTTCTTTGATTGCCTTACGGAGATAGTAGCTGGTCTGTTTGTACACGTCCACGTTCCCAGTCACCTTGCGGGCGCTGCAGGATTTCAGTCCTTCACGGCGTAGTGTGTTACCAATTGTTTTCTTGGTGACTATGGTCCCAGCTGCCTTGAGATCATTGACAAGATCCTCCCGTGTAGTTCTGGGCTGATTCCTCACCGTTCTCATGATCATTGCAACTCCACGAGGTGAGATCTTGCATGGAGCCCCAAGCCGAGGGAGAATGACAGTTGTTTTGTGTTTCTTCCATTTGCGAATAACCGCACTAACTGTTGTCACCTTCTCACCAAGCTGCTTGGCGATGTAGCCCATCGCTACAAGATTTTCAGGATAAAATAAACGGAATAGAGCTAAGAACAGGCAAAATCCTAGAGGAAAACCTGGTTCAGTCTGCTTTCCACCAGACACTGGGAGATGAATTCACCTTTCAGCAGGACAATAACCAAAAATTCAAGGCCAAATCTAAACTGGAGTTGCTTACCAAGGACACATTGAATGTTCCTGAGTGCCGAGTTACAGTTTTGACTTGAATCTACTTGAAAATCTATGGCAAGACCTGAAAATGGTTGTCTGGCAATAATCAACAACCAATTTGACAGAGCTTAAATCATTTTGAAAAGAATCATGGGCAAATGTTGCACAATCCAGGTGTGGATAGCTCTTAGAGACTTACCCAGAAAGACTCACAGCTGTAATCGCTGCCAAAGTTGCTTCTAAAAAGTATTGACTCAGGGGTGTTAATACTTATGTAAATGAGATATTTCAGTAAATTATTTATTTTCAATAGATTTGCTAAAATGTCACAAAAAGTTTTCACTTTGTCATTATGGGGTATTGTGTGCAGATTGGTGAGAAAGGTTAAAAGTAGCTCTTTAAAAGTAGCTATGAGACACAAAACTCTAGTTTAATACACCAGTCTCAATGTCAACAGTGAAGAGGCGACTCTGGGATGCAAAGAAAAAGCCATATCTCAGACTGCCCATCTTCATCTTTTATTTTTATTGGCCAGTCTGAGATATGACAATGTGAAAACTTTTTTGTGACATTTTAGCAAATCTATTGAAAATAGTCACCTCTTCACTGTTGACGTTGAGACTGGTGTTTTGCGGGTACTATTTAATTAAGCAGCCAGTTGAGGACCTGTGAGACGTCTGTTTCTCAAACTAGACACTGTACTGTATTTGTCCTCTTGCTCAGTTGTGCACCGGGGCCTCCCACTCCTCTTTCTATTCTGGTTAGAGCCAGTTTGCGCTGTTCTGTGAAGGGAGTAGCACACAGCGTTATACGAGATCTTCAGTTTCTTGGCAATTTCTCACATGGAATAGCCTTAATTTCTCAGAACAAGAATAGACTGACAAGTTTCTGAAGAAGGTTCTTTGTTTCTGGCCATTTTGAGCCTGTAATCGAACCCACAATTGCTGATGCTCCAGATACTCAACTAGTCTCAAGAAGGCCAGTTGTATTGCTTCTTTAAATCAGCACAACAGTTTTCAGCTGTGCTAACATAACTGCAAAACGGTTTTCTAATGATCAATTAGCCTTTTAAAATGATAAACTTGGATTAGAAAACACAACGTGCCATTGGAACACAGGACTGATGGTTTCTGATAATGGGCCTCTGTACGCCTATGTAGATATTACATTAAAGATCAGCCGTTTCCAGCTACAATAGCCATTTACAACATTAACAATGTCTACACTGTATTTCTGATCAATTTGATGTTATTTTAATGGACAAAAAAATAGCTTTTCTTTCGAAAACAAGGACATTTCTAAGTGACCCCAAACTTTTGAACGGTAGTGTATATTATTTAGTATATGTAAAGACAAGATTAAATCAAGAATAGTGTGATAGGTGACAATATTAGCCTGACAATATTAGCCTATCACTTGTGAATGATATATTATCACTGAATGATGCCCAGCTTAAGGAAAGAAACAGCGCATGCTTTTTTGGGTGACTTTTTCAAATCATAGTCGTACACCTCATGTAGCCTAGCCCATAGGCCTATATGTTTGGATAAGGTTTGTATCACAACTAAAGTGGCCAAATAACATATTTAAATTAAGCACATTAATCCGCTTTACAACGGGTGTAGAGCCTAACAGGCATAGATATGCAGCGCATGAGTTTCAAGTTTGGGGAAGATCATTTTCACCATAAAAATGCACCTAAAAGCATTACATGCATAATCACCTTTTTGGTCACTTTTGAGAATGGTGTTTTCCTGCTAATGGAACATTCGTACTTATAGCCTACTGCCATGTGCGCATTGCTGCGCTTATAATGTTAAGAAATAACCGAATGGTTTATCAACATTTTAAGCTAAATGTTCTCATCAGTTGCGTCAGGCTCATTGCTTAAAACAGTTTTTTTTAATGCTAGTGGTTGTATTAATTTGGGATCTATCACATCCCACAACTGTCCCAGACTATGTTTGGAATATTTATTTCTCGCACAGAATAGGTCAACTTTTGTACTATGGGGATAGTAGATTGACATAGGCTAGTGCTTTTGCTGTTCATTAGGCCTACTCATCTTGTCAGTAGAATGAGGACAGTTCTTCCAATATCTTCAATGTGCACCTCGGAATTGGATAAGGACGTGTCTGTCTTCACTTGTAGCCTGTGAGAAAGACCCAATCATGTGATGGAGAGCCATGTGAGTGAGAGGTGCTTAAGCACACAGCCAGGAAAAGGGAATTATAATTATTATATTCAGCCCAAGGGCACAATGGCCAATGGCTGCTAAACGTTGAGACCGAAGGGAGCAAGGGTCTTTAAATTAAAGATCCAGGCAGCCTCTCGTTTTAACAATACATTGTCAAGGTCGGGAGGGTGACCTGTTAGATGCCGATATAACGAAGGGACGAAATAGAGTGGTTCGCTTCCAGAAAGTGGGCCGCAACTGGGTACGTTGTTTTTTTGCACCTAATGGTGCTACGATGCTCAGAGATTCTTACTTTTAATTTGCGCTTTGTTTTCCCACATCATTTTTACCATAAGGACTAGTTATAAGATAAATAACTGCCTTAGTGGAAATGTGATAACACCTTTTATTGGGATCTGTTTCCCTGTTTGAGGATGTTTGAAGGATCTACATTTGTAAGTGCATGCTAATGTTATTTAATGCATGCACTGGAAGGTAGTTCATTAGGGTCACGTTGCAGAAGAAAATGTTCCATGGCTTCAAAACCGCCCTCATGTGGAATATTAGTGTATAACGACTCAACATCAAAAGTAACTAACAAAGTATTCTCAGCGAGAGGATCAAGTGAGTCAATGATAGAGATCATACTGCTGGTGTCCTTTAAAAAGGAGGGGAGCTGTTCTGACAGTGGTCTAATAAAAGACTAAACAAAAGTCAATAAAGGGGCCGTTACTGTATCAATGCCCGCTACAATACGGCGCCCTGGAGGTTTTGTTACATTCTTGTGTAATTTCGGCAAAGTATAGAAGGTGGCAATTTTAGGGTGTTGAATAGCCAAAAAGTTGTGTTCTTTTTTGGTGATTTGACCAGAATTTAAATACCCATATAGGACAGTAAATATAGTGTTCTGAAATTGGGAAGTGGGGTCACTTCTGAGTTTCTTGTAAAAGGTGTTGTCTATGACATTAATTTACCTAAACTGTCCTATCCATGAGTACAACCGACCCACCCCTTTTAGCAGGACGGGTAAGGACTGACGTATCAGATTGTAAAGCAAGAAAGCTTGTTTTTCATCCTTAGGTAAATTATGAAAAGATATGTACTCGTGTTTGTTCTTAAGGAGATTACCAACATATTTTTCAATGAGTCTGCAATATGTCTCAATACAGTGATTGCGATTGGCTGGAGGTACAAAATACAGTGAGGGGAAAAAGTATTTGATCCCCTGCTGATTTTGAATGTTTCCCCACTGACAAAGAAATGATCAGTCTATAATTTTAATGGTAGGTTTATTTGAACAGTGAGAGACAGAATAACAACAAAGAAATCCAGAAAAACGCATGTCAAAAATGTTATAAATTGATTTGCATTTTAATGAGGGAAATAAGTATTTGACCCCCTCTCAATCAGAAAGATTTCTGGCTCCCAGGTGTCTTTTATACAGGTAACGAGCTGAGATTAGGAGCACACTCTTAAAGGGAGTGCTCCTAATCTCAGTTTGTTACCTGTATAAAAGACACCTGTCCACAGAACCAATCAATCAATCAGATTCCAAACTCTCCACCATGGCCAAGACCAAAGAGCTCTCCAAGGATGTCAGGAACAAGATTGTAGACCTGCACAAGGCTGGAATGGGATACAAGACCATCTCCAAGCAGCTTGGTGAGAAGGTGACAACAGTTGGTGCGATTATTCGCAAATGGAAGAAACACAAAATAACTGTCAATCTCCCTCGGCCTGGGGCTCCATGCAAGATCTCACCTCGTGGAGTTGCAATGATCATGAGAACGGTAAGGAATCAGCCCAGAACTACACGGGAGGATCTTGTCAATGATCTCAAGGCAGCTGGGACCATAGTCACCAAGAAAACAATCGGTAACACACTATGCCGTGAAGGACTGAAATCCTGCAGCGCCCGCAAGGTCCCCCTGCTCAAGAAAGCACATATACAGGGCCGTCTGAAGTTTACCAATGAACATCTGAATGATTCAGAGGAGAACTGGGTGAAAGTGTTGTGGTCAGATGAGACCAAAATGGGGCTCTTTGGCATGAACTCAACTCGCCGTGTTTGGAGGAGGAGGAATGCTGCCTATGACCCCAAGAACACCATCCCCACCGTCAAACATGGAGGTGGAAACATTATGCTTTGGGGGTGTTTTTCTGCTAAGGGGACAGGACAACTTCACCGCATCAAAGGGACGATGGACAGGGCCATGTACCGTCAAATCTTGAGTGAGAATCTCCTTCCCTCAGCCAGGGCATTGAAAATGGGTTGTGGATGGGTATTCCAGCATGACAATGACCCAAAACACATGGCCAAGGCAACAAAGGAGTGGCTCAAGAAGAAGCACATTAAGGTCCTGGAGTGGCCTAGCCAGTCTCCAGACCTTAATCCCATAGAAAATCTGTGGAGGGGGCTGAAGGTTTGAGTTGCCAAACGTCAGCCTCGAAACCTTAATGACTTGGAAAAGATCTGCAAAGAGGAGTGGGACAAAATCCCTCCTGAGTTGTGTGCAAACCTGGTAGCCAACTACAAGAAACGTCTGACCTCTGTGATTGCCAACAAGGGTTTTGCCACAAAGTACTAAGTCATGTTTTGCAGAGGGTTCAAATACTTATTTCCCTCATTAAAATTCAAATCAATTTATAACATTTTTGACATGCGTTTTTCTCGATTTTTTTGTTGTTATTCTGTCTCTCATTGTTCAAATAAACCTACCATTAAAATTATAGACTGATCATTTCTTTGTCAGTGGGCAAACGTACAAAATCAGCAGGGGATCAAATACTTTTTTCCCTCACTGTAACTCTTACTTCTAAAAGGAGTCGGAGTATGTGCAGGTGAGCAGCCTACATGTTCAGTTGAAATATCAGGATTAGGGGACCTAAAGTATTCCCTTAAACTGATGTTTCTAAAAAACTTAAACATGTATCACGTTTCAGGAGAAGACCCAGATGCAGACAGTGTCGAAGTGACAAAAGTTTATTACTAAAACGGGGCAGGCAAACAACAGGTCAAGGGCAGGCAGACGTCAGTAATCCAGATCCAAAAGGTCCAAAAGGTACAGAATGGCAGGCAGTTTCAGGGTCAGGGCAGGCAGAATGGTCAAAACCAGGAAAACAGGAACTTGAAAAAGACAGGAGCAATGGGGAAAACGCTGGTAGGCTTGACGAAACAAAACGAACTGGCAACAGACAAACAGAGAACACATGTACAGTGGGGAAAAAAGTATTTAGTCAGCCACCAATTTTGCAAATTCTCCCACTTAAAAAGATGAGAGAGGCCTGTAATTTTCATCATAGGTACACGTCAACTATGACAGACAAATTGAGAAAAAAAAATCCATAAAATTACATTGTAGGATTTTTAATGAATTTATTTGCAAATTAAGGTGGAAAATAAGTATTTGGTCACCTACAAACAAGCAAGATTTCTGGCTCTCACAGACCTGTAACTTCTTCTTTAAGAGGCTCCTCTGTCCTCCACTCGTTACCTGTATTAATGGCACCTGTTTGAACTTGTTATCAGTATAAAAGACACCTGTCCACAACCTCAAACAGTCACACTCCAAACTCCACTATGGCCAAGACCAAAGAGCTGTCAAAGGACACCAGAAACAACATTGTAGACCTGCACCAGGCTGGGAAGACTGAATCTGCAATAGGTAAGCAGCTTGGTTAGAAGAAATCAACTGTGGGAGCAATTATTATGAAATGGAAGACATACAAGACCACTGATAATCTCCCTCGATCTGGGTCTCCATGCAAGATCTCACCCCGTGGGGTCAAAATTATCACAAGAACGGTGAGCAAAAATCCCAGAACCACACGGGGGGACCTAGTGAATGACCTGCAGAGAGCTGGGACCAAAGTAACAAAGTCTACCATCAGTAACACACTACGCCGCCAGGGACTCAAATCCTGCAGTGTCAGACGTGTCCCCCTGCTTAAGCCAGTACATGTCCAGGCCCGTCTGAAGATTGCTAGAGTGCATTTGGATGATCCAGAAGAGGATTGGGTGAATGTCATATGGTCAGATGAAACCAAAATAGAACTTTTTGGTAAAAACTCAACTCGTCGTGTTTGGAGGACAAAGAATGCTGAGTTGCATCCAAAGAACACCATACCTACTGTGAAGCATGGAGGTGGAAACATCATGCTTTGGGGCTGTTTTTCTGCAAAGGGACCAGGACGACTGATTCGTGTAAAGGAAAGAATGAATGGGGCCATGTATCATGAGATTTTGAGTGAAAACCTCCTTCCATCAGCAAGGGCATTGAATATGAAACGTGGCTGGGTCTTTCAGCATGACAATGATCCCAAACACACCGCCCGGGCAATGAAGGAGTGGCTTCGTAAGAAGCATTTCAAGGTCCTGGAGTGGCCTAGCCAGTCTCCAGATCTCAACCCCATAGAAAATCTTTGGAGGGAGTTGAAAGTCCGTGTTGCCCAGCGACAGCTCCAAAACATCACTGCCCTAGAGGAGATCTGCATGGAGGAATGGGCCAAAATACCAGCAACAGTGTGTGAAAACTTTGTGAAGACTTACAAAAAACGTTTGACCTTTGTCATTGCCAACAAAGGGTATATAACAAAGTATTGAGAAACTTTTGTTATTGACCAAATACTTATTTTCCACCATCATTTCAAAATAAATTCATTAAAAATCCTACAATGTGATTTTCTGGATATTTTTTTCTCATTTTGTCTGTCATAGTTGACGTGTACCTATGATGAAAATTACAGGCCTCTCTCATCTTTTTAAGTGGGAGAACTTGCACAATTGGTGGCTAACTAAATATTTTTCCCCCCACTGTATAAATACAGTAGGGATAATGGGGCAGATGGGCGACACCTGGAGGGGGGTGGAGACAATCACAAAGACAGGAAACAGGAGACAAAGGGCTGTGAGACATGGGTTTGATCCTAGACACATGAAAAGTGGGAAGTATACGGAGGGTACGGGTCAACAAAAGATGAACAGCAGAGGGGCTAATGATCTTGGAGATGGGGAAAGGGCTGATAAACCTGGGAAGAAGGTTGAGGGACTCCTCCCGGAGGGGCAGATCTTGGGTGGACAGCAATACCTTCTGCCCGAGACGATACCGGGGAGCCGGGGTCCGGTGGCGGTCCGCTTGTCGTCGATACCTGGAGGTGGTCTTAAGAAGAGCTGACCGGTCTCTCCTCCAGGTACGACGACAGCGGCGGACAAACATCTGGGCCGAGGGTATGCCAACCTCTTCCTCTTGCTCCGGGAAGAGCGGGGGCTGATAACCCAGAGAACACTCAAAGGGCGAAAGACCCGTGGCAGGGAAGGGAAGGGTGTTGCGGGTGTATTCAACCCACACTAGTTGCTGGCTCCAGGTGGTGGGGTTGGCGGAGACCAGGTAGCGCAGTGTCGTCTCCAGGTCTTGGTTGGCTCGCTCCGACTGGCCGTTGGACTGAGGGTGGAAACCGGAGGACAGGCTGGCCGACAACCCAATGAGTGTGCAGAACGCCTTCCAGAACTGGGATGAGAACTGAAGATCCCGGTCGAAGACCATGTCCACTGGAGTCAATGGATCCGGAAGATGTGCTGCACCATGAGCTGGGCCATCTCTATGGCGGAAGGTAGCTTGGGGAGAGGAATGAAGTGGGTGGCTTTGGAAAACCGGTCCACAACTGTCAGAATGGTGGTGTTGCCATCAGAAGGGGGAAGACCCGTGACAAAGTCCAGGGATATGTGAGACCAGGGACGGTGAGGAACAAGTAGAGGTTGGAAGAGACCAGCCGGAACTTGCCGAGAAGACTTGTTCTGCGCACAGATCGTGCAGGCGGCGACGAACGTGGAGACGTCAGGAACCATGGTAGACCACCAAAAGCGCTGTCGCACAAAGGCCAGGGTCCGACGGGACCCCGGGTGGCAGGCAAGCCTGGAGGAGTGGGCACACTCCAGGACCGAGGAGCGGATAGCGTCAGGAACAAACATCCAGTTATCTGGGCCCCTCCCCGGGGTTCGGCTGGGAACGCTGTGCCTCTCAGACCATCTTCACCACGAGAAGCTCACGATTCCCCACATCGTTATTCCTCTCCGTGGTGTTGAGGCGATAGGAGAAGAAGGCGCAGGGATGTAACTTGAGGTCCAGGGCCGAACGCTGGGACAGGACTGCCCCCACTCCGACATTCGAAGCATCAGCCTCCACCACAAACTGGCGGGACGGGTCAGGATGAACCAAGATGGGAGCAGTGGTGAAATGGTGTTTCAGGTCCCGGAACGCCCGGCCAGCAGCTGTGGACCATGTGAACGGAACCTTGGGAGAGGTGATAGCAGACAGGGGGGAAGCCAGGGTGCTGTAACCCCAGATAAAGCGCCGATAAAAGTTGGCGAATCCCAGGAAACGATGCAGCTGCACTCTGGATGTAGGCTGGGGCCAATCCACCACCGCTCTCACCTTCCTGGGATCCATCTGTACACTCCCTGCAGCGATGATGTAGCCCAGGAAGGGGATGGTGGAGCGATGGACTTCGCATTTCTCCGCTTTCACAAAAAGCTGGTTTGTTGGAGGACCTGTCGGATGTGGAGCACGTGTTCTTGGGCGGAGCAGGCGAAGACGAGGATGTCATCGAGGTAGACGAAGGCGAACCGGTTCAAAATGTCGCAGAGAATATCATTAACCAGGGCCTGGAACACAGCTGGAGCATTGGTAAGGCCAAATGGCATGACCAGATACTCGTAGTGACCGCTGGCCGTGTTGAAGGCAGTCTTCCACTTGTCCCCCTTCCGTATCCGCACCAGGTGGTAGTTGTTCCATAGGTTCAGCTTGGAGAACACGTAGGCCCCCTGGAGCGTCTCGAAGGCCAAGGAGATGAGTGGTAGTGGGTAGCGTTTCTGCACCGTGATGTCGTTGAGGCCCCGGTAGTCGATTCACGGGCACAGGGTTTTGTCCTTCTTCTCCACAAAGGAGAAACCGGCGGGGGAGGCAGAAGGATGGATGAACCCGGCAGCTAGGGAGTCCTCAATGTAGGTCTCCATAGCCTTGGTCTCCAGACCCGACAGCAAGTACAGTCGTCCCCGGGGCGGAGTGGTGCCTGGGAGAAGGTTGATTCCGCGGTCGGTGCGGCAGAAGCGAAGTGGCCCGGGCCTTACTGAACACCTCCCGGAGGTCTTGGTACTCCGCGGTAATGGCGGAGAGGTTCGAGGCAACTAATGAGCCCCCAGGAAGAGGGGCAGGCTGCGCTGACTTCAGGTAATGAGTGTGGCAGAATGGGCTCCAACCCATTATCATTGCGAGCTCACAGAACAGGGCTCCGGGCAGCCGAGCGGAAATGGAGGAAAACTAGACTCCCTGCGGACCTGGCATCTTTTCACTCCCTCCTCTCTACATTTTCTTCATCTGTTTCTGCTGCTAAAGCCACTTTCTACCACTCTATATTTCAAGCATCTGCCTCTAATCCTAGGAAGCTCTTTGCCACCTTCTCCTCCCTGCTGAATCCCCCCCCCCCCCCCCCCCCTCCTCCCTCTCTGTGGATGACTTCGTCAACCATTTTGAAAAGAAGGTTGACGACATCCGATCCTCGTTTGTTAAGTCAAATGACACTGCTGGTCCTGCTCACACTGCCCTACCCTATGCTTTGACTTCATTCTCCCCTCTCTCTCCAGATGACATCTTGCGACTTGTGACGGCCGGCCGCCCAACAACCTGCCCGCTTGACCCTATCCCCTCCTCTCTTCTCCAGACCATCTCCGGTGACCTTCTCCCTTACCTCACCTCGCTCATCAACTCATCCTTGACCGCTGGCTATGTCCCTTCCGTCTTCAAGAGAGCGAGAGTTGCACCCCTTCTCAAAAAACCAACACTCGATCCCTCTGATGTCAACAACTACAGACCAGTATCCCTTCTTTCTTTTCTCTCCAAAACTCTTGAGCGTGCCGTCTTTAGCCAACTCTCTTGCTATCTCTCTCAGAATGACCTTCTTGATCCAAACCAGTCAGGTTTCAAGACTGGTCATTCAACTGAGACTGCTCTTCTCTGTGTCACGGAGGCTCTCCGCACTGCTAAAGCTAACTCTCTCTCCTCTGCTCTTGTCCTTCTAGACCTGTCTGCTGTCTTTGATACTGTGAACCATCAGATCCTCCTCTCCACCCTCTCCGAGTTGGGCATCTCCGGCGCGGCTCACTCTTGGATTGCGTCCTACCTGACCGGTCGCTCCTACCAAGTGGCGTGGCGAGAATCTGTCTCCGCACCACGTGCTCTCACAACTGGTGTCATCCAGGGCTCAGTTCTAGGCCCTCTCCTATTCTCGCTATACACCAAGTCACTTGGCTCTGTCATATCCTCACATGGCCTCTCCTATTATTGCTACGCAGACGACACACAACTAAACTTCTCCTTTCCCCCTTCTGATAACCAGGTGGTGAATCGCATCTCTGCATGTCTGGCAGACATATCAGTGTGGATGATGGATCACCACCTCAAGCTGAACCTCGGCAAGACGGAGCTGCTCTTCCTCCCGGGGAAGGACTGCCCGTTCCATGATCTCGCCATCACGGTTGACAACTCCGTTGTGTCCTCCTCCCAGAGTGCGAAGAGCCTTGGCGTGACCCTGGACAACGCCCTGTCGTTCTCCGCTAACATCAAGGCGGTGACCCGATCCTGTAGGTTCATGCTCTACAACATTCGGCGAGTACGACCCTGCCTTACACAGGAAGCGGCACAGGTCCTGTCATCTCCCGTCTGGATTACTGCAACTCGCTGTTGGCTGGGCTCCCTGCCTGTGCCATTAAACCCCTACAACTCATCCAGAATGCCGCAGCCCGTCTGGTGTTCAACCTTCCCATGTTCTCTCACGTCACCCCGCTCCTCCGCACACTCCACTAGCTTCCAGTTGAAGCTTGCATCTGCTACAAGACCATGGTGCTTGCCTACGGAGCTGTGAGGGGAACGACACCTCCGTACCTTCAGGCTCTGATCAGTCCCTACACCCAAACGAGGGCATTGCGTTCATCCACCTCTGGCCTGCTGGCCCCCCTACCTCTGCGGAAGCACAGTTCCCGCTCAGCCCAGTCAAAACTGTTCGCTGCTCTGGCACCCCAATGGTGGAACAAGCTCCCTCACGACGCCAGGACAGCGGAGTCACTCACCACCTTCTGGAGACACTTGAAACCCCACCTCTTTAAGGAATACCTGGGATAGGATAAAGTAATCATTCTACCCCCCCTTACCCCACCCCAAAGAAAGAAAAGAAAAAAAAAACATTTTGTAAAGTGGTTATCCCACTGGCTATAAGGTGAATGCACCAATTTGTAAGTCGCTCTGGATAAGAGCGTCTGCTAAATGACGTAAATGTAAATGTGTTGGCACCAGTAGACCAGTCAATAAAGGGGTTGTGTTGCTGGAGCCAAGAGAAACCCAATACCACGGGAACCTGAGGAGACTTAATTAGCAGGAATTGGATCGTCTCGCTGTGGTTCCCTGATACTCGTAGGTTGATGGGGGTGGTATTGTGGGTGACCCGGCCTTTAGAGCTCCCATCCAGCGCTCTAACGTCCATGGGAATGGAGAGGGGCTGAGTGGGGATGCCTAGCTCGGACGCCAGGGTAGCGTCCATAAAGCTCTCATCGGCCCCAGAGTCAATGTGTACCCAGAGAGATTTCTACTGGTTACCCCACAGCAAGATGGCATGAAAGGGGGTGAGAGTAAGGGGAGAGGAAAAGTTATCCGTATGGCCCACCAGAGTACTCGCTCCTACCGGTGAGCCTGGTCTTTAAGTGGACAGGTGGATACAAAATGACCAATAGTCCCTCAATACAGGCAACTCTTCGTGTGAAGCCTATATTGCCGTTTGGCAGACTTCGGAGACTCTCGAGGGAACTCGGGTAATCTCGGCAACGGAGCTGTCAGGGACTTCCGGGATGCCTCAGAGGCGAGGTGGAATCCTTTCTCTCCTTCCTTCGATCCCATAGTCGCCCATCAATCCGAATGGTCAAGGCAATGAGCGAGTCGAGCTCCATCGGTAGTTCCCGGGCTGCAAACTCGTCCTTTACTCCTCTGATACTCCGTGCAGGAACGTGTCGAACAGCGCTTCCGGGTTCCAGGCACACTCAGCTGCCAACGTGTGGAAATCCACTGCATAGTCTGCCACACTGCAGGATTCTTGCCGAAGCTGGAGTAACTTCCGGGCAGCCTCCCAGGGTGTGACAACATGTCTACCTTAACATTGAAATCTTTGCACTGAGTTGTAGGCACAAAATATAAACCTTTATTAAGCAAGGAGACATGGGCAGGGCTCAATATCTTGCTTGATAAATGAAAGACACCTGTGGTTATCCCCTCTGCTTCTGGTAGTCGTTTCTTCTTACCCCATCGGGAACGGCATCTTGTTGATGAACGTTTAACGTTATGTCTTTTTTTTTTACGTGGTACACATACTGAGCAGCTCATGTTATAGACGGAAGCGTTCTACATGGCAGACCAATCCGAACTCATCTCTCAGCATGTCTAGCCTATCCTTTATCTCAGCCAATCATAGCTAGCGGAAAGTTTCCTGTCTTTTTCAATGGCTAAACCAACTTGGCTCATAATGTTAACATCCTCTCTACCCCCTCCTGTTTGCACTGGCAATTTAACCGCTTGCCGAAAATAATTAGACAGTACCCAAACGTAACAGGTATCAGTAAACATGAATATAAACTACATTTATTTGCAGATGATTTCCTGATATACCTGACCAATATAGGAAATTCAATGCCCCCCTTGCTAAAAATATTTTCAGAATAAGCTAAAATCTCTGGATATGAAATGTATGTGAAAATAATAACAAAATAACTATGGGAATAAGAAAATATTATTTTTATGTGTCTATTTTCAAAGGTTATAGCTAAGAACATTAACAACTTCATAGTTAAGAACACTATAACAATATGGAAGAACATTAAACGTGCCAGTATAAAAAAAAGATGTATTCACTAACTGTAAGTCGCTCTGGATAAGAGCGTCTGCTAAATGACTAAAATGTAAATGTATTCTAGAAGAACCACATTGAAAACTAAAGGCATATAAACCGTAAATGGCTTGGTAATAGGAAATAAATGTATTTCCATGACAGAATTAAAAAGCAATTTTGGACTGACCAATGTAGATATTTTCAAATACATGCAACTTAAAAGTCGAATATCAATACATTTCCATTTGAAATCTTTTGGACATCAGAGCAATCTTTAGGGAACCCTATTTGAGACAGAAAAGGATATGCATACAGTGGCTTGTGAAAGTATTCACCCCCCTTGGCATTTTTCCTATTTTGTTGCCTTACAACCTGGAATTAAAATGGATTTTTGAGGGGTTTCTATCATTTGATTTACACAACATGCCTACCACTTTGAAGATGCAAAATATTTTTTCTTGTGAAACAAACAAGAAATATGACAAAAAAACAGAAAACTTGAGCATGCATAACTACTCACCTACCCCCCCTCCCCACAGCATGATGCTGCCACCACCATGCTTCACTGTGGGGATGGTGTTCTCGGGGTGAAGAGAGGTGTTCGGTTTGCGCCAGACATAGTGTTTTCCTTGATGGTCAAAAAGTTCAATTTTAGTCTCATCTGACCAGAGTACCTGTTTGGGGAGTCTCCCACATGCCTTTTGGCAAAACACCAAACCTGTTTGCTTATTTGTTTCTTTAAGCAATGGCTTTTTTCTGGCCACTCTTCCATAAAACCCAGCTCTGTGGAGTGTACGGCTTAAAGTGGTCTTATGGACAGATACTCCAATCTCCGCTGTGGAGCTTTGCAGCTCCTTCAGGTTATCTTTGGTCTCTTTGTTGCCTCTCTGATTAATGCCCTCCTAGCCTGGTCCGTGAGTTTTGGTGGGCGGCCCTCTCTTGGCAGGTTTGTTGTGGTGCCATATTCTTTCCATTTTTTAATAATGGCTTTAATGGTGCTCTGTGGGATGTTCAAAGTTTCTAATATTTTTTTATAACACAACCCTGATCTGTACTTCTCCACAATTTTGTCCCTGACCTGATTGGAGAGCTGCTTGCTTGGTGGTGCTCCTTGCTTAGTGGTGTTGCAGACTCTAGGGCCTTTCAGAACAGGTGTGTATATATACTGAGATTATGTGACAGATCATGTGACACTTAAATAAAGTCCACCTGTGTGCAATCTAACTAATCATGTGACTTCTGAAGGTAATTGGTTGCACCAGATCTTATTTAGGGGCTTCATAGCAAAGGGGGTGAATACATATCCACGCACTACTTTCCGTTATTGCTTTTTTAGAATTTTTAGAAACAAGTTATTTTTTTTATTACACTTCACCAATTTGGACTATTTTGTGTATGTCCATTACATGAAAGGCAAATAAAAATCCATTTAAATTACAGGTTGTAATGCAACAAAATAGGAAAAACGCCAAGGGGGATGAATACTTTTGCAAGCACTTTAAATGCCGTTTACTTACCTTTTTATTTGTCAAATAGCTTTTACTCGCCTTTTTGTTTTGTTAATGATCGTTTACGCACTTATTATTGCGTTCGCAGCGTTGATCAATGGTCAGAAGGCTTCTTGATTTGAGTTCTAATCGCGCCTACCTCTGCGAACGAGTGGAAACATGAATGATTCACATATGCTTGTTATTTTCGCCTGATCCTCCGGATTTGCCTTCTTAGCAGCGCATTCACTCGCCACTCTGTCCAATGGGAAACTCCGCCCACGACATAGGCTGAGAGGTTAAACAATCTACCTCAGCCCAGACCCACCCCAGACGATTCCGGGCCACTTGCAGCAACTGTTTGGTACTGCTGGCTTTGCCTCGGCAGCGGCCAGTCCTATGTGGGCCAACAGTAGGCCAAAATATATGGCAAACGATTCTGTATTCATTATGGCAGGCCAAATTTGGGCTGATTGTGGCTTGCGATATAATGCCAACATATATTTCATATTCTTTTTTTAATTTTTATTAAATATGCACTGTACTCTTCTCAATGAGCAGCGGGTGCTGCCGTGGGCCCCACCCCCATCCCAAAGCACTCACAGGCGGCCCAGTCCTCGCGCAGCAGTCCCTCCCAGCTGCAGTCAGAGCAGGAGATGTTCACCCCTCCACGTCCAGACTGCAAATTAATCGCGAATGCGGGAAGCCATGCTGGCTGATCCCGCCTTGGGCGGGATCTAAAATAAATCACTGCACAAAAATAAATCACTGCATTTGACTCACACAGCCTCAGTCACTTACTCACCTCGTCCACTGTGTGTGTGCCTCTCTGTGACATAAGCTAAACATCTAGCTGGCTAGCTCATCATGTCTCAGTCTAAACTGTACACTCAAAAATACAGAAAGGAGTGGGAATCAAACCCTGAATTCAAAGGATGGTTGAAGCCGTTTATTGGAGATGATACACGGGCATACTGCCTGTATTGTAAGGCTGATTTCTACACCAAACTTAGTAATGTAAAAAAACATTTCACAACTCAAAAACATACTCAAAAGGCAAAGCCTTATAACAGTTCCACCCAAAACAAGCTGCCATTTATTGTTAAAGAAATGGACTCTGCAAAAAAGGCTGAGGCCACCATGGCATTAGCTATCGCTGAACACTGTTCCATGTTGGCATGTGATCACATTGGAGAAGCATGTAGAGCTGCTTTCTCAGACTCCACTGCTGCTACCCACTTCAAAATGCACAGGACAAAGTGCACAGAAATGATTAATGGTGTTCTAGCACCATACTTTCTGAAGAAGTTGGTTGCAGATGTGGATGACCAGCGTTTCAGCCTCCTCCTCAATGAGTCCACAGATGTAAGTGTTTCTAAGTACCTGGGGGTTGTGATAAGGTACTTTAGTGACACCAAGCAGACAATTGTATCAACATTACTGGGGCTTGTTGAGTTGGAGGGAGGAGATGCCAAATCTATAGCCCGTGCTGTTGTGGCTTTCCTCGAGAAGCGTTGGCTTAAAAAAGAGAAACACCTGGGGATATGGACTGACAATGCCTCTGTTATGACGGGGATTAACAATGGGGTCCATAAAGTGCTGAAGGAGGAGTATGGCCTCAAAGATTGAGTTCTTATTCGCTGTGTGTGCCACTCTCTGCAGCTTGCTGTAAGTCATGCTTCCAATGACACCATCCCCCGTAGTGTAGAGTACTTGGTACGAGAGACTTATAACTGGTTTTCAGTGTCTCCAAAGCGCAGGGAGGCCTACAATACCATATATGAGACCATCAACTGTGGGGAGAAACATTTACAGATAACCAAGGTGTGTGCCACATGTTGGCTCTCCATTGAACCCGCGGTTTCAAACATTTTGGACCAGTGGGAGGAGCTTAGGCTGCATTTCGCAGTCACTAAGTCCAATGAACACTGCTACATGGCTGAGGTTTTATACTCCATGTACAGTGATCCTCAAAACAAGGCTTTTGAGGGAGAGCAAGTAGATCCTCTTAAGCTACTTGACAGCTTGGTTAGCCTGATCAAGTCTGTGAGCAGCAGGGTGCTGAATCCACTGGCAAATGTTGATGTACTCAAAGGGCCAATAGATGGATACATCAGTCCCAAACCGTACCTTGGTTACCTTTTTGAGTCAAAGGCAGCTGAGCCTGAGGATGAAAACAATGTCCGAAAGCGGTGTGTAGCCTTCACCATCTCCCTCACTAATGAGTTGAGGGTGAGACTGCCGGACAACATCGAAGCTTTGCAGTACATGTCAGTTTTCAATGTGGAGGAAACTCTAAAGCACAATAAGAGCCCTGGAGAAATAGAAAAAATAGCCAAGCACCTTGGCTATTCCTCTGCAGAGATAGACAAGATTGTCCAGCAATGGCGTGCCATCCATCTTAGTAAATGGAATGAGACAAAAAACACACTGGACTTCTGGAGTGTGATTTGGAAGTTCAGGGATGCAGCTAATATCAACCCGTTTCAAGAACTTGCCATGGCTGCTGTGTCTGTGTTGTCCTTTCCAAACTCGAATGCTGAAGTCGAGAGAGTATTCAGCCAGATGTGTGGTAAAAAGCAAACTTAGAAATTGGATGTCCTTGCAGACCCTTAACTCCATCCTGTACATTCGATATGGACTGAAGCTGTCTGGTGAGACTTGCTATGAGCACCAGCTGCCTGATAATGTTTTGAAGCTTTTTGGCACATCAGCTGCTTACTCATTTAAGTCAGCTCCCTCAGTTGCTGAACCTGCCATAGAGAGCCTTGACCAAAATGACGATGACCCACTCTTTCTGTGAGCCAGCACAGCCTGTGTGTTTGTGGAGGGGGGTCAAAAAAACAAAAACAAAAAAATGGAATTAGGGCCAGACTAGTTACCATCATTTTCTCACATTGCCATTGACAGTTTTTTCTATTGTTTCTTTTTGGTCCATTTAGATTGTTAATGTAGATTGTATGCAAAAAAAATTGTTAAAATGTTGTGGTTAGAAATGTTCATGTTTTACTGTGACTTGTTGAAGGCTCCTAAGTTGACCATAAGGTTAAAAACCAAACCAAACTTAAGAAAAATAAATAAAAATAATAATACAAAAATAAATAAATAAGTAACTCTGCCAGAGTGTCTCTTTTGGGTCACTTTTGCCGGTCCCAAGCCCGGATAAAGGAGGAAGGTTGGAATTGTGACATTAAAAAAAACAAGAATCGACAGAAGAAAGTTCATTTGCAGTTCTAAACATATTTAGGGTGTTTTTTACTCACTTTTTATCTCTCCCACGATGTTATTCCTCTCTCCTACAGCGTCCATCACAATTACATGCACATGGCCAATTATGCAAATTAGGTGATGACGGCATTGTGGTGAGTGTGGTGAAAGGAGTCAGGCGCAGGAGGGTAATCACCGAATACAGAGTTTATTCCTTCGTTGACACACAAATGCGCTCCAATAGCGATCAACGAAACAGGCACAGGGGAAACAAACATCCCTGGCAATTACACTGTAACGGAATCCAAAAATACATAGGCACAGGGGGGAAATCTACCCTGGCAACACAATGTTATGAGTAGCTCCACCGAGCTACATTACTCTCACAATTAACAATCACCCACAAGGACAAGGGGGCAGAGGGAACACTTATACACAGACTAATTAGGGGATAGGAACCAGGTGTGTGTGATAGACAAGACGAGACATTTGTGATGATGATTGGGGCGGCAGTGGTTAGTAAGCCGGTGACGATGAACGCCGAAGCCTGCCCGAACAAGGAGGGGAGGCAGCCCCGGCCGAAGTCATGACAGTACCCCCCGGGGCCTCGGCAGTCTGCAGGGCCGTGGGGAGACCGGGCAGAGGAAGGAGGCGGCAGGACTTGGAGAAGCGGTCCACAACGACCAGGATGGTGGTGTTACCTTGGGAGAGGGGAAGATCAGTTAGAAAAGCAATGCTAAGGTGAGACCATGGTCGTTGTGGAACTGGTAATGGTTGTAGCTTACCCGCTGGGAGGTGCCTAGGTGCCTTACTCTGTGCGCACACCGAGCAGGAGGAGACGTACACCCTCACGTCCTTAGCCAAGGTAGGCAACCAGTACTTTCCGCTCAAGCAGCGCACTGTACGACCGATACCTGGGTGACCAGAGGAGGGTGATGAGTGTGCCCAGAAGATCAGACGATCACGGATAAGAGCAGGCACGTACCGCAACCCAGCTGGACACTGCGGTGGAGATGGATCTGTGCGTAATGCCCGCTCTATATCCGCGTCCATCACCCATACTACAGGCGCCACAATGCAGGAGGCCGGGAGTATGGGAGTGTTGTCTCTGGGCCTCTCCTCTGTGTCATACAGCTGGGACAGTGCGTCTGCCTTCACGTTCTTCGTACCCGGAATGTATGATAGTGTAAAATCAAACCGGGTGAAGAATATGGCCCACCTGGCCTGGCGAGGATTCAGCCTCCTCGCTGCCCGGATGTACTCCAGGTTACGGTGGTCCGTCCAGACGAGGAAAGGGTGTTCCGCACCTTTGAGCCAATGCCTCCACACGGTCAAAGCTCAGACAACAGCCAACAGCTCCCGATCACCAACGTCGTAGTTCTGCTCCGCCGGGCTGAGCTTCTTCAAGAAGAAGGCACAGGGGCGGAGTTTGGGTGGCGTGCCCGAACGTTGGGACAGGACAGCACCTATCCCTACGTCGCCCGCATCCACCTCCACTACGAACGGTAGTGATGGATCGGGGTGGGCCAGTACCGGAGCTGAGGTGAACAGACCCCGCAGTCTCCTGAAGGCCAGATCTGCCTCAGCAGACCAGCAGAGCCGGGACAGCCCACCCTTCAACGGGGATGTGATGGGAGCTGCGACCTTGCCAAAGCCCCGGATAAACCTTCGGTAGTAGTTGGCAAAGCCAAGGAATCGCTGCACCTCCTTAACCGTGGTTGGAGTCGGCCAATTACGCACGGCTGAAATGCGATCTCCCTCCATCCGAGGAAGGAGACGGACTGCTGGAAAAACATACACTTCTCTGCCTTGGCATACAGGTCATTTTCCAACAGTCTGGCCAGCACTTTGCGAACCAGGGACACATGCTCGGCGTGAGTAGCGGAATACACCAGGATGTCATCGATGTAGACCACTACACTGCGACCAAGCATGTCCCGAAACACCTCGTTCACAAAGGACTGGAAGACGGATGGAGCATTCATCAAACCGTAGGGCATCACCAGGTATTCATAATGCCCCGTGATTGTGCTGAATGCCGTCTTCCACTCATCCCCCTCCCGAACACAGACCAGGTTGTACGCACTCCTGAGATCTAGCTTTGTGAAGAAACGCGCCCCATGCATTAACTCGATCACTGAAGGAATGAGGGGGAGATGATAACTAAATCTAATCGTCTCCTTGTTCAGTGATCGATAATCAATGCAAGGGCGCAGACCGCCGTCTTTCTTCTTCACAAAGAAGAAACTTGAGGAGGCGGGTGAAGTGGAGGGACGTATGTACCCCTGGCCCAGGGACCCGGAGACGTATGTTTCCATAGCCACCATTTCAGCCTGCGACAGGGGGTACACATGACTCCTGGGAGGTACAGAGTCTACCCGAAGGTCTATCGCGCAATCCCCCGCCTGATGAGGTGGTAATTTAGTAGCACGTGTCTTGGAAAACGTGTGTGCCAAATCGAGGTATTCGTGGGGAATGTGCACAGTGGAGGTACCGTCTGGACTTTCCACCGTAGTTGCACCAACGGAAACATCTAGACACCTACCCTGACATTCACGCGACCACCCCGTGAGAGCCCTTTGCGGACATGAGAAGGTGGGGTTGTGGAGTGCTAGCCAAGGGATGCCTAATACCACTGGGAAAGCAGGAGATTCAATAATCGAAAAAATTACCTTCTCACAATGAGTCTCCTGGGTGATCATGGTGACCGGTATAGTGACTTCCGTAACAAACCCGGATCCTAATGGTCGACTATCGAGTGCTCTGATGGGGAGTGGAATGGAGAGGGGAACCAATGAAATGCCTTGACAGTGTGTGCGAATGCCCTGTCCATAAAGTTCCCAGCTGCGCCTGAATCGACTAGTACCTTACACTAGGGAACTACCATGTGATCGGGAAAGTGGATAGGTAGGGTACAGTGCGCAACAGAGGACTCTGAACAAGTGTGGGTGTTCGATACCTGGGGTGATGCGTGAGTGCCCTGCCTGCCGCCTCCCGGCCCAAAAGAACGTTGACTACGACGTGTGGTGTACTGTCCCTTCGTGCCACCAGACTGGCACTGTCGCTGTCCTCCTCCGCTCTCTCGGCCGGCGGCTCCACCCAGCTCCATCGGCTCGGGATCCGAGTTGTCCGGGGTGGAAACGGGCAGACCACTACCTGGATGTCCTCTGGCTGCCAGCAGGTTGTCCAAACACATGGCCATGTCCACCAGTTTATCGAAGGACAACATGGTGTCCCGGCAGACTAGCTCCCGTCGGATGTGCTCCCGCAGATGGCACCGGAAATAGTCGATCAGGGCCTGCTCGTTCCACCCGGACCCCGCTGCCAGCGTCCAAAACGCCAACGCGAAGTTCTGTGCGATCCTCGTCCCCTGCCTCAGGTGGACCAGCCGCTCACCCGCCTCTCGACCCTCGGGCAGGTGATTGAAGACCGCCCGAAAGAGGCGAGCAAACTACCTGTAGTCCTCCAATGTGGCTCCTCCCTCGTTCCACACCGCGTTGGCCCACCTCAGGGCTTTCCCACAGAGGCAGGAAACGAGGACGGACACCTTCTCCCGCTCCGATGGCGCCGGTCTGATGCTGGCGAAGTAAAGCTCCAATTAGAGGAGGAATCCCTGGCACAGCGCCGCCGTCCCATCAAACGCCTGTGGTCGGGATATCTGGATCCCTCCAGGTGCTGGGGTGTAGATGGCTGGATCCGGTTGGCCAGCTGGTCACGACAGATTGGGTCCTCTCCTCTCCAGGCATTGGACGACCTGAAGAACCCGATCCATCGCTTCCCCCAAGCTGGCCAGCATTGTGGAATGCTCCTGGACTCGTGCCACAACTCCAGGCATGTGTTCTTCTCCCGCTGACTCCATAGTGGGTTGGTGATTCTGTGGTGAGTGTGGTGAAAGGAGTCAGGCGCAGGAGGGTAACACACAAATGCGCTGCAATAGCGATCAACAAAACATGCACAGGGGAAACAAATATCCCTGGCAATTACACTGTAACGGAATCCAATAATACATAGGCACAGGGGGAAAATCTACCCTGGCAACACAATGTTATGAGTAGCTCCACTGAGCTACATTACTCTCACAATTAACAATCACCCACAAGGACAAGGGGGCAGAGGGAACACTTATACACATACTAATTAGGGGATAGGAACCAGGTGTGCTACATTAGAATGCATCTGACGTTACTGTATAGACGAGAATGTGGGAAGAGTTTCTGCCACTTGCCATTTTTAAGTCTCCCTCTTTACTTTTTTGTTGTAGTCAACGCGTGCTGTAGGTGGGTGCAGTGGTGGAATCAAACGCAGGACACCGACGGATAGTCCAACAGACTTTAGTAATCGCCAAACACGGAAATAGGACAACTCTTGCCCGAAGGCGAAATACGCACGTAGGCGCACAAAACAAAAGCACACAAAACAGGTGCGTAAAACTCCAACGCAGTGGAGGGAAGCTCAACCGAGCGAAATACAAGAATGAAGCCCTACACACGACTGACCAAAATCAATAACACACAACACTAGACAAACACAACGAGAAACTTATAGAACACTAATTAGGCTAAACGAGAACAGGTGTGACAACAAACAGACAAAAGCAAACGAACATGAAACATACAACGGTGGCAGCTAGTATTCCGGAGACAACGAACGCCGAAGCCTGCCCGAACAAGGGAGAGAGGCAGCCTCGGCCGAAACCGTGACAGTACCCCCCCCCCCTTGACGCGCGGCTCCAGACGTGCGCCGACTCCGGCCTCGGGGACGACCCGGAGGATGCGGAGCAGGGTGCGTCGGGTGCCCACGATGGAATTCCGTCAGGAGAGACGGGTCCAAAATGTCTCTCCTCGGCACCCAGCACCGCTCCTCATGACCGTACCCCTCCCACTCCACTAGATACTGGAGACCCCCCATCCGACGTCTCGAATCCAAGATGGACCTCACAGTGTACGCCGGTGCCCCCTCGATGTCCAATGGGGGCGGAGGAGTCTCCCTGATCTCACTTTCTTGGAGTGGGCCAGCTACCACCGGCCTGAGAAGGGACACATGGAACGAGGGGTTAATACTTTTATATTCAACAGGCAGTTGTAATTTGTAACACACCTCGTTCAACCTTCCCAGGACTTTAAAGGGCCCTACAAACCGCCGACCCAGTTTCCGACAGGGCAGGCGGAGGGGCAGGTTTCTGGTAGAGAGCCAGACTCGATCACCAGGTGCGTACACCGGTCCCTCACTGCGGTGGAGATCGGCGCTCGCCTTATGACGTCGGAGGGCCCGCTGCAGGTGGACGTGTGCAGCGTTCCATGTCTCCTCCGAGCGCCGCGCCCACTCATCCACCGCAGGAGCCTCGATCTGGCTCTGCTGCCAAGGTGCCAGAACCGGCTGGTACCCTAACACACATTGGAAAGGGGTTAGGTTAGTGGAGGAATGGCGTAGGGAATTCTGGGCCATTTCGGCCCAGGGAACGTACCTTGCCCACTCCTCCGGCCGGTCCTGGCAGTATGTTCTAAGAAACCTACCCACATCCTGGTTCACACGTTCCACCTGCCCATTACTCTCCGGGTGGTAACCCGAGGTGAGGCTCACCGAGACCCCCAACCGCTCCATAAAGGCTCTCCAGACCCTGGAGGTAAATTGGGGGCCCCGATCAGACACAATATCCTCGGGTACCCCGTAGTGCCGGAACACATGGGTGAATAGTGCTTCGGCGGTTTGCAGGGCAGTAGGAAGACCCGGCATGGGGAGCAAACGACAGGCCTTAGAAAACCGGTCCACAACGACCAGTATAGTGGTGTTCCCCTGTGAAGGAGGAAGGTCAGTAAGGAAATCCACCGAGAGGTGAGACCATGGTCGTTGTGGAACGGGCAGGGGTAGTAACTTACCCCTAGGCAGATGTCTAGGCGCCTTACACTGGGCGCACACCGAGCAGGAGGAAACATAAACCCTCACATCCTTCGCCAACGTGGGCCACCAGTACTTGGCACTAAGACAGTGCACTGTCCGGCCGATACCAGGATGTCCAGAGGAGGGTGACGTGTGAGCCCAATAGATCAATCGATCCCGAACCTCGAGCGGAACGTACTTCCGACCCTCAGGGCATTGCGGTGGACTAGGGTCGGTGCGTAACGCCCGCTCGAGTTCAGCATCGACCTCCCACACTACCGGTGCCACCAGACACGACTCCGGCAGTATGGGAGTGGGCTCCACGGACCTCTCCTCCGTGTCATACCGCCGAGACAGCGCATCTGCCTTCCCGTTCTGTGACCCCGGGATGTACGTGATCTTAAATGTAAACCTGGTCAAGAACATATTCCATCTTGCCTGGCGAGGGTTCAGCCTCCTCGCTGCCCGGATGTACTCCAGGTTACGGTGGTCTGTCAAAATGAGGAAAGGGTGTTGAGCCCCCTCAAGCCAGTGCCTCCACACCTTTAGGGCCTGTACCACGGCTAACAGCTCCCTGTCCCCTACGTCATAGTTCCGCTCCGCCGGACTGAGCTTCTTAGAATAAAAAGCACAGGGGTGGAGTTTAGGTGGCGCGCCAGACCGTTGTGAAAGCACAGCTCCTAGACCGGCCTCTGACGCGTCCACCTCTACCTGGAACGGCAAAGAAGGATCCGGATGCGCCAGCACCGGGGCCGAGGTAAACAGGTCCTTCCGCCTCCCAAACGCCCTGTCCGCCTCGGCCGACCACTGCAGACGCACCGGACCCCCCTTCAAAAGAGACGTGATGGGAGCTGCCACCTGTCCAAAACCCCGGATAAACCTCCGGTAGTAATTCGCAAACCCCAAAAACTGCTGCACCTCCTTCACAGTGGTTGGTGTTTGCCAATTACGCACGGCCGACACCCGGTCTACCTCCATCTTCACCCCTGACGCAGACAACTGATACCCCAAAAAGGAGACCGACTCCTGGAAAAACAGACACTTCTCTGCCTTAACATACAGGTCGTGCTCCACCAGCCTCCGCAACACTCTGCGCACCAGGGCCACATGCTCGACACGGGTAGGCGAGTACACGAGAATGTCATCTATGTACACAACCACCCCCTGCCCCTGCATGTCCCTGAAGATCTCATCCACGAATGATTGGAAAACTGACGGAGCGTTCATCAACCCGTATGGCATGACCAGATACTCGTAATGGCCCGAGGTGGTACTAAAGGCTGTCTTCCATTCATCGCCCTCCCTGATGCGCACCAAGTTGTACGCGCTCCTGAGATCTAATTTAGTGAAGAAACGCGCCCCATGCAATGACTCAGTCATGGTCGCAATCAGCGGGAGTGGATAACTGTACTTCACCGTAATCTGATTGAGATCACGGTAATCGATGCACGGGCGCAAACCACCATCCTTTTTCTTCACAAAAAAGAAACTCGAGGACGCAGGGGAAGTGGAAGGCCGTATGTATCCTTGTCTCAGAGATTCCTCTATGTAAGTCTCCATAGCTTTCTTCTCCTCTTGAGACAGAGGATACACATGGCTCCGTGGGAGCGCAGCTCCTGCCTGGAGGTCTATCGCACAATCTCCCTGCCTATGGGGCGGCAACTGCGTCGCCCTCGACTTACTAAACGCAATAGCCAAATCCCCATACTCAGGGGGAACGTGCAATGCGGGCACCTGGTTTGGACTCTCCACCGAGGTAGCCCCTACGGAAACGCCTAAACATCTACCCACACACTGGGCAGACCACTCCATCAGAGCCCTCTCCTGCCACGAAATAGATGGGTTATGGGTACTCAACCAGGGCATGCCCAGCACCACCGGATACGCAGGAGAGTCAATCAGAAATAGCTGAATCATCTCCTGATGACCCCCCTGCGCACACATCCTAAGTGGCGCAGTGACCTCCCTGATCAAGCCCGCACCCAACGGACGGCTATCTAGGGCATGAACGGGGAAAGGGACATCAACAGGAAGAAGGGGAATCCCTAAAGCTAAACAAAACTTCTTATCAATAAAATACCCAGCCGCGCCTGAATCTACCAGCGCCTTATGCTGGGAATGAGGTGCTACCTGTGGAAAACGCACAGGTATACAGAAATGTGCAACAGAGAGCTCTGGGTGAGTGGGGCGCCTACTCACCTGGAAGGAATCCCCAGTGCGGGACCTGTCGTCCTCTCCCCTAGGAGGCCATCCCCAGCACCTAGCCGCGGTGTGTCCTCCCCGACCACAGTTGGTGCAGGGGATGGACCCCCTAGTAAGCCGACCCCTCCTCTCTCTAGCGCCAGCGCCCCCGAGCTCCATGGGGCACGGCTCGGAGGCGCTGGAGGGTGAAATGGACGGACCCCCCTCGGGACGTCCGCGGGTAGCTAGCAGGTTATCCAGCCTGATGGACATGTCGACCAACTGGTCGAACGTGAGGCTGGTGTCCCTACAGGCCATCTCCCGACGGACGTCCTCTCGTAGACTACATCTGTAGTGATCGACGAGGGCCCGATCATTCCTCCCTGCATCTGCCGCTAGAGTACGGAATTCGAGGGTGAACTCCTGAGCACTCCTCCTCCCCTGCCGGAGGAAGACCAGACGCTCCCCCGCCGCTTTCCCCTCCGGGTGATGGTCAAACACCGCCTTGAAGCGGCGGGAGAACTCGTCGTAAGTTACGGTGTCCGCGTCGATCCTCCTCCACTCCGCGTTGGCCCATTCCATCGCCTTCCCGGACAGGCAGGAGATCAGGGCGGACACGCTCTCATGTCCCGAGGGCGCCGGGTGCACGGTGGCCAGGTACAGCTCCACCTGGAGAAGGAAACCCTGGCACCCGGCCGCGGTCCCATCGTAAGCCCTCGGGAGCGAGAGTCGGACTCCTCGGGGTTCCGGTGCGGGAATAGGCTGACTGGCCGATGGTGCTGGCAGGGAGGGTGGCGGTGAAGGCGTCCCCCAGCCTCGGATGGTGGTGATCACCTCCTGCAGCGCGGTCCCCATCTGCAGGATCTGGTCAGCTTGTTCCCGGACCCTGTCCTCCAGCGTCGCCTGGGCTGCTGCGGCTCCTGCTGATTCCATTGTAGGTGTGTTATTCTGTCAACGCGTGCTGTAGGTGGGTGCAGTGGTGGAATCAAACGCAGGACACCGACGGATAGTCCAACAGACTTTAGTAATCGCCAAACACGGAAATAGGACAACTCTTGCCTGAAGGCGAAATACGCACGTAGGCGCACAAAACAAAAGCGCACAAAACAGGTGCGTAAAACTCCAACGCAGTGGAGGGAAGCTCAACCGAGCGAAATACAAGAATGAAGCCCTACACACGACTGACCAAAATCAATAACACACAACACTAGACAAACACAACGAGAAACTTATAGAACACTAATTAGGCTAAACGAGAACAGGTGTGACAACAAACAGACAAAAGCAAACGAACATGAAACATACAACGGTGGCAGCTAGTATTCCGGAGACAACGAACGCCGAAGCTTGCCCGAACAAGGGAGAGAGGCAGCCTCGGCCGAAACCGTGACAGTTGTTAAAAATCTTAGTATCACAAACATAACTGCTTTAGTAGGGCTTGTTTTGATAATGAGACCTACAACAGCAACATCTTTTCAAAAACGTATAATAGAGAGATCTGTTTTGGGCTTTCATGATTCCTCCTGGTCTTCAAATACTTTGAAAATAATTAAGTTTACTCTGAACCACGTATATTTCATAACTAGAGGTTAGACCAGGAATTGTTCTCAGCGCAATGGCAGTAAAAACATCACTATTGCATGGAGAAGATTGCTGTTCTGTTTGTGTTTATTAAATGTTTATTTATTGTTTAAAAGACTGTAAGACCCTTCATGTTTTTCAGCTCTGCTCCTGAATCTTCTGACAAAGCAGGAAATTATATTAGAACAACTTAGAATAATTTTTCAAACCGTTCAAGACCAGTGTGGTGGTGCAAGACAACAATGCTGATCTATGCTGTGATGATAAGGAGTCCGCCGACACTGTACTTTGTTTATAAAGGTTTATTATAACAAAGAGTTTCAGCGTCAGATTTACAGATACCTGCAGATATCTGAAGAACAGCAAGAGCCAATTCTGTAATTCGCTATTCTCTCTTTTCTCTCTTCAAGACATGGTATTTATATCAGTTATGACATAGTATGGCCTGATTCTAATATCCAATCCCTGGTCTTTTTCACATCTCTCCCCATATGATTTTTTCCAGGACCTTTAGTAATGCTTTCCAGATGTTTCAGCAAAGTAGAGTAAAGTTCATCTGTTACACCATTTGCAACATCAGCCAAATCCTAGAGCCAAGTTTCCTCTAACACACTTTTTGCAAAGGTCAGCACATCACAGACTCTAAGACACTACATATTTCCCCCCTTCGAGACTAATTAAGTCTCGAAAACAAAAAGAATAGGATTATGACAAATAACAATTTTTGTTCTTGAGTAACTTTAACAATAAACCAAAATTTATGGAGAGTAAACACATGTTTATATAGACACATTTTTGTATGTAGTGTAAATACATTGTTATGGAGTGTAAATAAATTGTTATGGAGTGTAAGAGCGAAAAACCTGTCTGGCAGCTTTCATTCCAAATATCCATCAGTCAGTCAAGACAGGAAAATTCTCTCACGGCCCCTCTGCCCTAGGCGACCACCTAAGTACTCCAGATCAATTTATAAATCTTTATCAATACATTTTAAGCTATGATGCAATTGAATACATATGAAAACCCCAGCAAACAAAATACAATCAAAATGTCCACATTCAGGCTGGTCGACCCATCGGACCCTCCTGTGGATTCTCTCTGTCCTTGCCTAGACCCCATATCCCTAAACTTCAACGAAATAAACAAAAACATCTGAGGTCCCCACATGTACCCAACAACAGAAAACATAATTCTTCAAAAATTAATACAGAAAGAATATAACACTGGAATGTAGTCCACTACACTTCATCTCCTCCACAGTGTCGACTTTCAATGCGACGTCGATGATGGAATCTGAACATTTCCACTCCTTCCTTGTTCCACTTCCTCCAGTCCATTCATATTGTCCATGTTTGAGTATTTGAGTCCCTCTACATATTCCCCCATATGCTTCTGGAAGAAAAGAAAATACCAAACAGTATCTTTTGCAAAACAACACATGAAAATTAAAACATCAATATCAGCAATAATATAAGAATGTATATATAAGATTATATATAAAATGAATCACATTCCATTTCCCCCCTTTGATTCATCACAATAATATAATCATCCCACAATCAGATATTCCAAATTTCCTAGAGTTATTTCAACCCTAGTTTTCATAACATTTTAGTCTGACTTTTTCCAATTTTTTCTTTCTCTAATTTTTTCAAAAACCATTTCACTGATTTATTCACAAAACTCTTTCCCATTTTCTAAGGATATTAAGTCAGGAAATTCCCACCTGCTTATGACTTCTTTACACAACAACTTTGCAACCGACTGAGCATCTTTTTCGCTTAGTTGAACATCTTATGCACCACTTGGTATATGAATGTAACCAAGAATAACAGTCACACATTATTTTTCAGACAGATTATGCACCTGCCTATGACATAGTCAATCTATTCAAGAAAATATGGTTCCCAAAAACTCTACTCCTTTGTGATCTTTCTCCTAAACTCCCCTCTTGCAACATTAGCTAACCCATAGCTTCCTAAATCATCATGGTTTCTCCAAAACAATAATTGATTGCTACTCTAAGGATTTTTTCTTTTTCATTGTCTTCAAAACACTTGCTTTCGAAAGTCCTTCAATTTCTGGTTCAATCCCTTGGATTGCTTCATCTTTCAATGGATACTGATTCTTCCAAGGAGGTCTGCCTCCTCAACTTTCACCTCAATTGAGCTGATTTCACAAATCCAATATCGGTACTGTGTTGAGACCACAAAAATTCTGGAACTTGTTGCAACATCTCCTCTTTCATAGGGTCTGAATCCATCTTCACACTGCAAATAGATTCGTGTGTTATCCGTACAGCTTGTGGCTCTCCTTGTCCTTGAGCCGAAATCATGATTTTGAGAAATCGATGATCTTCAGTCCTCCAAATCGCCAAATTCTCTTTCATCGGTATGAAAACAGCTTTCTCTGCTTCTGTCATCATTTCTTCTATTTGCTTCTGCTCATAGCCTTCAGAAACCAACAAGGTCACATGTGGCACACTCTTCTCAATCTCAAATTCTTTATCCAGATAATCGTCTGTGTTTATCTTCATAGCTGCTCCTTGTGGTCCTAAAATTATGCAACATGAGCTAAGTTGAACTTTCTTTGGTTGATGACTCAGCCTTTCCTCTGAGTCCGATTGGGCAGCATTCTTGAAATACTTGAGCGTACAATGAAGTGGATATTCCGGAAGCCTCGCATCTGGCATGTTTGTCACAATGAATTTCTCCCATATCTTAGCCTGCTTCAAAAAATCTTCACTGAGATTTCCAATCCAGAATACTGAAGAAGAATCCATCTCTGTCGTCATCGACAATTGGTAAACATTTTCCTTTGGCACCTCTACCAGACAGCCGTCTGGTGTACATTTTATTGTACAGTTCAATTTACACAATGCATCTCTTCCCAACAATGCAATAGGTGTATGTTCTGATACTAGTATGGGTATTGTAATTTTCTGATTTTCATAGCAGAGCTCAATTGGTTCCGTAAGAGGTATCAGCTGTTTCACTCCCTCAAATCCGATTGTCCTAATTAGTTGATTGGACATAGGGAGATGTGTAGCATCTTCAGGCTGAACACAGATAAAAGCCTTTCTGCTATCCATCATCACTTCCCATAGTCCATTGTTTATTTTCACTTCATTTGTTGGATCTTTTTCCCTAACTGGTGCTACCAGCTGAAAACTCCCCTTTCGGATCTTCTGGGCACCTCTAGAATCCTTGCTCCTATAAGGGTTCACCTGTCCTCCAGATGATTTTCACTTGCTCCTGTATCTTCCTCTGAAATTCTTTCTTTCCAGAAACTATCTATGGATATGAAACAACTTGTACCACTTGTTGTGGCTGGTACAGTTGCATTTGACCTTGTTCAGTTGAAGCTGTAGCAGTGATTGTTGATTTGGTTTACACTGATTCTGCATAACCAAAGCTTTTCTTATCCTTCTTCTTCTCCACCAGTTGTATTTGATTGAGTTTTCTGAGAGTTTCTTGGTCCTGTTCTTTCTGGTTGTGTTCCTTTTTCCTGTACAAATCCACTTGATGGGCTATATGATCTGTATAGACACCTTTTGTCATGCTCCCAAGTCCAACCACTTCTGCCAGTTTGCTCCTTACCGGTAAGGGCAGTCCCATCTGTAGTTTAGCTCTCAAGATTGACTGCTCAATTTGACTCACATCTGGATCATTTCCGGTAATATTTCTCCACACTTGATGAACTCTTGACACGTAGGCTCTCTGATTTTCTTGTTGTCCTAGTGGGTCAATCAGAATGTTGTCAGGATGCACGTTTGTTGGAAATGTATCTCTCAGTGCTCTCCACAGCCGATTTCTACTTGCAGCCAACAATTCAGGGTCGTTCACTGCAGTCCCCACATATCTATGAAGTCCAGCTCTCTGAAAAATTTCTTCCATGCCTGGAATCCCAAGGAGATTAGCCAAAAGTCTCTTAATGTCTCCTATGGCAGACTGTGTTCCCACCGTAATTTCTTCCAACTTTGAAATCCAAGGATATGCTCCATCTTGAAGAGTAGGCAGCTTCTCAAGTATATCTGACATATCGGTATTCTGCAAAGGCTTATATTCTAGGTTTTGTCCTCGAATGATCACCGGCATAATTTTCTTACTAGTGCCCTCTTTTCTTGGCCTCAATGTATATTTATTCTCAGATTCTTGGGATTCTTTTCTCAGCAGCTTCTTTTTCTTTATCTTCAGCTTCTGGAGTTGTTCCTCCAGTTTTTTCACTTCTTCTAAACTAGTCACTTTATCCAGGCATGAGACGCATCGGTCTATATCTCTTTCTATTTCTTCTGTGCTAGTCATTGTAGGATAAAATCCTCTTGAATATGAAGCACCTTTAATCTCCAAATCTTCATCGTTGTCTCCATCTTCATTTTCATCAGCACTCGAATCACTTGTATTCTTCTTCTTCCAACTTCCATCACCCCTTCTTTCCGCTCTGGCCAACCTCTGTCTGATGACAGGGTCATATCCACCCATGATCTCTTCTGAATCACTTTGATCATCATCATCGTCATCATCATCATCATAAAGTTCCATCCTCCTGAACCTCGCTCTACCCTTAGTTTCCAGACATCTCGTTTTCTTCCTGCTTTTGGAGTTTGGATTCATCTTTATGGTCGTTTCTGCTTGTCCTCTCTCTATTATTTGTTCATCTTCATCTCTGATGCAATAGTCACCCTCCTGAATGATCACTGGAAGCTGAGGATAAACGTCCTTAAGCTTGGCTTCTTTCTCATAAGGTGGGGGTGTTTTTGCTGAATCCATATATGAGAAAGGTGTATTGACTTCTGCCATTAGTTTTTCTGTCACCTTCACCTCTTTTGCCATTTTCTCTGTACCTCTGTCTCTCTTATCTTTTGTATCTTTTATCAGTTTTTGTCCTTCATTTTCAAACAGCTTAAGAACACCCAGCTCTCTTTGTCTTTTTTCTTTGCGTAGTTTTCCTTTCTTCCCCTTCTTTTGATCTGCCTTATACGTGGATACAAGCACTTGCATTATCTTGATGACGTCTGGGTTAAGAGTCCCTTCCACTGGCCATGGTTGTTCAATGTTAGGCCAACGTTTATTCCATTTTTCAGATAATTTTGCTATACCATTAACTAGAGGATTACTATTCTGTACTACATCAAGAGGAGTAATTGCTTTTGTAGTTTTGTTGTCCTTTTCCCCCATTGTAATGACTATGTTATGTGTTCCCCTCTTTTTTTTTTTATTCTTTTTTTTTGTGATAAAAAATAATTAATCAATTAATCCAATCAATCAATTAACCAATTAAATCAATCAATCAATCAACTAATTATTTCAATCAATCAATCAACCAACTAATCCAATCAATCAATCAAGTAACTAAATCAATCAAACAATCAATCAATCCAATCAATCAATCAACCAACTAATCCAATCAATCAACTAATCAATTAAATCAATCAATCAATCAATTAATCCAATCAATCAACCAATCAATTAAATAAATCAATCAATCAACTAAATCAATCAATCAATCAATCAATCCAACCAACCAACTAATTCAATCAATCAACCAATTATTTTGTGAATTTTATTTTACCAAATTATTGATTAGTGGCAGTCTTACCACATCCGATGAGGAAGAGTAAAGGAAAGTAGTCAACTCCAGAGCAATTCAAAAATAAAAGACCTGTACCAACTCACAACCCAATTGCTTAATAAGCACCTAATTACCTTAATTTTACAGAATAATGTCAATGCTGGATTTCCAACACAACTCTAATCAAAACAAGTCATTGACAAAAACTCTAATGTGCAATTATAAATTACATCAATTCATCAGTCTGTTGCCAAGTTCCTGCGAAATGGTCACAACATGAAATATTCTATGTAGACACAATGTATCAATTATATCCTGTAAGGGAAAGTAGGTTTTGTGGATAAGAACAGCACTGGCCTTGATTGGGCTGGGTTGTTGTCACTGATGTCAGCTGAAGTCAGCACCTCCTCTCTCTCTCTCTCTCTCTCTCTGTCTCCTCCTTCTCGTCTCTCATATGACAGAAAGACAAAAGAACAAACAAGAATTTTTTTTTTTTTTTTTTTACATTCACGCTAAGAAATAAGCAAACAGCTTAACTCAGGAATATTATAAATAGCTCAATAACATTTTATTTTATTCATTTATTTTATTATTATTATTTTTAATCCGTCAATATATCTCTCATTCACCAACTCAACCGATTATCAACCAAACAGTTTTACAGTCAAGCAACAGTTAATTCAACAGAACATTTCACTTGTGTGCAAGATTCCCCTCCCTTTTCTTTTTGTCTGCTCTGAGACTGCCTCTCACAGCAGTTCAGTGCAGAGGAGTGGCACATCTGTTGCACGTAACTCTAAACTCATAAAATCCTACGCGTGCGCAGTTCAGTCACCAATGTGATTTCAGAGTGAAAGGAACAGACAGACCCGCTGTCGCTCCGTTCTCTCCTCCCATAGACAATAACAGTTAACAGAGCTCACAGACGAACACGGAACACATAGAACATAGAACACAAATCCCACTTCCAAGTTTGTTATCTTTCACTTATCCTAATCTGCAGATTTATAGTTATGTTGTTATCAATTACAAAACATCTCTATACACTCTTTAAAAAATCCTCCCTGTAGGGTCATGCTATTCTAATAGTTAATGAACATTCTCTTTTTATAGAGACTCATAAGGTTTTAACCTTAACTAACATATTTCCTTACAAAAGACTAAAACCCCTGTTGTCATAGCCTTAGTCGACACACAGCTGGAAGTCATCAGGCACTCTCTCTCTGTTTCACACAAACACACACACACACACAGGATCCGTTTATACAAAGCATGCTTATCGCCGTTCCTATTTTCTTTTATATTCCTTTTGCTAAATTTCTGCTACCTTCAGGTTGTAGACATTCAAAAGAGAGGATTACTTCAGATAAATACTTCGTCAAATAGATTTCTGAGCGGTAAACATACAATTGAACATATTATCTTTCAACCTGCAGTTCCCAGAACTTACTTGAGAGTTAATCTAATAACTATCAAGATTTATGGCCCATCATATTGATCGCCTCGTTTTTCAAGGGCTTCCTTAAATTAACGGCGTCCTAAAGTATACTGTCTTTTATTCCTTCATGCCTTATTCCTTCATAATTTTCCTGGACACTCCTTTTCCTTTTATTAAAGCAAAATATATGTGTGCCCTATTGGTGTGCCCTATAGACACTCCCCACTTTTTGCGTTGTTCTCAACGCAAACTAATTTAGAAAATTTAGAACGGAATTCCTATCACACAGCAAAAAAAAAAACAGCAAAACGCACGCACAGATTCTTTGACGGTACATCTTGAACGCACACACTCTCTGGACTCACAAAACGGCCAGCGCCCAATGTTTGTGAGAAAGCTCACCTTTATCTGTCGGCCTCTTGAGCGGGAGTCACTTTGTAGCCCAGGAATGGAATGCAGAGAAAAGATGTATCACGCCCCAAAAAAATAAAACAACCTCGTCGCCATTAAATGTGGTGGTGCAAGACAACAATGCTGATCTATGCTGTGATGATAAGGAGTCCGCCGACACTGTACTTTGTTCATAAAGGTTTATTATAACAAAGAGTTTCAGCGTCAGATTTACAGATACCTGCAGATATCTGAAGAACAGCAAGAGCCAATTCTGTAATTCGCTATTCTCTCTTTTCTCTCTTCAAGACATGGTATTTATATCAGTTATGACATAGTATGGCCTGATTCTAATATCCAATCCCTGGCCTTTTTCACATCTCTCCCCATATGATTTTTTCCAGGACCTTTAGTAATGCTTTCCAGATGTTTCAGCAAAGTAGAGTAAAGTTCATCTGTTACACCATTTGCAACATCAGCAAAATCCTAGAGCCAAGTTACCTCTAACACACTTTTTGCAAAGGTCAGCACATCACAGACTCTAAGACACTACACCAGCAAGGCAGGAGGGTCCTGCAAGAAGACCTACCTGATGGTCTTTTTCCAGTAGGCAGTGTTCAACAAATGGAACATCTTGATGGGGAGCTGAAGGCCAGCAGAGAGTTTCTCTTTTTGCATTTCCATCTCCTGACCTAGTCAGCCATTATAATGATGCTTTAAAAGTTTGAGGTATTATTAGCTGAGACATAACCAATATCCAGATCTGTATGGAGCCTTAGTTATCAATATCAATTTCAATTTTATTTTATATAGCCCTTCTTACATCAGCTAATATCTCGAAGTGCTGTACAGAAACCCAGCCTAAAACCCCAAACAGCTAGTAATGCAGGTGTAGAAGCACGGTGGCTAGGAAAAACTCCCTAGAAAGGCAAAACCTAGGAAGAAACCTAGAGAGGAACCAGGCTATGAGGGGTGGCCAGTCCTCTTCTGGCTGTGCCGGGTGGAGATTATAACAGAACCATGCCAAGATGTTCAAAAATGTTCATAAGTGACAAGCATGGTCAAATAATAATCAGGAATAAATCTCAGTTGGCTTTTCATAGCCGATCATTAGAGTTTAAAACAGCAGGTCTGGGACAGGTAGGGGTTCCATAACCGCAGGCAGAACAGTTTAAACTGGAATAGCAGCAAGGCCAGGCGGACTGGGGATAGCAAGGAGTCACCACGGCCGGTAGTCCCGACGTATGGTCCTAGGGCTCAGGTCTCTCAGTTGGCTTTTCATAGCCGATCATTTAGAGTTGAAAACAGCAGGTCTGGGACAGGTAGGGGTTTCGTAGCCGCAGGCAGAACAGTTGAAACTGGAATAGCAGCAAGGCCAGGCGGACTGGGGGCAGCAGGGTGTCATCATGCCCGGTAGTCCTGACGTATGGTCCTAGGGCTCAGGTTCTAAGAGAGAAAGAGAGAACGAGAGAATTAGAGAGAGCATACTTAAATTCACACAGGACACTGGATAAGACAGGAGAAGTACTCCAGGTATAACCAACTAACCCCAGCCCCCCGACACATAAACTACTGCAGCATAAATACTGGAGGCTGAGACAGGAGCGGTCCGGAGACACTGTGGCCCCATCCGAAGAAACCCCCGGACAGGGCCAAACAGGAAGGATATAACCCCACCCACTCCGCCAAAGCACAGCCCCCGCACCACTAGAGGGATATCCCCAACCACCAACTTACAATCCTGAGACAAGGCCGAGTATAGCCCACAGAGGTCTCCACCACAGCACAAACCAAGGGGGGGGGGGGGCGCCAACCCAGACAGGAAGATCACGTCAGTAACTCAACCCACTCAAGTGACGCACCCCTCCCAGGGACGGCATGAAAGAGCACCAGCAGGCCAGTGACTCAGCCCCTGCAACAGGGTTAGAGGCAGAGAACCCCAGTGGAGAGGGGAACCGGCCCGGCAGAGACAGCAAGGGCTGTTCGTTGCTCCAGCCTTTCCGTTCACCTTCACACTCCTGGGCCAGACTACACTCAATCATATGACCTACTGAAGAGATAAGTCTTCAGTAAAGACTTAAAGGTTGAGACCGAGTCTGCGTCTCTCACATGGGTAGGCAGACTGTTCCATAGAAATGGAGATCTATAGGAGAAAGCCCTGCCTCCCGCTGTTTGCTTAGAAATTCTAGGGACAATTAGGAGGCCTGCGTCTTGTGACCGTAGCGTACGTATTGGTATGTACGGCAGGACCAACTCGGAAAGATAGGTAGGAGCAAGCCCATGTAACGCTTTATAGGTTAACAGTAAAACCTTGAAATCAGCCCTTGCCTTAACAGGAAGCCAGTGTAGGGAAGCTAGCACTGGAGTAATATGATCAAATTTCTTGGTTCTAGTCAGGATTCTAGCAGCCGTATTTAGCACTAACTGAAGTTTATTTAGTGCTTTATCCGGGTAGCCGGAAAATAGAGCATTGCAGTAGTCTAATCTAGAAGTAACAAATGCATGGATTAATTTTTCTGCATCATTTTTGGACAGAAAATTTCTGATTTTTGCAATGTTACGTAGATGGAAAAAAGCTGTCCTTGAAACAGTCTTGATATGTTCGTCAAAAGAGAGATCAGGGTCAAGAGTAACGCCTAGGTCCTTCACAGTTTTATTTGAGACGACTTTACAACCATCAAGATGAATTGTCAGATTTAACAGAAGATCTCTTTGTTTCTTGGGACCTAGAACAAGCATCTCTGTTTTGTCCGAGTTTAAAAGTAAAAAGTTTTCAGCCATCCACTTCCTTATGTCTGAAACACAGGCTTCTAGCGAGGGCAATTTTGGGGCTTCACCATGCTTCATTGAAATGTACAGCTGTGTGTCATCCGCATAGCAGTGAAAGTTAACATTATGTTTTCGAATAACATCCCCAAGAGGTAAAATATATAGTGAAAACAATAGTGGTCCTAAAACGGAACCTTGAGGAACACCGAAATGTACAGTTGATTTGTCGGAGGACAGACCATTCACAGAGACAAACTGATATCTTTCCGACAGGTAGGATCTAAACCAGGCCAGAACTTGTCCGTGTAGACCAATTTGGGTTTCCAGTCTCTCCAAAAGAATGTGGTGATCGATGGTGTCAAAGGCAGCACTAAGGTCTAGTAGCACGAGGACAGATGCAGAGCCTCGGTCTGACGCCATTAAAAGGTCATTTACCACCTTCACAAGTGCAGTCTCAGTGCTATGATGGGGTCTAAAACCAGACTGAAGCATTTCGTATACATTGTTTGTCTTCAGAAAGGCAGTGAGTTGCTGCGCAACAGCTTTTTCTAAAATTTTTGAGAGAATTTTTTATCCAAAACTAAGATAGTTTTTTTGATATTAAAAAAAATGTTAATAGTTTTTCAGCAGCCAATAGGCTATTAAAATTAGGTGAATTACTTAATATTGACATACAATATCCATATGTTATGATCACTTTTCTGTTGTCTATGTGGTTACAGATTGACTAATGGGACTGAAAGGTGGCTGTGATGTGAAAGAGAGTGTGTGGAGGATCATGGCACACATAATCTCCCATGATCTTTCAAAGACGATGAACTGGAGGGGAATCAATGGAAAGCTGCCCTTCTGCCAACTGCAGCTCAAAGAGATAGTTAATGTTCTACTGTTGTCAATGTCCTTCATGAATACTAGAAAGCATAGAAAGAAACATCTAAATAAACCAATGATTCTTTATTCCCCAATTTTCATTTAAAGCTGTGGTGAGGAGAAACTGGCTCACGTCCGATACAACCGACAAAGAAGTGGAAAATAGTGTCAAAAGATGGTTCCATTTGTCAGGGGAACAAAATGGTGGTCGCAAGGAAAGTAGACAAAGAAGGGAGAGGTTGGACAATACTTAGATACTCTTGGTGGGGTTCTGATAATAACCACGGAGGATAAAAAATGTTTCACAAATGTTTGTTCCAATACTACAGCATAAACCCTACATTTGTGTGGGGGTGGGGGTCTGGTGTTAGTTGCAGTTAAATTAAGTCAGTTGCAGTTAAGAATCTAGCTCGTATTTGTATTTTATTTTTACCAAGTGATCAGATGATAATAGTGGTCCATTTTCATTACAACTATGTTGTCATTTAGCCGGACAAGTGTTTTTTTGCACCATCAATGTTGCTGTCTTAGAGACTAGTTTCTGTTACAATGTTTCCAGTGTTCTGATGTGGCCCTGTTTATAGGGCTTGTTGTAATTTGCAAGTAATGTTTCTATTTCTTCTTTACAAGGCTCATTTGGGCAACAATCATTTGAGATGTGAGCTTGTTTTAAAACAATATGTGTAACAGTGTTTGCTGTGTTGCCACTGCAGAACTTTAATGTTCTGTATCAATGCACTTGTATGTTATGGTGTATGATTAAGCTAGCATGCACAAACTAGACTTTAGTACATTACAGTAGAGCACAATAGAGTACAGCATACATTACTGTATTCTAATTGAATGTGCTTTATTGTGCTAACTGTACTGTACTATACAAATTAAAAGACAATTTCAGTATTTAGGACCCTAATCATATAAATGCCATGTTATAGAAGGGTGAATACTTAAAAAAATATATATCACTAGGTTTTGAGTAACTTACAGCAGTTGTCTTCCTGAGCATCTACCTGAGATGGAAATGGTAACAAAGGCTCTAAAAACATACAAATACGTACTTTTACAAGCTGCAAAGTTCTCGTTATCATGGTGCAGGTCTGTAGATGTTGTAGAAATGAACATTTTGTAATTCTAAACTTTATCTGCAATGACCTGTGATAACGAGATCATTGCAGCTTGTAAAAGGATGTATGTGTGTTTTTTTTTTTTACCTTTTCGTGTTGCCAACTTGCACCAAATTTCAAAAGTGTCTTGACCTTTCTATAACATGGCATTTATATGATAAATACAGATTAGTGTCCCAAATACTGAATTGTCCTTCACCTGCTGTAATTTGATTTCCCAACTTTGTGAATCAGATTGTTACTTGGTCCTGTCCGGACCAACCAAATGTGGGGTTGTAGCTCAGGAATAGCCACATTGTAGTTTTATTATTGTATGTATTATCTTTTGCTTGTGATAAAATGTACAAATCACAGTCCAACCCTGTCTTTTTCACAATGGCATCTAGCCCAGAGAAAGTGTCTCTTGGAATTTGCGGCCCAAATGAGGCTTTCTTATGGCAGTACGGCCTTGTGCCGGCTAGAATAAGGGAACCTTTGCTGAGTTGTTGGCTAAAATGTGGTTACAAGGTGGGTCAATTCTGGCTGAGTTACGGCTGCCGCATCTGGGCCACTGCAGGGCCCAAATTCCAAACAACGTGGGCCACACAACATTTTGCTAACTGGGACAGTGGCAAGTGGCAGAGAGACGCCGCTGACAGTGGGATTTTTTTTAACATCCCTTGATGCCTGCCGTGTCAACAGACATCCCCTAACAACAAAAAAACCTGACTCTTGGAGAATGAATGTACAACTGGTAAATAGTAGTTGATATTTCAGTCAGATGTCTAGCTAGGTAGCTGAAGGGCTCGGGTTGTTAGCCAGGTAGCTAGTTCTAACTAGCTGGCTAGAAGGATGAAATTATAAACTAGCGTTGAACGGAGCCCGACCTCAGCAGGAGCAGTTTACTTAAATTAAGCTAGCTATAATCAAAAGATGGGCTACTATAAGTTCTCATAACAAAATACCTTTACATTGAGTAGTGAGTCAGGCTGCAATGAAGGAGACAAATGAGATACAGAGAGAGGAAGCATTGAAGCAAGTAGGGAGATAGTTTAGTAGTACAGGGGTCTGGGACCCATGTGGGGTCCCCTAAAATGTAAATCGGGTTCCCTGAGAGAATCTTTCATCTTATCAAACACAATAACTTGTTTCTCTTCAACATTTTCGAGTCAACTAAGGGCCTTTTACACTGTCAGAATTAACTTTCACTATGTGTTGGGACAACCTGTGGGACCTAACATTTAGTGAAATGTAAAAACAATTTAATATTATTATCATGTACACTGAACAAAAATATGAACACAACAATTTCTAATATTTTATTGAGTTACAGTTCATATAAGGAAATCAGTCAACATCATCAGTACTGACTTGCCACTCATGTATTAAATAAGTAGTGAATCATATTATTGAGTAGAACTTGTAAGGTAGTAGTGAATCATAGTAAGTTATTTTTTAAAAAATCATGAGGTTGTGGTGATATACTGCCATCTGGTGGCGACTAGAAACAATTGCATAATAGGAAGTATTACAAAGTAGGCAAGATGGCGGTCTGAACACAGCGGTGCAGATCACCTCAAGATAAATACGTAATATTCAATATCTGTAAGTTTGACTAAATATTAGCGCTTCACTCCACATACTTGTCGGTAATAACCTTCAATCTGGATAACAACACAAAGGCTAGAGAAATGTATCGACCAATATTACCAAAACAAACAATAACCAAACATGACGGAGAGTAAACATGGAGAACCAATCCCCAAAAGAAAATGTGACTCCTCGACGGACACAGACGATTGATGCTTTCCAGCACCCGGAATGGTAAAGTCGATAAACTGAATTAGTCAGTAAAGAATAAAGGAGTTGAAGACGAGCCTCGAGATGAGTGACGAAAAAGCTGCGACAATGGAGAAAGAAACAAACAAGCTAAAAGGTACAGTCAATGCTATTGAAATGGACGTTAAGGAACGTAAAAAGAAGAACATGTTTCTGAGAGAAGCCTTACTTGACATACAGATTAGATCTATGAGAGAAAATCTGGTACTTACCGGTATCAAAGAAAAAGGTGAAAATCCTGAAAACGTGGTGAAAAACTTATTTCTTACAGCGCTACAGATCCCAGGCGATGTTGTTGACAAAATCAAACTCGTACGTTTACACCGTTTAGGACAGAGATATGAGCGTCCAATTGTTGCCAAATTAGCATTCTTTAAAGATAAAATAATAGTTAAAAGCCTGGGTAAAAGACTCACTGCCACGAAAATAGGCATGAATGATCAGTTCTCGAATTAGCTAAATAATACATATTAAAATATAAGGAACTGGAATACAAAAGTACTCAGAATAAACATGGTAGGGATAAAAACACAGCAAACAGAGGACATAGAAAGCACAGTATGTGGGTATGTGCGGGTGTATTGTGATGGAAGGTGGAGTGTGTGTTTTTGTGTTTGAAAAAAGTGTGGAGCTATGTGAGTGAAAAAGGAAAATGGTTGCGAATACCATAGCCCATGTGTGTCTGCGAGCAGGGGTTGTGAGAGACAGCTTTCAATTTTGTGCAGATATGGGATATACATTTGAAAATAAATTATAAATATAGTTTAGTTATTTATTGTCCTATCATGATGGAACGGTCCCCAACCCTATACCCAAGACACCCCCCTGAGAGACCCATACACTAAGGAGAAGACCTTATCTGTTTTATGGGCCTACTGTAAGTAGCCTATACACAGCCAAAACAGAAAGAAAGCTGCAGTCAGAGACCCACTAAAGCAGCACCTCCCCCTCAAGATTCTGAGCCTGCCTGGCAGGGTTGGTCCTACAAAGCCAAAGACCCCTGATGGTTGAGCATAATATACAAGGAATTTCTCAAAGCTGCTAATGAGAACCTTGACGACCTTGTACCTAGCCAGTGGGGTGCCCCCACCCAGGTAGTGGCAGTGCTGCCAACACTAGCTGCAGTAACCCATGGGGGGGGGGGGGAAATTACTGTGGCTCTGGTGGCACGGAATAATCAAAGGTCTGACTGCACAGAGATGCTTGGGAAAATGGTCACAACGGGGGACCAGCGTGTATTTGTTGCCCATATTTTGCATGCCTTCTCAAACAGTTGCAACTGTATATGCATTCGCACATCAAGTCCTTTCTTGAGTTGGGCTCAGGGATAGAACAACTGTTGAACATCGGAGCTTGTGGTTGTTTGTGGGGGAAAGGGGTCAAATGTGTATGTATCCCACATCTGTTGCTATGGGGTTATGATGTTAGGGACAATATAGGATGAATCACAATAATTATTTGCTAAAATAATAATTGCTTGTTAAAAATGTAATCTTTGTAATGGTAATACTGGTTATAGGTAACAATCCTTTGCATGAACTGCCTACATTATTTGTGAATTGAGGAAATTAAGATATGCAAGATTTTTTATATAGAGTGAGGGAAAAAAGTATTTGATCCCCTGCTGATTTTGTACGTTTGCCCACTGACAAAGAAATTATCAGTCTATAATTTTAATGGTAGGTTTATTTTTTTTAATTTTTTTATTTATTTCACCTTTATTTAACCAGGTAAGCCAGTTGAGAACAAGTTCTCATTTACAACTGCGACCTGGCCAAGATAAAGCAAAGCAGTGTGATAAAAACAACAACACAGAGTTACATATGGGGTAAAAAAACATAAAGTCAAAAAATACAACAGAAAATATATATACAGTGTGTGCAAATGTAGCAAGTTATGGAGGTAAGGCTATAGTGCAAAATAATTACAATTAGTATTAACACTGGAATGCTAGATGTGCAAGAGATTGAACCGTGAGAGACAGAATAACAACAACAAAAATGTTATAAATTGATTTGCATTTTAATGAGGGAAATAAGTATTTGACCCCCTCTCAATCAGAAAGATTTCTGTCTCCCAGGTGTCTTTTATACAGGTAACGAGCTGAGATTAGGAGCACACTCTTAAATGGAGTGCTCCTAATCTCAGCTTGTTACCTGTATAAAAGACACCTGTCCACAGAAGCAATCAATCAATCAGATTCCAAACTCTCCACCATGGCCAAGACCAAAGAGCTCTCCAAGGATGTCATGGACAAGATTGTAGACCTACACAAGGCTGGAATGGGCTACAAGACCATCGCCAAGCAGCTTGGTGAGAAGGTGACAACAGTTGGTGCGATTATTCGCAAATGGAAGAAACACAAGATAACTGTCAATCTCCCTCGGCCTGGGGCTCCATGCAAGATCTCACCTCGTGGAGTTGCAATGATCATGAGAACGGTGAGGAATCAGCCCAGAACTACACGGGAGGATCTTGTCAATGATCTCAAGGCAGCTGGGACCATAATCACCAAGAAAACAATTGGTAACACACTACGCCGTGAAGGACTGAAATCCTGCAGCGCCCGCAAGGTCCCCCTGCTCAAGAAAGCACATATACAGGGCCGTCTGAGCTCTTTGGCATCAACACAACTCGCCGTGTTTGGAGGAGGAATGCTGCCTATGACCCCAAGAACACCATCGCCACCGTCAATCATGGAGGTGGAAACATTATGCTTTGGGGGTGTTTTTCTGCTAAGGGGACAGGACAACTTCACCGCATCAAAGGGACGATGGACAGCACCATGTACCGTCAAATCTTGGGTGAGAACCTCCTTCCCTCAGCCAGGGCATTGAAAATGGGTCGTGGATGGGTATTCCAGCATGACAATGACCCCAAACACACGGCCAAGGCAACAAAGGAGTGGCTCAAGAAGAAGCACATTAAGGTCCTGGAGTGGCCTAGCCAGTCTCCAGACCTTAATCCCATAGAAAATCTGTGGAGGGAGCTGAAGGTTCGAGTTGCCAAACGTCAGCCTCGAAACCTTAATGACTTGGAGAAGATCTGCAAAGAGGAGTGGGACAAAATCCCTCCTGAGATGTGTGCAAACCTGGTGGCCAACTACAAGAAACGTCTGACCTCTGTGATTGCCAACAAGGGTTTTGCCACCAAGTACTAAGTCATGTTTTGCAGAGGGGTCAAATACTTATTTCCCACATTAAAATGCATATCAATTTATAAATTTTTTTACATGCGTTTTTCTGGATTTTTTTGTTGTTATTCTGTCTCTCACTGTTCAAATAAACCTACTATTAAAATTATAGACTGATCATTTCTTTGTCAGTGGGCAAACGTACAAAATCAGCAGGGGATCAAATACTTTTTTCCCTCACTGTAGAACATTATCCTCACACAAAATCAGAAGATCAAGGAAACTGATTTGACGTGTGTCAGATTGCATAGTAAATCTCAGGGGCTCAGAACAAGAGTTAAGAAAAGCATGAATCCGCAACATACAGGTTTACGCAGAAATGCGTCAAACACACTACAGGGCACAAAACAGGCGCACTGGAAAAATACAAGGCACACGGGAAAATTCTCCCGTTGATACAAAATACACGAGGTCCACCGAGCTTCAATAACCTCCACAAATAGACAATCACCCACAAGGACAAGGACACAGAGGGAACACTTATACACAGACTAATTAGGGGATAGGAACCAGGTGTGTGTGATTGACAAGACGAGACAATTGTGATGATGATTGGGGCGGCAGTGGTTAGTAAGCCGGTGACGACGAACGCCAAAGCCTGCCTGAACAAGGAGGGGAGGCAGCCTCGGCTGAAGTCGTGACAGGAAGTGGGGTCACTTCTGAGCTTCTTGTAAAAGGTGTTGTCAAGCAGTTGTCTTTGACGCTCATTTACATAAACTATCCTATCCATGAGTACAACCGACCCACCCTTATCAGCAGGGCGGGTAAGAACTGACGTATTGGATTGTAAATCAACAAAGCCTGTTTTTCATCCTTGGCTAAATTTTTAAAAGATATGTACTCCTGTTTGTTCTTAAGGAGATTACCAACATATTTTTCAACGAGTCTGCAATATGTCTCAATAGAGTGATTGCGATTGGCTGGAGGTACAAAATAACTCTTACTTCTGAAAGGAGTCGGAGTATGTGTAGGTGAGCCACCTACATGTTCAGTTGAAATATCACGATTAGGGGAGCTAAAGTATTCCCTTAAACAGATGTTTCTAAAAAAAAACTTAAACATGTCTACCTTAACATCGAAATTGTTGCAATGAGTTGTAGGCACAAAAGATAACCCTTTATTTAGCAAGGAGACATGGGCAGGACTCAATGGTCAGATTAATACTGCCATTGAGAAAATTCAAAACAAATCGATACTTGACCTCTTTCAGGGACAGTCTCGCAAAAATAAGCATTCTTCCATTCTAATTACACGCTTTTCAAAGTGCTCTGAACAAATTAAGGGAATCGTTCACAAACATTGGCACATTCTAAGATCCAATGACAGTATTGGTAATGTGTTTTCGGACTCTCCCTTGGTTGTATTCTCGCGGGGCAGAAACCTCAGAGATCAGTTGGTAAACTCGGATATACCACCCCTAAATATCCCTGCACAACGTCTATTTGCGCCTCTACCGGATGGAAACTACAAGTGTAACGGCTGCGCTCAATGCAATGGCACTTACGAATCTAGATCCTTTAAACACCCCCAAACAGGGAAACAGATCCCAATCAAAGGTGTTATTACGTGCTCCACTAAGGCAGTTATTTATCTTATAACTTGTCCTTGTGGTAAACATTATGTGGGTAAAACAAAGCGCGAGTTAAAAGTACGAATCTCGGAACATCGTAGCACCATTGGGTGCAAAAACTCGACATACCCAGTCGCCGCCCACTTTTTGGAAGCGAACCACAAGATTTCGTCCCTACGTTATATCGGCATCGAACATGTCACCCTCCCTAGGAGAGGGGATGACCTCGACAACTTATTGTTAAAATGAGAAGCTGCCTGGATCTTTAATTTAAAGACCATTGCTCCCTTCGGTCTGTGTAACTTTGTAAACAACAGCTGAAGGAAGTCTCAAGGTTTTGCTCGCCTGAGGTAGAGTACCTTATGATAAGCTGTAGACCACACTATTTACCAAGAGAGTTTTCATCTATATTTTAAATAGCTGTCTATTTACAACCACAAACCAATGCTGGCATTAAGATTGCACTCAATGAGCTGTATAAGGCCATAACTAAACAAGAAAATGCTCATCCAGAGGCAGCGCTCTTAGTGGCCGGGGTCTTTAATGCAGGGAAACTTAAATCCGTTCTACCTAATTTCTACCAGCATGTTAAATGTGCAACCAGAGGAAAAAAAACTCTAGACCACCTTTACTCCACACACAGAGATGTGTATAAAGCGCTCCCTCGCCCTCCATTTGGCAAATCTGACCATAACTCTGTCCTCCTGATTCCTGCTTATAAGCAAAAACTAAAGCAGGAAGCACCAGTGACTCGGTTAATAAAAAAGTGGTAGATGACGCAGATGCAAAGCTACAGGACTGTTTTGCTAGCACAGACTGGAACATGTTCCGGAATTCTTCCGATAGCATTGAGGAGTACACCACATCAGTCACTGGCTTCATCAATAAGTGCATCGATGACGTCGTGCCCACAGTGACCGTACGTACATACCCCAACCAGAAGCCATGGATTACAGGCAACATCCTCACTGAGCTAAAGGGTAGAGCTGCCGCTTTCAAGGAGCGGGACTCTAACCCGGACGCTTATAAGAAATCCCGCTCTGCCCTCCGACGAACCATCAAACAGGCAAAGATTCAATACAGGACTAAGATTGAATCGTACTACACCGGCTCTGACGCTCGTCGGATGTGGCAGGGCTTGAAAACTATTACAGACTACAAAGGGAAGCACAGCCGCGAGCTGCCCAGTGACACAAGCCTACCAGACAAGCTAAACCACTTCTATGCTCGCTTCGAGGCAAGCAACACTGAAGCATGCATGAGAGCACCAGCTGTTTTCCGGATGACTATGTGATCACGCTCTCCGTAGCCAATGTGAGTAAGACTTTTAAGCAGGTCAACATTCACAAGGCCGCAGGGCCAGACGGATTACCAGGACGTGTACTCTGAACATGTGCTGACCAACTGGCAAGTGTCTTCACCGACATTTTCAACTATTCCCTGACTGAGTCTGTAATACCAACATGTTTGAAGCAGACCACCATAGTCCCTGTGCCCAAGGACACTACGATAACCTGCCTAAATGACTACCGACCCGTAGCACTGACTTCTGTAGCCATGAAGTGCTTTGAAAGGCTGGTCATGGCTCACATCAACACCATTATCCCAGAAACCCTAGACCCACTCCAATTTGCATACCGCCCCAACAGATCCACAGATGATGCAATCTCTATTGCACTCCACACTGCCCTTTCCCACCTGGACAAGAGGAACACCTACGTGAGAATGCTATTCATTGACTACAGCTCAGCGTTCAACACCATAGTGCCCTCAAAGCTCATCACTAAGCTAAGGATCCTGGGACTAAACACCTCCCTCTGCAACTGGATCCTGGTCTTCCTGACGGGCCGCCCCCAGGTGGAAAGGGTAGGTAACAACACATCTGTCACGCTGATCCTCAACACGGGGGCCCCTCAGGGGTGCGTGCTCAGTCCCCTCCTGTACTCTCTGTTCACCCATGACTGCATGGCCAGGCATGACTCCAACACCATCATTAAGTTTGCCGACGACACAACAGTGGTAGGCCTGATCACCGACAACGATGAGACAGCCTATAGGGAGGAGGTCCGAGACCTGGCCGTGTGGTGCCAGGATAACAACCTCTCCCTCAACGTGACCAAGACAATGAAGATGATTATGGACTACAGGAAAAAAAAGAGGACTGAGCACGCCCCCATGCTCATCGACAGGGCTGTAGTGGAACAGGTTGAGAGCTTCAAGTTCCTTGGTGTCCACATCACCAACAAACTATCATGGTCCAAACACACCAAGACAGTCATGAAGAGGGCACGACAAAGCCTATTCCCCCTCAGCAGACTGAAAAGATTTGGCATGGGTCCTCAGATCCTCAAAAAGTTATACAGCTGCACCATCGAGAGCATCCTGACTGGTTGCATCACTGCCTGGTATGGCAACTGCTCGGCCTCTGACCGCAAGGCACTACAGAGGGTAGTGTGTACGGCCCAGTACATCACTGGGGCCAAGCTTCCTGCCATCCAGGACCTCTATACCAGGCGGTGTCAGAGGAAGGCCCTCAAAATTGTCAAAGACTCCAGCCACCCTAGTCATAGAGTGTTCTCTCTGCTACCGCACAGCAAGCGGTACCATAGCGCCAAGTCTAGGTCCAAAAGGCTTCTAAACAGCTTCTACCCCCAAGCCATAAGACTCCTGAACAGCTAATCATGGCTACCCAGACTATTTGCACCCCCACCCCATCTTTTTACGCTGCTGCTGCTTAATTATTTATGCATAATCACTTTAACTCTACCCACATGTACATATTACCTCAACTACCTCAACTAGCCGGTGTCCCCGCACATTGACTCTGCACTGGTACCCCCCTGTATATAGCCTCCCTACTGTTATTTTATTTTACTTCTGCTCTTTTTTTCTCAATACTTTGTTGTTGTTGATTTATTTTACTTTTTTATTAAGAAATAAATGCATTGTTGGTTAAGGGCTGTAAGTAAGCATTTCACGGTTATGTCTACACCTGTTGGTATTCGGCACATGTGGCAAATAAAATGTGATTTGATTTTGAACTTTGATTTGAAGGCATTCTTGTGATTATTGTGATTTTGCTATTCATTGTAAATGTTTGTGGGCCTATGTAGCCAAGTTGTATCTATGATCGTTGTCACGTTCGTTTAAGGACGGGTCAGACCAAGGCGCAGCGTGAAATGCATACATTTATTTCATACGTTTATTTGCATACGTTTATTTCAACGATAAACACACGAACAAAATAACAAACCAACGTAACATGAAGTCCTCAGGCTAAACACAAAACAAGCCTACACACGGAACAAGATCCCACAACTAATGATAGCAAACAGGCTACTGAAGTATGATCCCCAATCAGAGACAACGAGCGACAGCTGCCTCTGATTGGGAATCACACCCGGCCAAACATAGAAACACAACCCTAGAATGAAAACATAGAAATACTAACATAGATATCCACACCCTGACTCAACATGGTTGAGGTCCTCTGTAGCTCAGCTGGTAGAGCACAGAGCTAGTAACGCCAAAGTAGTGGGTTCGATCCCCAGGACCACCCATACACAAAAAAAAAATGTATGCACGCATGACTGTAAGTCTCTTTGGATAAAAGTGTCTGCTAAATGGCATATTATTATTATTATAACATACAAGAGTCCATTAAGTCAGGGCGTGACAGTACCCCCCCCCAAAGGTGCGGACTCCGACCGCACAAACCTGACATAACAGGGTAGGGTCCGGGTGGGCATTCCGCCTCGGAGGCGGATCCGGCTCCGGGCGTGACGACCACATTCTCTCAGCCTCCCCGTTGCACCCCTGGTCTGGTCTGGACCTCGGCGCGCTGCTTCCCCTCTCCTTCCTCCCACGATGCACCAAGCTCTGTCTGGACCCTGGTGTGGGAGACCCCGAACCTGGAGAGGGGCTGACGTCTGGGCCTGGATCGGCAATCCTCCCGCGATGCACCAAGCCCTGTCTGGGCCCTGGTGTGGGAGACCCCGAACCTGGAGCGGGGCTGACGTCTGGGTCTGGACTAGAGCCGCTGACCGGAGCTGGACTGGGCACCGGTGGAGCGGACTGCTCTAGCTCTGGAGTGGAACTGCTGACCGGAGCTGGACTGGACACCGGTGGAGCGGACTGCTCTGGCTCCGGAGTGGAGCAGCAGAACGGGCACGGGCCGTGCCGGACTGGACACACGCACCACTGGTCTGGTGCGAGGATCAGGCACGGGCCGGACCGGACTAGGAACACGCACCACTGGCTTGGTGCGAGGAGCAGGAACGGGCCGGGCCGGGCCGGACTGGTGACACGCACCACTGGCTTGGTGCGGGGAGCAGGCATGGGCCGTACCGGACTGGGAACACGCACCACTGGCTTGGTGCGAGGAACAGGAACGGGCCAAACTGGGAACACGCACCACTGGTCTGGTGTGAGGAGCAGGAACGGGCCGGACTGGCGACACGCACCACTGGCTTGGTGCGGGGAGCAGGTACGGGGCATACCGGACTGGGAACCGGCGCTGGAGGTCTACGACTGTCTCCGTCCTTTACACTCCGCGCCCCGTCCTCCTCCAGTGAGGCCTCCTCTTTGAGCCCCCATGAGTGCAGTGGTCGGGGCTCCTCTCTGTTGCTCCCCGACCACCCTTTTAGTCCCCCCCCAAAATGTTATTGGGGCTGTCTCTCCTCCACCCTGATCCCTTTCAGGGCCTCCATCTGCTTTGCCAGATCCTCTCTTATCTCCCTCCAAGTCCATACTCTCTGCTCCTCCTGGGAACGCTGCTTGGTCAATTGGTGGTGGGATTTTCTGTCACGTTCATTGAAGGACGGGTCAGACCAAGGCACAGCGTGAAATGCATACATGTTTATTTCAATGATAAACACACGAACAAAACAACAAACCAACGTAACGTGAAGTCCTCAGGCTAAACACAAAACAAGCCTACACACGGAACAAGATCCCACAACTAATGATAGCAAACAGGCTACTGAAGTATGATCCCCAATCAGAGACAACGAGCGACAGCTGCCTCTGATTGGGAATCACACCCGGCCAAACATAGAAACACAACCCTAGAATGAAAACATAGAAATACTAACATAGATATCCACACCCTGATACAACATACAAGAGTTCCATAAGTCAGGGCGTGACAATCGTATGCTATCCATCTTTTTTGTATGTTCTGTTTATCTGTGAATTAACCAATGCTATTAGGCCACACCCAGCCATGATTACAGACACCTGCGTGTGTCCTTTGACACTATTTAAACTAGTGACCCGCAGTGTTTGTCATTATACCCTGATGAAGACAGCTTGTCTGTCAAAACGTTGGTTATTTGGTTATTAAATTATTGCATCTGAGCTCCTACAGTGAGGGAAAAAAGTATTTGATCCCCTGTTGATTTTGTACGTTTGCCCACTGACAAAGAAAGGATCAGTCTATAATTTTAATGGTAGGTTTATTTGAACAGTGAGAGACAGAATAACAACAACAAAAATCCAGAAAAACGCATGTCAAAAATGTTATAAATTGATTTGCATTTTAATGAGGGAAATAAGTATTTGACCCCCTCTCAATCAGAAAGATTTCTGGCTCCCCGTTGTCTTTTATACAGGTAACAAACTGAGATTAGGAGCACTCCCTTTAAGAGTGTGCTCCTAATCTCAGTTTCCGTCAGAAGCAGTGGACACTGACCTCTGTTGTGTAGGGTGTGAACACCTTGGGAGGCCTGGACTTGGGATGCCTGGACCCAGGATGGGGACTGGAATCGGGACTGGGAAATAGTGCCAGACGCCCAGCCTAAAAATATGTTTTCTCATGGATTTCTGATGGTATCGTGCCATGGAGGGTTCCTGACCTCTGCTGAGAGTAAGACTGTTTGCAATATAAAAACAGCCCACAATCTGTGGCCCCTTTCTGCTGCAGGACGGCCGGCCATTCCACAATCACTTAGGTCCCTGGAAAAGATAAGAGAGGTGAGTTGTGAGAGAAACACTGGGGTGGTGTCATGACCACTGGAGTCATACACCTTAACAGTACCTACCTGGCAGCGGAGGTTACATACCGTGACCCAGTGGTTAGCCTTGCGATTGACCATCAGGACAAACCCTTGGGCCAGTGTTGGTACTGCTGACAGCATGGCGATGCCGCCCACCGCGAGGAGGTCTCCCACTCCTGGATGCTGCAACTGCAAAAGAGCTTGAGCATGATCAATTGGTCCTCTGTAGCTCAGCTGGTAGAGCACGGCGCTTGTAACGCCAAGGTAGTGGGTTCAATCCCCGGGACCACCCATACACAAAAAAAAAATGTATGCACGCATGACTGTAAGTCGCTTTGGATAAAAGCGTCTGCTAAATGGCATATTATATTATTATCAATTGTAAAATTGTCTAACCAGGAGTGTGACGAAAGGATGACACCCCAAATGTCCTCCATTCGGCCACAGAGAGCGCTGGCCTTACCTGCCCCTGTTGGACACTAGTGATCAGAACTTCACTACTGTCTTCTAGTCTAGTGACTGGACTTACCTGCCCCTGTCCCTCCAGTCCGACACAAGCCACCTGTGAGAAAATTTGATGGATTACTGCAGTGTTATGCAGAGATATGTACTTTTCAACAGTTTTTGAAGGTATAGCCTACCACAAGCTGGTCCCCCTCCGACTCAGAGCACAGAGAATCAGACTGATCCGAACTCACTGGCTCTGGTGGATGGTATATCGCCTGGGTGGCTCGGACAGTCGATGGTCTTAGTCATTTGAAGAGGTACATTTTTATAAGATCAGCATAACTACCATTTCTTGCTTTCTCAAATGTCAACCAAAGCTTAACATACTTTGTCTCATAGCCTTCACCGAAGTGTAGGGCAACAGGGTTTTCAGTGGTCGCAACTGCTCCAACTGGAGAAGATTGTTGACTTCCACCGAGGTAACCCTAGGAAGACATAAAGAGAAACATATCAGTGAAGGAAAACTAAAACTAGTTTTTTAGTGTACCCCTAGCAGAAGAAAGCAGAAGAAAGTAGGCATCATCAGAACCACACGGGGGGACCTAGTGAATGACCTGCAGAGAGCTGGGACCAAAGTAACAAAGCCTACCATCAGTAACACACTACGCCGCCAGGGACTCAAATCCTGCAGTGCCAGACGTGTCCCCCTGCTTAAGCCAGTACATGTCCAGGCCCGTCTGAAGTTTGCTAGAGTGCATTTGGATGATCCAGAAGAGGATTGGGAGAATGTCATATGGTCAGATGAAACCAAAATAGAACTTTTTGGTAAAAACTCAACTCGTTGTGTTTGGAGGACAAAGAATGCTGAGTTGCATCCAAAGAACACCATACCTACTGTGAAGCATGGGGGTGGAAACATCATGCTTTGGGGCTGTTTTTCTGCAAAGGGACCAGGACGACTGATCCGTGTAAAGGAAAGAATGAATGGGGCCATGTATCGTGAGATTTTGAGTGAAAACCTCCTTCCATCAGCAAGGGCATTGAAGATGAAACGTGGCTGGGTCTTTCAGCATGACAATGATCCCAAACACACCGCCCGGGCAACGAAGGAGTGGCTTCGTAAGAAGCATTTCAAGGTCCTGGAGTGGCCTAGCCAGTCTCCAGATCTCAACCCCATAGAAAATCTTTGGAGGGAGTTGAAAGTCCGTGTTGCCCAGCGACAGCCCCAAAACATCACTGCTCTAGAGGAGATCTGCATGGAAGAATGGGCCAAAATACCAGCAACAGTGTGTGAAAACCTTGTGAAGACTTACAGAAAACGTTTGACCTGTGCCATTGCCAACAAAGGGTATATAACAAAGTATTGAGAAACTTTTGTTATTGACCAAATACTTATTTTCCACCATAATTTGCAAATAAATTCATAAAAAATCCTAAAATGTGATTTCTGGAAAAAAAATCTCATTTTGTCTGTTATAGTTGACGTGTACCTATGATGAAAATTACAGGCCTCTCTCATCTTTTTAAGTGGGAGAACTTGCACAGTTGGTGGCTGACTAAATAATTTTTCCCCCCACTGTATGCACATGATAAAGCATCTACGATTATAATGGGATACCCGGTGGTGATCTACACTCATCATAAATTAACTGAATTAATCAAACAAGGCAAATTTGTGCTGACCAATGCCAGGCTATTGGAACATCTGACGCTGTTAACCTATCCAGACGTAACCATAAAACGGTGTACTACAGTTAACCCGGCAGAAAGAATCCCAATAGAAACAGAAGGAGACCAACACGGTTGTGTAGCAGAATCCCTGACATTTACCAAATTATGACCAGATTTAATGTCAATTCCAATTTTGGGAGCTACAGAAGAATTGCTTGTGGATGGATCCTGTTTCAAGGATTATGAAGGCAATCATGCTGGTTATACAATACAAAGGAAAGGAGTAGATAACCAATTTTACACCACAGACAGTGAACGTTGTGACCAACCATGCTCTGCTCAACTAGCAAAGCACTGCCAGCAGCATGCAACAAAGGGAAAGATAAAGAAGTAAACATTTATACAGATTCAGCAGATGCACACGGGGTATGCCACCTATTTGGAGCAGTATGGAAGCAAAGGGGATTTAGAAAGACAGACGGTAGCCCAATTTTGCACTTTAAACAAATATAATAACAAATAAAAGCGCTACTGTTGCCAAAACGAATAGCAATTGTTCAATGTCAAGCACACAAGAAAGGGAATGATTATGTTACCAGAGGAAATAATGCGGCAGATGGAGCAGCAAAAATAGCATCCAAATGCAAGGTGGCAATCCAAACCCCACTCATTCTAATAGAAGCAGCCCCGGAAATAGATGATATAATCAAAATACAAGACAGAGCTGGATAATATGAGCACACCATGTGGGAGAAAAGAGGAGCTACAAAGGACATACAGTTGAAGTCAGAAGTTTACATACACCTTAGCCAAATACATTTAAACTTTGTTTTTCACAATTCCTGACATTTAATCCTAGTAAAAATTCCCTGTTTTAGGTCAGTTAGGATCACCACTTTATTTTAAGAATCTGAAATGTCAGAATAATAGTAGAGAGAATGATTTATTTAAACTTTTATTTCTTTCATCACATTCCCAGTGGGTCAGAAGTTTACATACACTCAATTAGTATTTGGTAGCATTGCCTTTAAATGGTTTAACTTTTGTCAAACGTTTCGGGTAGCCTTCCACAAGCTTCCCACAATAAGTTGGGTGAATTTTGGCCCATTCCTCCTGACAGAGCTGGTGTAACTGAGTCAGGTTTGTAGGCCTCCTTGCTCGCACACGCTTTTTCAGTGCTGCCCACACATTTTCTATAGGATTGAGGTCAGGGCTTTGTGATGGCCACTCCAATACCTTGACTTTGTTGTCCTTAAGCCATTTTGCCACAACTTTGGAAGTATGCTTGGGGTCATTGTCCATTTGGAAGACCCATTTGCGACCAAGCTTTAACTTCCTGACTGATGTCTTGAGATGTTGCTTCAATATATCCACATCATTTTCCTTCCTCATGATGCCATCTATTTTGTGAAGTGCACCAGTCACTCCTGCAGCAAAGCACCCCCACAGCATGATGCTGCCACCCCCGTACTTCACGGTTGGGATGGTGTTCTTTGGCTTGCAAGCATCCTCCAAACATAACAATGATCATTATGGCCAAACAGTTCAATTTTTGTTTCATCAGACCAGAGGACATTTCTCTTTGTCCCCATGTCCTCATGGTTTTTTTCTATGGCGGTTTTGGAGCAGTGGCTTCTTCCTTGCTGAGCGGCCTTTCAGGTTATGTCGATATTGGACTCGTTTTACTGTGGATATAGATACTTTTGTACCTGTTTCCTCCAGCATATTCACAAGGTCCTTTGCTGTTGTTCTCGATTGATTTGCACTTTTCGCTCCAAAGTACGTTCATCTCTAGGAGACAGAACTCGTCTCCTTCCTGAGCGGTATGACGGCTGTGTGGTCCCATGGTGTTTATACTTGCGTACTATTGTTTGTAAAGATGAATGTGGTACCTTCTGGCGTTTGGAAATTGCTCCCAAGTATGAACCAGACTTGTGGAGGTCTACAATTTATTTTCTGAGGTCTTGGCTGATTTCTTTTGATTTTCCGATGATTTCAAGCAAAGAGGCACTGAGTTTGAAGGTAGGCCTTGAAATACATCCACAGGTACACCTCCAATTGACTCAAATGATGCCAATTAGCCTATCAGAAGCTTCTAAAACCATGACATCATTTTCTGGAATTTTCCAAGCTGTTTAAAGGCACAATCAATTTAGTGTATGTAAACTTCTGACCCACTGGAATTGTGATACAGTGAATTATAAGTTAAATAATCTGTCTGTAAACAATTGTTGGGAAAATGACTTGTGTCATTCACAAAGTAGATGTCCTACCTGACTTGGCAATACTATAGTTTGTTAACAAGAAATTTGTGGAGTGGTTGAAAATGAGTTTTAATGACTCCAATCTAAGTGTATGTAAACTTCCGACTTCAACTGCACATTAATTATGGAGATCACATGATGGACAAATTGTGGCTCCCACCACCTTGTTGCATTTACTTATAGCAAATGCGCATGGTTTTGACCATTGCGCAAGGGGGAAGTAATAAGACAAATTAAAAAACATGCAAGCAACTGTAGACAAAACGACAGCAATAGGGCACATTCCAGTATCAGAAGGACCATTTAAGCAACTAGTAATAGACCATGTGGATATGAGAAAACCAGTTAATGAGAAAAGATACATGTTAGTAGTAATAGATAGATTCAGCAGATGGGTGGAAGCAGTCCCGTCCAAGGACCAACGGTCAGGAACAGTAATACAATTTTTGACAAGAGAAGTAATGCCACGATTTGGAATTCCGACAGAAATCAGTTCAGACAATGGCGTTTATACAAAAAACGGTGAAACTAGTGATACAACAGCTGCGCATCAAACAAAGACTGGGCTGTGTATATCATCCCCAGTCTCAGGGAATGGTAGAAGGAGTAAATGGGACTATAAAAGCAAAAATTAGGGAAATATGTACCAGAGCGAAATTGAACTGGGTAGATGCCCTACCTCTGGCACTAATTAGTTATTGCATCCAAGTTAACAGAATAACGCACCTAACACCACATGAAATGCTTACGGGTCGACCCATACCGTTACCAGTCCTTAGAGGACCATATGACAGCCCACCTATAGGGCAATTAGAAATGGAGTTAAAATAATACATAAGACAACTAACTGCTATACATGAAGTTATCTATAAACAAGAGAAAAGCAGAGTTCCAGAACCAGAGGTGGACTCACCACGAGCAGTGGAACCAGGGGACAAGGTCCACGTCAGGGTCTTCTGGAGAAAGTGGAACGAGCCAAGACGAGAGCGGCCCTACACCATCACCCAGGCCACACCAACAGCTGTACAGATAGAGGGAAGCACAACTTGGTACCACCTAAACCATTGCAACAGAGCACCACAAAGGATCCTCTCAAGCTCTGTCAGGTTGGACGGGGAGCGTCGCTGCACAGCTATTTTCAGGTCTCTCCAGAGAAGTTTATATCGGGTTTATTTAAGTCCGGGCTCTGGCTGGACCACTCAAGGACATTCAGAGACTTGTCCCGAAGCCACTCCTGGGTTGTTTTGGCTGTGTGCTTAGGGTTGTTGTCCTGTTGGAAGGTGAACCTTAGCCCCAGTCTGAGGTCCTGAGCGCTCAGGAGCAGGTTTTCATCAATGATCTCTCTGTACTTTGCTCCGTTCATCTTTCCCTCGATCCTGACTAGTCTTCAAGTCCCTGCCGCTAAAAAACATCCCCACAGCATGATGCTGCCACCACCATGCTTCACCGTAGGGATGTTATTGGCCGGGTGATGAGCGGTGCCTGGTTTCCTCCAGACGTGACGCTTGACATTCAGGCCAAAGTGTTCAATTTTGGTTTCATCAGACCAGAGAATCTTGTTTCCCATGGTCTGAGAGTCTTTAGGTGCCTTTTGGCAAACTCCAAGCGAGCTGTCATGTGCCTTTTACTAAGGAGTGGCTTTTGTCTGGCCACCCCACCATAAAGGTCTGATTGGTGGAGTGCTGCAGAGATGGTTGTCCTTCTGGAAGGTTCTCCCATCTCCACAGAGGAACTCTGGAGCTCCGTCAGAGTGACCATCGGGTTCTTGTCACCTCCCTGACCAAGGCCCTTCTCCCCCGATTGCTCAGTTTGGCCGGGCGGCCTGCTCTAGGAAGAGTCTTGGTGGTTCCAAACTTCTTCCAACTGTGTTCTTGGGGACCTTCAATGCTACAGAAATGTTTTGGTACCCTTCCCCAGATCTGTGCCTCGACACAATCCTGTCTCAGACAGACAATTCCTTCGACCTCATGGCTTGGTTTTTGCTTTGACATGCATTTTCAACTGTGGGACCTTATATAGACAGGTGTGTGCCTTTCCAAATCATGTCCAATCAATTGAATTTACCACAGGTGGACGCCAATCAAGTTGTAGAAACATCTCAAGGATGATCAATGGAAAGAGGATGCACCTGAGCTCAATTTTGAGTCTCATAGCAAAGGGTCTGAATACTTATGTAAATAAGGTATTTCTGTTTTTAATACATTTGCAAAAATTTCTAAAAACCTGTTTTCACTTTGTCGGGGTATTGTGTGTACATTGATGAGGGAAAAATATGTTTAATCCATTTTAGAATAAGGCTGTAATGTAACAAAATGTGGAAAAGGTCAAGGGGTCTGAATACTTTCCAAATGCACTGTATATATGGAGTGTGTTTAGTGCCAAAAAGAAAGGTTTAAATACATGTAAATGACACTTCAGAACAAGCTTCCTTTTGATTTTTTTGGGCAGACTATCTGTCTGTTGTTCCATGTAGTGAATATTTTATTCAATGCGTTTGCATGGGCTAATACCAGTAAGGCCAAATACAATTTTCCGTAAAATATTTTTTTTTATACTTCAAGGGGTCTTAAAAATTCTAAGTCAAATACCAAAATGATCCTCGGTATGACCTTCTTAAACATTTCCATATAGCTTAGTAGAACCCTTCTCCAACGGTTTAGACAGGGCTTAGACTCTTTTGGGATAATCAGCTTCTTGATATACCACACCTGTCAGGTGGATTAAATATCTTGGCAAAGGAGAAATGCTCACTAACAGGGATGTAAACAAATTTGGGCACAACATTTGAGAGAAATATGCTTTTAGTGCGTTTGGAAAATGTTGTTGATTTTTGTATTTCAGCTCATGAAACCTGGGACCAACACTTACATTTTAGTCATTTAGCAGACGTTCTTATCCAAAGCGACTTCCAATTAGTGAGTGCATACATTTTTCATACTGTTGCGTTTATATTCTTGAACGCGGCATCAGATTGTAACTACGGTACCTCAGGGTTGCCAGCTCAGACCCCCCTTTCCAGGGGTTTTATTTTTATTTAGCATATAAAATTCTCCTGTGTTTGCCCCCCATTTATTGATAAATCCCCCATCATAGTAATATTTCCTGCATCATATACCCCCACGATACCTTCCCCGATGTCTACCCCCCATGGACTTAAAATGTTTTATACAAAAATGAAACCCCCCTGAAATGGTTTCATCCCTGTTTAGCTTTCATGCTACGGTTAGGCAGTAGGCTTATATTTGGGGTGATGATCTGTGAAGTGATAACATTTGATTTGCTTTGTGATTTGTCAAAAACGGTAAACAACTTGTCAAGTTATGTGCTCCGGTTCTTGTAAACACTGTAAGAAGTACATCGAAGAGAAGTAATATGCTGAAAAGTGGCAAAACGAAGTTAATATTTTTCAGGCAATGGGCGCAGCCATCATCGACTTTGACTTTGTTTATTTGCGTTTTATAGTGAATGGCATTCTGGGATTAGAGAGTTTTCTCTCAAACATAAACAAACAAAGAATTTAGCGGCTGTTAGCTTAGCTGACACGCATCTCTTTTCTAAAAAATATTACATTTCTCTCTTGTGCTCACCAGAGATGTGGTACATTGTAAACAAGTCTTGCTGTTAGGTCACTAACTTAACGCTTCAGTCATACAAAAACTATACTTAAATCTGAACTGGTTCTCAAGCAGATTAGTAAGAATGGCTCACCCCATGTTCAAGAATGCCCTTTTCCCTTCATTCAGATTACAACCTCTCACTTTCAGTTATTTGAAAATGAAATAATCTCCAAAATATCGCTATTTTTAAAACAAGCAATAGAAAACTGGTTGAAATGTCAGTTTAATCCACCTGAAAAGACAGAAGAAATATTAGAACACATTTTATGGTTAAACTCAAATATACTATTTTTAAAACTGTATAATCTTTGTAAATGATAAATAGGACTGGTGGAGTTATGTCACAAATGCAGTTAACAAAAATATATGGAAATGTCTGCTCTATCCAAAATTACAACCAAATGATTGCAGCATTACCGCAAAGATGGAGGAGGCAAGTGGAAAGGGGAGAAGGTAAGGAACTTGTCTGTCGGCCCTGCATTAAAGACCAAAATTGTGATAAATAAAAAAGTATACCAGTTTCATTTAAGGACCAAAAAATTGACAGCTGCACCATATAGGTTCAAAATAGTTGGGAGGAGATTTTCAATGTACCAATTCCATGACACATGGTTTATGAACTAATACACAAAACAACGCCGGAATTATAATTTAAGAGTTTTTCTATTTAAATTATTATACAAAATTCTTGCAACCAATAGAATGTTATACACACTACATTACCAAAAGTATGTGGACACCTGCTCGTCGAACATCTCATTCCAAAATCATGGGCATTAATACGGAGTTGGTCCCCCTTTTGCAGCTATAACAGCCTCCACTCTTCCTCCACTAGATGTTGGAACATTGCTGCGGGGACTTGCAGAGCATTAGTGAGGTTGGGCACTGATGTTGGGCGATTTGGCCTGGCTCGTAGTCGGCGTTCCAATTCATTCCAAAGGTGTTAAATGGGGTTGAAGTCAGGGCTCTATGCAGGCCAGTCAAGTTCTTCCACACCAATCTCATCAAACCATTTCTGTATGGACCTCGCTTTGTGCATGGGGGCATTGTCATGCTGAAACCGGAATAGGGCCTTCCCCAAACTGTTGCCACAAAGTTGGAAGCACATAATCGTCTGGAATGTCATTGTATGCTGTAGCGTTAAGATTTCCCTTCACTGGAACAAAGCGGCCCGAACCATGAAAAGCAGCCCCAGACAATTATTCCTCCTCCACCAAACTTTACAGTTGGTACTATGCATTGTGGCAGGTAGCGTTCTCCTGGCATCTGCCAAACCCAGATTCATCCGTTGGACTGCCAGATGGAGAAGTGTGATTCATCACTCCAGTAAACGCGTTTCCACTGCTCCAGAGTCCAATGGTGGCGAGCTTCACATTACTCCAGCCGACGCTCGGCATTGCGCATGGTGATCTTAGGCCTGTGTGCAGCTGATCGGTTATGGAAACCCATTTCATGAAACTCCCGACTAACAGTTCTTATGCTGACGTTGCTTCAAGAGGCAGTTTGGAACTCGGTAGTGAGTGTTGCAACTGAGGACAGACGATTTCTACGTGCTTCAGCACTTGGCGGTCCCCTTCTGTGAGCTTGTGTGGCCTACCACTTCGCGGCTGAGCCTTAGACATTTCCTCTTCACAATAACAGCACTTACAGTTGACTGGGGCAGCTCTAGCAGGGCAGAAATTTGATGTACTGACTTGTTGGAACTGAGCTCTTGAGTAAGGCCATTCTACTGCCAATGTTTGTCTATGGAGATTGCATGGCTGTGTGCTCGAATTTTATACACCTGTCAGCAATGGGTGTAGCTGAAATAGCCAAATCCACTAATTTGAAGGGGTGTCCACATACTTTTGTATATAAAGTGTATATGGGGGATACAACCATCCCAGCTCTGCAGATTTTGCTGCTAAGAGACAAAATCATTAGATCATTTGGTTTGGTACTGCCCATATGTAGTTTGTTTTTGGTCGCAGGTTCTGGGATGGCTGAAAAAATGAAACATTTACTTGGAGCTAACTCTGCAAATAGCACTGCTGGGTGATTTGATAAGTCATAGTCAATTGATCAATAATATAATAATACTCTTAGCAAAGGTGTTTATCTTTACTTTACAATCTGTAGAAACTATGAGAATAGAAAGGTTCAGAACACAGCACAGTGAGAAACAGTGAGCGAAAAAAGAATTTGATCCCCTGCTGATTTTGTACGTTTGCCCACTGACAAAGACATGATCAGTCTATAATTTTAATGGTAGGTTTATTTGTTCAGTGAGAGACAGAATAAAAACAATTTTAAAATATCCAGAAAAACGCATGTCAGAAATTTTATGAATTGATTTGCATTTTAATGAGGGAAATAAGTATTCGACCCCTCTGCAAAACATTACTTAGTACTTGGTGGCAAAACCCTTGTTGGCAATCACAGAGGTCAGACGTTTCTTGTAGTTGGCCACCAGGTTTGCACACATCTCAGGAGGGATTTTGTCCCACTCCTCTTTGCAGATCTTCTCAGAGTCATTAAGGTTTCGAGGCTGACGTTTGGCAACTCGAACCTTCAGCTCTCCACAGATTTTCTATGGATTAAGGTCTGGAGACTGGCTAGGCCACTTCAGGACCTTAATGTGCTTCTTCTTGAGCCACTCTTTTGTTGCCTTGGCCGTGTGTTTTGGGTCATTGTCATGCTGGAATATCCATCCACGACCCATTTTCAATGCCCTGGCTGAGGGAAGGAGGTTCTCACCCAAGAGTTGACGGCCCCGTCCATCATCCCTTTGATGCGGTGAAGTTGTCCTGTCCCCTTTGCAGAAAAACACCCCCAAAGCATAATGTTTCCACCTCCATGTTTGATGGTGGGGATGGTGTTCTTGGGGTCATAGGCAGCATTCCTCCTCCTCCAAACACGGCGAGTTGAGTTGATAGCAAAGAGCTCGATTTTGGTCTCATCTGACCACAACACTTTCACCCAGTTCTCCTCTGAATCATTCAGATGTTCACTAGCAAACTTCAAACGGGCCTATATATGTGCTTTCTTGAGCAGTGGGGACCTTGTGGGCGCTGCAGGATTTCAGTCCTTCACGGCGTAGTGTGTTACCAATTGTTTTCTTGGTGACTATGGTCCCAGCTGCCTTGAGATCATTGACAAGATCCTCCCGTGTAGTTCTGGGCTGATTCCTCACCATTCTCATGATCATTGCAACTCCACGAGGTGAGATCTTGCATGGAGACTCAGGCCGAGGGAGATTGACAGTTATTTTGTGTTTCTTCCATTTGCGAATAATCGCACCAACTGTTGTCACCTTCTCACCAAGCTGCTTGGCGATGGTCTTGTAGCCCATTCCAGCCTTGTGTAGGTCTACAATCTTGTCCCTGACATCCTTGGAGAGCTCTTTGGTCTTGGCCATGGTGGAGAGTTTGGAATCTGATTGATTGATTGCTTCTGTGGACAGGTGTCTTTTATACAGGTAACAAGATGAGATTAGGAGCACTCCATTTAAGAGTGTGCTCCTAATCTCAGCTCCTTACCTGTATAAAAGAAACCTGGGAGCCAGAAATCTTTCTGATTGAGAGGGGGTCAAATACTTATTTCCCTCATTAAAATGCAAATCAATTTATAACATTTTTGACATGCGTTTTTCTGGATTTTTTTGTTGTTATTCTGTCTCTCACTGTTCAAATAAACCTACCATTAAAATTATAGACTGATCATTTCTTTGTCAGTGGGCAAACGTACAAAATCAGCAGGGGATCAAATACTTTTTCCCCTCACTGTAGATGGGAGGGGTTGAGGGTAGCTGAAGGCTGGGACTAAAAACAAACAACAAACAAAAGATAACTAATGTAAAATATACTGTCCGTGAAATGTAAGTAGTATGTATAAACTGAAAGTGTAAGCCTAATTATTGTCCATTAGTTGTCTATTTCGAGACTCCTGGCAAAGGGTCTGAATACTTATGGAAATAAGGTTTTTCTTTTTTTTATACATTTGCAAAAGATTCTAAAAACCTGTTTTTGCTTTGTCAATATGGGGTATTGTCTGTAGATTGATGAGGGGGAAAAACGATTTAATCCATTGTAGAATAAGGCTGTCCACAAAATGTGGAATTTTGGGGGAACATTTCCCCAATCCCCCACATCAAACACCTCAAGTCATACATTTCAATAAATTTTACAATTATATTTTTTTTAATTCAAAAGGCACTCGCACATCTGAGCTGTCTTTGTTGCAGGTGAATGGTAACAACTGAATAACATGAGAAAAAAGAAGAAACCCGCACACTGCTCTTGCTAGTTTCGCTGCTCTTTATTAATCTTTACGTATCGGCCTCAAAGCCTTCGTACGTAAAGCTTAATCAAGAGCAGTGTGTGGGTTTTTTCTTTTTTCTCATGTTATACAATTATATATTTTATAATATCAGCATAAACAATTGTATCAGCCACTATAAGCCTACTTTCCACTTAGTAGTACTTCAGGGTGTGGTTTACGCGAAAGCAAGGCTGTGTTACATGGTCATATTCCTTTGTTTCTGTCGTCTGGTAGATGATAGACCAGGGATCATCAACTAGATTCAGCCGCGGGCCAATTTTTTCTTGAGTGGCTGGTCGGGGGGCTGGAACATAATTATAAATAATTTGTAGACTGCAAATTGACCGCAAGAAGCCCAAACAGATATAATGTTTGACTAAAACATAATCATTTCAAACCTTGCTTACATTTTTATACGATCCATGTGTCTCTCTATTATGCGTGGGAATACTTGGTAACAGATTTCTTAAATTAAAATCACTTGGGGATGATTTCCTGGTGTTTTTACAGTCTTTTATGTCCAACAATAATAAATAATAACAATTAAAAGAATATGTATTTTTTATTTTATTTTTGCTCAGAAAACTTGGCCAAATAAAACCACCGCCAGCTGGGGAACCCTGTGTTAGACAGACCTTACAATGCCTCATTGTGCTTTTTCCTTGCAGGGTGGTCTGAGGGACATCACTTGGGAAGTGGCGTAGGATTGTCAGAGGCAGGCCGGCCCCCAGCAGATAGACAACGAGGAGTGTGGTGGTCCTTAAGGAGTTGCCGCATCAGGTTTATCCTGTACTGCTGGTATGAGATCACCTGACCTGTGACCTGCCGGTGGACAAAGTGGCCGTTGAGGAGAGCTATATCTATTAGGTGGAAAAATAGCTTCTTGTTCTAAATAATAATAAGCCATTTAGCAGACGCTTTTATCCAAAGCGACTTACAGTCATGCGTGCATACATTTTTTTGTGTATGGGTGGTCCCGGGGATCGAACCCACTATCTTGGCGTTACAAGCGCCGTGCTCTACCAGCTGAACTACAGAGGACCACAATTCTATTTAAGGGTATTTCTGGCACACTCAACAAAACTGTTCTGCATGTCCACTTTGTCAACTGCTCCCATCTTCTTGGTGTACTGGCATCATTTTCCTTTCCGTGACATAGTCCAGTTTTCCTGTGTCTGACATTTTGGAGGTGTGCACAGTGGACAGAACATGGACATTATCTCCCTGTTACTTTGGAACTCTACCTCCCCCTTGCTCATTTTCTTTTTGAATATTGGCTTTCCCTTCCTGTTGGATCGCACTGTGCCACAGGCCCCTGTGTTCTCCTTCAAAATGTACTGGAAAAGGGTAGGGCTACTGTACCAGTTGTCCACAAATACAGTGTGCCCCTTTCTGAGGAAAGGCTGCAGCATGGCGATCACCACTGATCCAGATATGCCAAGACCCTCAACATGCCTTATATCTGTGGTGGCACCAGTGTAGATGATCAGGTCTTGTACATATCCTGTCAGATAGTCACATAAAACAAAGAACTTGACTCCAAATCTGTAGGCTTTGATAGGATGTATTGGCGGAATGCAAGCCTTCCCTTCCAAGCCATGAGAGTGTCATCAATGCACAAGTCCTTGTGAGGCACAAACACTCTTCCAAATGCCCCTGTCAAGCTGCCCAGGACATTCCTAATTTTGTGAAGGGGGTCGGCGAGGTTGACAGTTGCATTGTTCACAAAGTGGAGCGCTTTCAGCAAGACAAGGAAGCGTTCCTGGGAGAAAAGGGTTGGGAAAAAAGGGGTCTGCAGCATGGCCCCATCAGCACTACTGTGACCAGGAGGTATACATTTCACTGATGGTAGTGTTCACCCATTTTGAGAGCTTCCCTTTTACGCCAGGGGCAATCTTCTCTTTCAATTCATGAGACTACCTGCAAATAAAAATGCATATTTTGTAGTCTAAAGGCATTCTGAATTTTGATACATTTGAAGAGAGCATTGGGTTTTTCTGTAATACTATAATGGGCATACCTGTTGGTTTCCTGCACCACACTCTCCACCAATTCCTCATCAAGGAAGAGTTTATAACACTCTGCCTCTGAGGGGGTAGGCAGGGTGCTTTGTACGCCAGACAGGGTATCATTGAAGTGAAGTGACAGGATCTCCAGCAGTCGGGACCATCCTCCTCAACTCCAACCTCTTCTCCCTCACAGCCTACAAGATTGGCAGCAGCACCAGCATGTTGGGAAGGTGAGGGATGCTCATTGCCTGCAAGGTTGGGGTGGGCACTATTGTCCTCAGACATCTCACGCTCACAGTCCAGAAGGTTGGGGGGCAGATATTCCTCATCACTATCTGATTGATCCGACTCACTCTCATACACAGATTCTTCATCAGAATTACAAAATATTTATCCTATTTCATCAGTTATCTCTATACTCAATGGCTATCAGTGTCTGTCAAGAGTTACGTTTTTCTGTCAGGACTGACTTAGATTGTAACTATGGTTATTCAGGGTTGCCAGCTCAGACCCCAATTTCCAGGGGTTTTATTCTTATTCAGGTTATAAACTTCTGTGTTTGCCCCCTATTTATTGATAAATCCCCCATCATGGTAATACTTCCTCCATCATACCCTGCACGATTTCTTTCCCCCATTTCTACCCCTCATGGACTTGAAAACACCCACAAATGTAATTAATCTCCCCACAAACCCCCCTAAAATGGTTTCATTCAAATCTGGCAACCCTGTTCGTGCTACGGCTAGGCAGTAGGCTTGTATTTGGGTGATGATCTGTGAGGTGATAACATTTTATTTGCTTTGTGATTTGTCAAAAACTGTAAACGACTTGTCAAGTAATGTGATCTGGTTCTTGTATACACTGTAACAAGCATCACAGCTTTGTAATATGCTGAAAAGTGGCCAAACCAAGTTTATATTTTTCAAGCAATGGACACAACCATCTTTAACTTTGTTTGTTGTCATCATATGCCGCGTTCAAAACAACTGGGAACTCGGAAAATACAATGTAAATCATGACGTCAGTGATCTTCAGGTCAGAAAGTCGGAGCTCTAGAATTCCGAGTTGTATGACCGTTCAAATCGATTTTTCACAGATGTTTTGAGTTCCCAGATGTTTTGAACGCACTGAAGTCGGAGATTTCCGAGTTCCCAGTTGTTTTAGAACACGGCATCAGTGGCGACCTGTTTTGAGCACCACCTGTTTAGCTAAAAAATCATATATATATATTATTATTATTTTTATTTAGTTGTGCCTGTTTTGCATGTTATTTTGGCAGTATTAAGTGTCACATATCAGTTTGCAAACAATGTAAAATAAACAAATAATTGAGTTAATAAAGCCGCATACAAACATGGTCTCTTTTTTGCTTTCTTGAGTAAGGCAGCTCCAAAATGCAGATGTTTCAGACTAGCTCAGTGCTTCTCTGTGGTGGTGGGGCAGCCAGTGAAAAATACTGAGTGTAGGGGTTGGTAATGTTCTCTAGTTGCGCCGTGATTGGTTCAGTGTTCTGTCAGTCATGGGGACGCTATGTCATTGCAAATTCTACAGGGAGTGCTCGAAAATTCAAGGATTCATTTACATTAGAAGTGCCCATCCAAGAAGACTCAAGGTCATTGGCCACAAATAAAATTATGTCAAATAATTGTATATCTACTGTAGCTTTGATTGGACTAATCATGTCAACATCATACTTTCAAAATCGTAGCTAGCAAATTAGACAAGCAGTCATCATCATGAATCAAGTCGTCAATCTACTGGCAAATCCTTTTCAATCCTTGTCATATGAAGAGAAATTATAGATAAAACGTATCGGTGCCCATCGGCCATTGGACATAAACATTACACAACAAGTTGGAAATCGCAAATTCAACAGTGAGTGGTTTGGAAGGAATCAGTGGCTAACTGTTTTAGAGAAATGTAATCATTGACTATTGTAAGAGCTTTCATTGTCTACTTATGTGCCCCCTTTATTTATCCTACGGTTCTGACTTGGTGTACAGGGAGAATACTGTAAGAACGGCCCATGTTCTGAATTCTGTCGCTGTACATTTCAAAAGTGCTGAACAAATAGCTATATTGACTACGTCTGTCCTAGTTTGCTCATTAATGTCTTAATCGAAATGATGGATGACCTCTTATCCGCTCGTCGTCCCCTTATGCCATAGTTTGTACATCTCAGTTGTCAGTAGAAACCACATTTGTTTAAGCAAGTCAGCCATATCAGTTATGATTTTTTTAAAGGTAGTGAATTAACTGTTTTGCTGTCAGACAACGCTCCGTTGATAGTCAGGTGTAGCAGTGGTAAGGATTCACTCCATGGTGCTGAAAAGAAAGCACTGCTGTTGGGACAGCTTTATGTAGGCCCTAACAGTTTGTGGGCACCGTTTGTCACCGTTATAGTGCAATGAATGTATTGTTTAGTGTTGTGTAGTGGCTTTGCTGGCATGCATCTAAAATAAAATTGGGAGTTTGCCCCACTAAGATTTACATGCTAAAATCGCCACTGCATGGCATTATAGTGAATGGCATTCTGGGATTAGGGAGTTTTCGCTTGTCAAACATAAACAAACATGGCTGCCATCATAAAGAATTTAGCCACTGTTGGTTTAGCTGACATGTATCTCTTATCTGAACAATATTACATTTGTCCCTTGTTTTCACCAGAGATGTGGTACATTGTAAACTAGTCTAGCTGTTAGGTCGCTAACTTATGTTGACTTTTTTTGTCAGCGCAACCTGTTATTTAGACTGGTTTATGGAATGAGTTTGGCTGCGGATGTGTTCCGTGAGATGCTTGGATGATGAAGTTCGCATTTGTCTTTTATAATAAAAGGTAAAATTGAGGAATAAAGTTCAAGACCTTTATTTTCTATCAGTACAAACAAATAATGAGATGCTATTCAGACAACAATGGTCTTTAGATGCGTTTGTTGCATCATACGTTATGTAGCTACAGTTCCAATCACATATTTGCGATGGTACGCTGCAGGGACCACTCAACAATGATCACAATTATGTGATATTACGCATCAAAGGGTTAATGAGATGTGTGGGGCCAAGGCTTGTCCTCTGTAGCTCAGCTGGTAGAGCACGGCGCTTGTAACGCCAAGGTAGTGGGTTCGATCCCCGGGACCACCCATACACAAAAAAAAAAAAAAAAAAATGTATGCACGCACGACTGTAAGTCGCTTTGGATAAAAGCGTCTGCTAAATGGCATATTATTATTATTTATTATATTATTATTATTATTATATTATTATTATTATTATTATTATTTAAGGCTTATGAGGGTGTGAATGATGCTGAATGGGTGTAGACAAAGAAGAGCTCTCCAGTAGGTGTACTGAAAATGTATGCACTCACTAACTGTAAGTCGCTCTGGATAAGAGCGTCTGCTAAATGACTAAAATGTAAATGTAGAAATGTGTACCAAAACATTCAAGGCCCATTTTCTCAAAAGTGGGGTTACAACTTTATCAACTTTCAAAGTAGAATTACTTTCCCATTGTTCCTCAAGTGTAATGTATGATATACCAGTCACTACTTCTATCCGATGTAAAAAAAACACAATTTCCAATTTTGCTACATAAGACCAAATCGAGCTTCCCCTTCAAATTAGTGGATTCGGCTATTTCAGCCACACCCGTTGCTGACAGATGTACAAAATCGAGCACACAGCAATGCAATCATAGATAAATATTGGCAGTAGAATGGCCTTACTGAAGAGCTCAGTGACTTTCAACTTGGCACTGTCATAGGATGCCACCTTTCCAACAAGTAAGTTGGTAAAATTTCTGCCCTGCTAGAGCTGCCCCGGTCAACTGTAAGTTCTGTTATTGTGGAAATGTCTAGGAGCAATCAACGGCTCAGCCGCGAAGTGGTAGGCCACACAAGCTCACAGAACCTGACCGCCGAGTGCTGAAGCGCGTAAAAATTGTCTGTCCTCGGTTGCATCACTCACTACCGCATTTCAAACTGCCTCTGGAAGCAACATCAGCACAATAACTGTTCGTCGGGAGCTTCATGAAAAGGGTTTCCATGTCAAGCATCGGCTGGAGTGGTGTAAAGCTCGCCGCCATTGGACTCTGGAGCAGTGGAAACGCGTTCTCTGGAGTGATGAATCATGCTTCACCATCTGGCAGTCCAACGGACGAATCTGGGTTTGGCAGATGCCAGGAGAATGCTACCTGCCTGAATGCATAGTACCAACTGTAAAGTTTGGTGGAGGAGGAATAATGGTCTGGGGCTGTTTTTTATGGTTCGGGCTCCTTAGTTCCAGTGAAGGGAAATCTTAACGCTACAGCATACAATGACATTCTAGACGATTCTGTGCTTCTAACGTTGTGGCAAGATTTTGGAGAAGGCCCTTTCCTGTCTCAGCATGACAATGCCCCCGTGCACAAAGCAAGATCCATACAGAAATGGTTTGTCGAGATCGGTGTGGAAGAACTTGACTGGCCTGCACAGAGCCCTGAACTCAATCCCATCCAGATGCTGTCTGGACACCTTTGGGATGAATTGGAACGCCGAATGCGAGCCAGGTCTAATCGCCCAACATCAGTGCCCGACCTCACTAATGCTCTTGTGGCTGAATGGAAGCAAGTCCCCGTAAATACTCAAGCAAACACCAAATTACCAAATTAAACATCTCATGGAAGGGGGGGGGGGGGGGGCTGTCAGGGGACACACTCTATACCACACACATTCTTGAAAACATTTTTGTTGTTGTTGTGTTGTTTCTATATTGTTGTATTGAACATTTGTGTGACTGTCCTTGTCTATCAGTTTTTTGTTACTTGTCATGTTTTTTGTTTTTTTGTGACCCCGGAAGAGTAGCTGCTGCTTTTGCAAAAGCTAATGGGGATCCAAATAAACAAACAAACAATTGTCTCTCTAAGGACGGGAAAAGGTTGAGAGAACTTTCATCAAACAAATGACACGCTGGCTCTCACCACACCGTGCACGCTGCTCTCCCCACATTACTACTCCCTGATCTTTGTTGGTGATAAAGAAACACATTTGAGCATTGTTCCTTGGAGATGTATGTCGGGCAGTGTAGCAGCTCTCATGAGAGAGGCGTAGCTATGGACCTTGGGCCCTCATTAGGCCTTATGAAGGGATATAAGGCATCATTGATTATTGTACAGTCATCTCCTCTGACATGGTCATCCTGTGATGAGCCAAGTTCTACCCCTGTCGTGGCATGTTACTCCTGTTTTTCATAGTTTTTTTCTGGTCACATTTAGCACAGCAGTGAAGCCGAGTTTCAAGGGGGTCAGTTTCTGAATGGATACTTGACTTGACAGTGACAAAAAATACAACATTCCATTATAAGATATGCTCCTTTTATTACAGTATATGCATGCTATTCAATATAATAGTCATTTATTTTTAAATAATAATAATATATATTTTTTAAGTTTCACCACAGATATTGTGTTTTACGACCCATTTATGTTTCTTAGGAGATCCAAGGCAAGATTGTAAAATACAATATTATCAATTTCAAAGCACTTTGTTGCCAGATAAACCTACTTCAGGAGTTGTCTTCCACTCCAAACAGTAACCATCAGTAACCTATTTTATTAACTCCTCTGAACTAGGGAGGGAAATTAGATAATGTAATCAAATACCTTGACAAGATACTGTTTGTTCCACCAAAACTCATTATACAAATTCTTATCTGAAAGTAACAGAGTACAATAGTAATTTCTAATATATTAACAACCCATTAAATTGGCAGCTGACACAAAATAATGTAAAATAGACAGTAAGTGAAATCTTTGACAAACTGACTGATTAAAATTATGAAGGAACTGACCAACAAGCTGTTAATTTCCAACACCTACAGTGTGTTGGGAGCTTGACACTTTAAAGGTAGACTCAGCGAAATGATGTTGCCACGAGCAGCACCGCAGATATTGAGATGAGCGAGATGCAAGACTTCGCTGTAACACACAGTTTCTGCGCATGTGCGCAGGTTCGCTTCACGCTGTTCACAGTGTGGTAGCCAGGGCACCAAAACAGTGGAGAAGTTGAGCTTTGCGCTTCAACGCTCTTGTTGCGGAAATTCACCCACTATGTTGTTTACGTTCTGCATCTACGTCATATTGCTGAGTCTACCTTTAAATTGTTCTTGGTTCATTATCTGTCACTTTGAATTTCATTTCTAGCACCCACAGTGTTAGGAGCCTAACACTTTAAACGGCTCTTGATTCGTTATTGGTAACTCTGTACATTTCTAATACCCACTGACTTTTTAACACTAGGTTGAATGATGGTCCCATATGTACACTGTGGGTGTTAAAAACACTAAGGAGATTTTGGTACTTATTTCATGAATGCTTCCATCATGTACATTATTTTAGCTAACCAGCTTTTCCCCGAATTTTGGTGTTTTGTACTCTGAGAATGGAAGTTCTGAAATGACAAACGGCAATTCCATTCATGCTCAGATTTTTTGGTAAACAGTCAAGGCGTGCTTTGGGATATAGGGACTGATTTCATCAACCCTTCCTTTGTCTTGTGTGTTTTTAAGTCTCAGGCTGGAACAAAAGCTCACTGTGACTCCCCCAGTACCTGTGCACCAATGGAGGCTGCTGAGAGGAGGACGACTCATTATAATGGCCGGAATGGAGTGAATGGAATGGCATCAAACACATTGTGTTTGATACCATTCCATTCACTCCATTCCAGCCATTTTACTCCATTCCAGACATTATTATGAGCCGTCCTCCCCTCAGCAGCCTCCACTGCTGTGCACCCAACCCCTCTGCTCTGGATCTTCCTATACAAAGCTCTCTTCCATGTTGGAGCACAGCAGGAAAGAGTCCACCAGTCTGGGCTTGATCAGCTGCTGGTGGTCGGCGGCCTCGATGCTGTCTGGACACCCTGTCGCCAGCCTCCTCAGGGCAGCCTGCAAAGCACAAGGAGAGGAATGGATCATTGAAGACATTCAACACCTATTCCAATGACTGCACTATAGCATATGACATAGCACAGCATAAAATAAGACAATATTGATCACAATAAATATACAGGTAACTGCCAAAATAAAGGAAACACCAATTTATAGCGTCTTAATGGAGCGTTGGGCCAACACGAGCCGCCAGAACAGCTTCAATGCGCCTTGGCATAGATTTCACAAGTGTCTGGAACTCTATTGGAGGGATGCGACACCATTCTTCCACAAGAAATTCCATAATTTGTTGTTTTGTTGATGGTGGTAGAAAATGCTGTCTCAGGCGCCACTCCAGAATCTCCCGTAAGTGTTCAATTGGGTTGAGATCTGGTGACTGAGACACATACACCCTTTAATAAACCCCCTATGCTCTTTTGAGACCTCTCTTTCAAAGTCACTGAGATCTCTTCTTCTAGCCATGGTAGCCAAAATAATGGGCAACTGGGCATATTTATACATGACCCTAAGCATGATGGGATGTTTTAATTGCTCTATTAACTCAGGAACCACACCTGTGTGGAAGCAACTGCTTTCAATATACTGTATATCCCTCATTTACGCAAGTGTTTCCTTTATTTTGGCAGTTACCTGTGGATCAATATAGACTATAGATCTAGATATTGCTGATTCTCAGATATACAGTGCCTTCAGAAAGTATTCAGACCCCTTGACTTTTTCCACATTGTTACGTTACAGCCTTATTCTACAATGGATTAAATATATACACATTCTCAGTAATCTACACACAATACCCCATAATGACAAAGCGAACACAGGTTTGTAGAAATCTTTGCAAATTTATAAAATTAAAAAAATACCTTATTTACATAAGTATTCAGACCCTTTGCTATGAGACTCGAAATTGAGCTCGGATGCATCCTGTTTCCATTGATCGTCCTTGAGATGTTTCTACAACTTGATTGGAGTCCACCTGTGGTAAATTCAATTAATTTGACATGATTTGGAAAGGTACACACCTGTCTATATAAGGTCCCACAGTTGACAGTGCATGTCAGAGCAAAAACCAAGCCATGAGGTCGAAGGGATTGTCCGTACAGCTCCGAGACAGGATTGTGTCGAGGCACAGATCTGGGGAAGTGTACCAAAAAAATTCTGCAGCATTGAATGTCCCCAAGAACACAGTGGCCTCCATCATTCTTAAATTAAAGAAGTTTGGAACCACCAAGACTCTTCCTAGAGCTGGCCGCCGGCCAAACTGAGCAATCGGGGGAGAAGGGCCTTGGTCAGGGAGGTGATCATGAACCTGATGGTCACTCTGACAGAGCTCTAGAGTTCCTCTGTAGAGATGGGAGAACCTTCCAAAAAGACAACCATCTCTGCAGCACTGCACAAATCAGGTCTGTATGGTAGAGTGGCCAGACGGAGGCCACTCCTCAGTAAAATACACATGACAGCCCGCTTGGAGTTTGCCAAAAGGCACCTAAAGACTCTCAGACCATGAGAAACAAGATTCTCTGGTCTGAAGAAACCAAGATTGAACTCTTTGGCCTGAATGCCAAGCGGCACCATCCCTACGGTGAAGCATGGTGGTGGCAGCATCATGCTGTGGGGATGTTTTTCAACGGCAGGGACTGGGAGACTAGTCAGGATCGAGGCAAAGATGAACGGAGCAAGGTACAGAGTGATCCTTGATGAAAACCTGCTCCAGAGCGCTCAGGACCTCAGACTGGGGCGAAGGTTCACCTTCCAACAGGACAACGACCCTATGTACACACCCAAGACAAAGCAGGAGTGGCTTCGGGACAAGTCTCTGAATGTCCTTGAGGGGCCCAGCCAGACTTGACCCCGATCTAACATCTCTGGAGAGACTTGAAAATAGCTGTGTTGCGACGCTCCCCATCCAACCTGACAGAGCTTGAGAGGATCTGCAGAGAAGAATGGGAGAAACTCCCCAAATACAGGTGTGCCAAGCTTATAGCGTCATAACCAAGAAGACTCGAGGCTGTAATCGCTGCCAAAGGTGCTTCAACAAAGTACTGAGTAAAGGGTCTGAATACTTATGTAAATAGATATTTCCGTTTTTATTTTATTTATTTTTAGCAACAATTTCTAAAAACTTGTTTTGGCTTTGTCATTATGGGGGTATTGTGTGTAGATTGATGAGGGGAAAAAACTATGTAATCAATTTTTGAGTAAGGCTGAACCTAACAAAATGTGGAAAAAGTCAAGGGGTCTGAATACTTTCCGAAGGCACTGTAAGTACTTCAGCTACTTGCTGATGGGCTGAGGATTGACTGACACTGTGCAGTGCATGACTGCTTCAGTATTCTGTATTAAAACCGAGAGGGAGCATGACCGTATGAACAAAATTACAGTTCTCCAGCAGGTGAATAACATATCCACTACCGGTCAAAGGTTTTAGAACACCTACTCATTCAAGGGTTTTTGTTTATTTTTACTATTTTCTATTTTTTTTAATTTTTTTTTTTGTCATTTAGCAGACGCTCTTATCCAGAGCGACTTACAGGAGCAATTAGGGTTAAGTGCCTTGCTCAAGGGCACATCGACAGATTTGTCACCTAGTCGGCTCGGGGATTAGAACCAGCGACCTTTCGGTTACTGGCACAACGCTCTTAACCACTAAGCTACCTGCCGCCCTACATTGTAGAATAATAGTGAAGACATCAAACCTATGAAATAACACATATGGAATCATGTAGTAACCAAAAAAGTGTTATACAAATCAAAATATATTTTATATTTGAGATTCTTCAAATAGCCACCCTTCGCCTTGATGACAGCTTTGCACACTCTTGGCATTCTCTCAACCAGCATCATGAGGTAGTCACCTGGAATGCATTTCAATTAACAGGTGTGCCTTCTTAAAAGTTAATTTGTGGAATTTTTTTCCTTCTTAATGCGTTTGAGCCAATTAGTTGTATTGTGACAAGGTAGGGGGTTATACAGAAGATAGCCCTATTTGGTAAAAGACCAAGTCCATATTATGGCAAGAACAGCTCAAATAAGCAAAGAGAAACGACAGTCCATCATTACTTTAAGACATGAAGGTCAGTCAATCCGGAACATTTCAAGAACTTTGAAAGTTTCTTGAAATGCAGTCGCAAAAACCATCAAGCGCTATGATGAAACTGGCTCTCATGAGGACCACCACAGGAATGGAAGACTCAGAGTTATGTTCATTAGAGTTACCAGCCTCAGAAATTGCAGCCCAAATAAATGCTTCAAAGAGTTCAAGTAACAGACACATTTCAACATCAACTCTTCAGAGGAGACTGTGTGAATCAGGCCTTCATGGTTGAATTGCTGCAAAGAAACCACTACTAAAGGACACCAATAAGAATAAGAGACTTGCTTGGGCCAAGAAACACGAGCAATGGACATTAGACCGGTGGAAATGTGTCCTTAGGTCTGGAGTCCAAATTGGCGATTTTTGGTTCCAACCGCTGTCTCTTTGTGAGACGCGGTGTGGGTGAACGGATGATCTCCGCATGTGTATTTCCCACCGTAAAGCATGGAGGAGGAGGTGTTATGGTGTGGGGGTGCTTTGCTGTTGACAATTGTCTGTGATTTATTTAGAATTCAAGGCACACTTAACCAGCATGGCTACCTCAGCATTCTGCAGCGATACGCCATCCCATATGTTTTGGTATTTGGTATTTTATCAGGAACCCCATTAGCTGTTGCAAAAGCAGCAGCTACTCTTCCTGGGGTCCACACAAAACATGAAACATGACATAATACAGAACATTAATAGACAAGAACAGAACTACATAAAAAAATGTTTTAAAGGCACACGTAGCCTACATATCAATACATACACACAAACTATCTAGATCAAATAGGGGAGAGGAGTTGTGCCGTGAGGTGTTGCTTTATCTGTTTTTTGAAACCAGGTTTGCTGTTTATTTGAGCAATATGATATGGAACGGAGTTCCGTGCAATAATGGCTCTATATAGTACTGTACGCTTTCTTGGTCTTTCCTTGCAGCACTGGACCACACGACTGGACAATAATCAAGATTAGACAAAACTAGAGCCTGCAGAACTTGCTTTTTGGAGTGTGGTGTCAGAAAAGCAGAGCATCTCTTTATTATGGACAGACCTACCCCCATCTTTACAACCATTTAATCTATATGTTTACAATCTAAGGTAACGCCAAGTAATTTAGTCTCCTCAACTTGTTCAACAGCCACACCATTCATTACCAGATTCAGCTGAGGTCTAGAACTTAGGGAATTATTTGTACCAAATACAATGCTCTTAGTTTTAGAGATGTTCAGGACCAGTTTATTAGTGGCCACCCATTCCAAAACAGACTGCAACTCTTTGTTAAGGGTTTCGGTGACTTCATTAGCTGTGGTTGCTGATACGTATACGGTTGAATCATCAGCATACACGGACACACATGCTTTATTTAATGCCAGTGGCAGGTCATTGGTAAAAATAGAAAAGAGTAGCGGGCCTAGAGAGCTGCCCTGTGGTACACCACTTTACATGTTTGACATTAGAGAAGCTTCCATTAAAGAAAGCTCTTTGAGTTCTATTAGATAGATAGCTCTGAATCCACGATATGGCAGAGGTTGAAAAGCCATAACACATACGTTTTTTCAACAACAGGTTATGGTTAATAATATCAAAGGCTGCACTGAAATCTAACAGTACAGCTCCCACAATCTTCTTATTATCATTTTTTTTCAACCAATCATCAGTCATTTGTGTCAGTGCAGTACATGTTGAAAGTCTGTTGTTAATTTGTTTACAGAGAAATAGCATTGTATTTGGTCAAAAACACATTTTCCAACAGTTTGCAAAGAGCTGGCAGCAAGCTTATAGGTATACTGTTAGAACCAGTAAAGGCTGCTTTACCATTCTTGGGTAGCGGAATTACTTTGGCTTCCCCCCAGGCCTGCGGACAAAGACTTTCCTCTAGGCTCAGATTAAAGATATGACAGATAGGAGTGGCTATAGAGTCAGCTACCATCCTCAGTAGCTTTCCATCTAAGTTGCCAATGCCAGGAGGTTTGTCATTATTGATCGATAACAATACTTTTTCCACCTCTCCCACACTAACTTTACAAAATTCAAACTTGCAATGCTTTTCTTTCATTATTTGTTTTTTTATGCATGAATACGATGGCTCACTGTTCATTGTTGGTATTTCCTGCCTAAGTTTACCCACTTTGCCAATGAAGTAATCATTAAAATAATTGGCAACATCAAATGGTTTTGTGATGAATAAGCCATGTGATTCGATGAAAGCTGGAGTTGAATTTGTCTTTCTACCCATCATTTCATTTAAAGTGATCCAAAGTTTTTTTCCATCATTCTTTATATCATTGATCTTGGCTTTACAATACAGTTTCTTCTTCTTTTTGTTGAGTTTAGTCACATAATTTCTCAATTTGCAGTAAGTCAACCAGTCAGATGTGCAGCCAGACTTATTAGCCACTCCTTTTGCCCCATCTCTTTCAACCATACAGTTTTTCAATTCCTCATCAATCCATGGAGCCTTAACAGTTCTAACAGTCAGTTTCCTAACAGGTGCATGTTTATCAATAATTGGAAGAAGCAATTTCATAAATTCATCAAGTGCAGCATCTGGATGCGCCTTATTAATCACATCAGACCAACAAATATTTCTTACATCAACCACATATGAGTCACAGCAAAATCTTTTGTATGATCTCTTATACACTATTTTAGGCCCAGCTGTTGGAACTTTGGCTTTCCTGGATATAGCCACTATATTGTGATCACTGCATCCAATGGGTATGGATACAGCTTTAGAACAAAGTTCTACAGTATTAGTAAAAATGTGATCGATACTTTTTCTTTGCAACTCTGCCTAGAAGGTCAGCATCCTGGAGTCGCCTCTTTACTGTTGACATTGAGACTGGTGTTTTGCGGGTACTATTTAATGAAGCTGCCAGTCGAGGACCTGTGAGGCGTCTGTTTCTCAAACTAGACACTCTAATGTATTTGTCCTCTTGCTCAGTTGTGCACCGGGGCCTCCCACTCCTCTTTCTATTCTGGTTAGAGACAGTTTGCGCTGTTCTGTGAAGGGAGTAGTACACAGCGTTGTACGAGAACTTCAGTTTCTTGGCAATTTCTCGCATGGAATAGACTTCATTTCTCAGAACAAGAATAGACTGACGAGTTTCAGAAGAAAGTTCTTTGTTTCTGGACAGTTTTAATGCTTCTTTAATCAGCACAACAGTTTTTAGCTGTGCTAACATAATTGCAAAAGCGTTTTCTAATGATCAATTAGCCTTTTAAAATGATAAACTTGGACTAGCAAACACAACGTGCCATTGGAACACAGGACTGATGGTTGCTGATAATGGACCTCTGTACGCCTATGTAGATATTCCATAAAAAAATCAGCAGTTTCCAGCTACAATAGCCATTTACAACATTAACAATGTCTGCACTGTATTTCTGATCAATTTGATGTTATTTTAATGGACGAAAATGGCTCCTCAGACCCGTCCTTGGTCAGCAAGATCACTGGACAGAGACTAGCAATCCCAGCAACTGATGCCAACTGTGTCGCGGGATCCAAACTAAAAAGTTAGCTAGCTACAAAGAACTTCCCAATACACTTTCAAAACAAAAATTTTCAAAACAACAAATCCGAGCTCTTCCTCGTTCAACAGGAAGTGACGTACGTGTGGGACTATAATTTGTTTTTCAACAGGACAATGACACAACACACCTCCAGGCTGTGTAAGGGCTATTTTACCAAGAAGGAGAGTGATGGAGTGCTGCATCAGATGACCTGGCTTCCACAATCCCCCGACCTCAACCAAATTGAGATGGTTCAGGATGAGTCGGACCGCAGAGTGAAGGAAAAGCAGCCAACAAGTGCTCAGCATATGTGGGAACTCCTTCAAGACTGTTGGAAAATGTCACGATCGTTTATGGATGAGACGGACCAAGGCGCAGCGTGATAAGCGTACATTTTATTAAGTACTTAACACACGACAAAACAACAAACAAACTAAATGTGAAGTCCTAGGTTACACAAAACAAACCTTAACGGAACAAGATCCCACACCGACTAGTGCCTAACAGGCTGCCTAAGTATGGTCCCCAATCAGAGACAACGAGATACAGCTGCCTCTGATTGGGAACCACCCTGGCCAACATAGATCTACACGATCTAGAAAACACAACATAGAAAATAAGACATAGAAACTCCACACCCTGGCTCAACATTTAAGAGTCCCCAGAGCCAGGGCGTGACAGAAAAGCATTCCAGGTGAAGCTGGTTGAGATAATGTCAAGAGTGTGCAAAGCTGTCATCGAGGCAAAGGGTGGCTATTTGAAGAATCTAAAATCTAAAATATATTTTGATTCATTTAACACTTTTTTGGTTACTACATGATTCCATATGTGTTATTTCATAGTTTTGGTGTGTTCACTATTATTCTACAATGTAGAAAATAGTAAAAATAAAGAAAAACCCTTGAATGAGTAGTTCTAGAACTTTTGACCGTTAGTGTATTTACATATCAGTTAACAACATTATCTCTGAAAGCCAACCCTCTTTGAAGGCTGGTTCAAGACCTACAACATCTACATTTAACCCCTGGCGATAGCGATACAAAATTATCCTATTAAATTGACTTGATTATAGCAAGCAATGTAAAACAGTGAAGGAGAGAGCCCTTAAGCCTATGACTCTAATACACAGATCTAAAGAGTTCCTTTATCTAGCCCGTGATCTGGCCTTATCAATTATGATCAGGCTGACTGAATGATAAAGGGTGAACAGGAATATGTATGATATGTGCTTATTTAAGCATACCCTGCTACATAGTGGGATCTCCTTATAATGAGAAGACTGGTTTAGATGCAAGGACTGCCTTGTCTTTCAACTTTCCCCATGAATATAAACCTCTCATTACTTACATCTAAGTAATTAGGTACACTTATGCACTATGCCCTGGAAAGACATTACTTCCGAGTGCAGTACAGGTGTATGGGAAATATACATAGCGGAGGCTTTAAATTGACATACAATGTACTTTCAAACACATTCTCAGGAATATAACTATTGTACACAGACAATCATACCAACACATACTCAAAGAAATGGTACATACCAGACATGCAACCAGTACAGAGTCGCTGTTGTTCCTCTCTGCTGGTGAGCGACACAGTTCGATTAGTCGAGGAACAGCTGGAGAAAAGGAAGACCATGGTTAGTTTAGCGATTGTGTTGTTGATTGATCTACTTAAAGTTCCTTTGATTACTGTGATTTAGGGCTGGATTCAATCCATATCGCCGAAGATTTAAAGGTAGTTTCCCATTGAGCTGACGTATGCAGCGTTTACCCATAATGCAGTCTCCGCAAACGTGGAAACATTGCCTTTCAATTTCAATCGCGCCATACCGCGGATCTCCCGCGATATGGATTGAATCGAGCCCTAAGAGAGCCAAAAAAGTATTGAAAGGTAATAATTTCCTCAGGTCAAATCAGTCCCAATGAATACATTTCACCCCTAGAGGGAACTTCTATTGCGAGTTGGATGCACATGCGTTCATTACACCAAAATGCTGTTTGAGATAACGTTTCACAGCGTTAAAAGTCTCAAAAGAGGGGTTATCCCAGTCGAGATATTGAATGCAACTAAAAAGAGAAAGGCCAAAGGAGTGGTCTAAATGCTATACGCTTAGGTAGCAGAAGCTGATGGTCTATGAAGTAGGGGGAAGTTGCCCCTAGACACTAATCTTGGAACAGTTTAGCATTTTCCCCACTACTGGTTAAGTTTAGGATTGGGGGAGGGGATGCTGATCCTAGATCTGTATGTAGGGGAAACTTGACCCCAGAGCAATGGCCTATACCTTGCAGCTGGATGGCTGTTTGGGCCACATCCGGGTCTCTGCTCAAACGGGCCAGTGTTACAGCGGCTTTCTGCTGGACCCGCTCGCACGCTGCGCCCTCTGATGGACTGGAGGAGGATGGCTTCTCGCCCAGCAGCTGGAGCAGTCTCTCAATACCTAGCAAACAACAGACACACAGTTAGAGGCCGTAGACACACAACACAGACAGTCAGAGGCCGTAGACCAGGGATCATCAACTAGATTCAGCCGTGGGCCGTATTTTTCTTGAGCAGATGGTCGGGGGGCCGGAACGTAATTACAAATAATTTGTAGACTGCAAAATGACCGCAAGAAGCCCAAACAGATATAATGTTTGACTAAAACATAATCATTTCAAACCTTGCTTACATTTGTATACGATCACGTGTCTCTCTATTATGCGTGGGAGTACTTGGGAAGAGATTTCTTAAATTAAAATCACTTGGAGCTGATTTCCTGGTGTTTTTTACATAGGCCCAACCACTGGGGAGCCAGGCCCAGCCAATCAGAATGAGTTCATCTCCACAAAAGGGCTTTATTACAGACAGAAATACTCCTCAGTTTCATCAGCTGTCCAGGTGGCTGGTCTCAGACGATCCCACAGTGGAAAAAGCCGAATGTGGAGGTCCTGGGCTGGCGTGGTTACACGTGGTATGCGGTTGTGAGGCCGGTTGGACATACTGCCAAATTCTCTCAAACGACGTTGGAGGGGGTTATGGTAGAAATGTACATTAAATTCTCTGGCAGCAGCTCTGGTGGACATTCTTGCAGTCAGCATGCCAATTGCATGATCCCTCAACACTTGAGACATCTGTGGCATTGTGTTGTGTAACAAAACTGCACATTTTAGAGTGGCCTTTTATTGTCAAATCAAATCAAATTTTATTTGCCACATGTGCCGAAATACAACAGGTGTAGACATTACAGTGAAATGCTTACTTACAAGCCCTTAACCAACAATGCATTTTTTAAAGAATAATAAAATAAAAGTGTTAGGTAAAAAAGATAAAAGCAAATAACTAAAGAGCAGCAGTAAAATGAAATAACAGTAGGGAGGCTATATACAGGGGGGGTACCGGTGCAGAGTCAATGTGCAGGGGTACCGGCTAGTCGAGGTAATTTAGGTAATATGTACAGTGGGGAGAACAAGTATTTGATACACTGCCGATTTTGCAGGTTTTCCTACTTACAAAGCATGTAGAGGTCTGTAATTTTTATCATAGGTACACTTAAACTGTGAGAGACGGAATCTAAAACAAAAATCCAGAAAATCACATTGTATGATTTTAAAGTAATTAATTTGCATTTTATTGCATGACATAAGTATTTGATCACCTACCAACCAGTAAGAATTCCGGCTCTCACAGACCTGTTAGTTTTTCTTTAAGAAGCCCTCCTATTCTCCACTCATTACCTGTATAAACTGCACCTGTTTGAACTCGTTACCTGTATAAAAGACACCTGTCCACACACTCAATCAAACAGACTCCAACCTCTCCACAATGGCCAAGACCAGAGAGCTGTGTAAGGACATCAGGGATACAATTGTAGACCTGCGCAAGGCTGGGATGGGCTACAGGACAATAGGCAAGCAGCTTGGTGAGAAGGCAACAACTGTTGGCGCAATTATTAGAAAAAGGAAGAAGTTCAAGATGACGGTGAATCACCCTCGGTCTGGGGCTCCATGCAAGATCTCACCTCATGGGGCATCAATGATCATGAGGAAGGTGAGGGATCAGCCCAGAACTACACGGCAGGACCTGGTCAATGACCTGAAGAGAGCTGGGACCACAGTCTCAAAGAAAACCATTAGTAACACAGTACGCCGTCATGGATTAAAATCCTGCAGCGCACGCAAGGTCCCCCTGCTCAAGCCAGCGCATGTCCAGGCCCGTCTGAAGTTTGCCAATGACCATCTGGATGATCCAGAGGAGGAATGGGAGAAGGTCATGTGGTCTAAACTCCACTCGCCGTGTTTGGAGGAAGAAGAAGGATAAGTACAACCCCAAAAACACCATCCCAACCGGGAAGCATGGAGGTGGAAACATCATTCTTTGGGGATGCTTTTCTGCAAAGGGGACAGGACGACTGCACCGTATTGAGGGGAGGATGGATGGGGCCATGTATCGCGAGATCTTGGCCAACAACCTCCTTCCCTCAGTAAGAGCATTGAAGATGGGTCGTGGCTGGGTCTTCCAGCTTGACAACGACGCGAAACACACAGCCAAGGCAACTAAGGAGTGGCTCCGTAAGAAGCATCTCAAGGTCCTGGAGTTGCCTAGCCAGTCTCCAGACCTGAACCCAATAGAAAATCTTTGGAGGGAGCTGAAAGTCTGTATTGCCCAGCGACAGCCCCGAAACCTGAAGGCTCTGGAGAAGGTCTGTATGAAGGAGTGGGCCAAAATCCCTGCTGCAGTGTGTGCAAACCTGGTCAAGACCTACAGGAAACATATGATCTCTGTAATTGCAAACAAAGGTTTCTGTACCAAATATTAAGTTCTGCTTTTCTGATGTATCAAATACTTATGTCATGCAATAAAATGCAAATTATTTACTTAAAAATCATACAATGTGATTTTCTGGATTTTTGTTTTAGATTCCGTCTCTCACAGTTGAAGTGTACCTATGATAAAAATTACAGACCTCTACATGCTTTGTAAGTAGGAAAACCTGCAAAATCGTCAGTGTATCAAATACTTGTTCTCCCCACTGTACATGTGGGTAGAGTTAAAGTGACTATGCATAAATAATAAACAGAGTAGCAGCAGCGAAAAAGAGAGGGGTGGGGGTGGGGGGGGCAGTGCAAATAGTCCGGGTAGCAATGATTAGCTGTTCAGGAGTCTTATGGCTTGGGGGTAGAAGCTGTTGAGAAGTCTTTTGGACCTAGACTTGGCACTCCAGTCCCGCTTTCCATGCAGTAGCAGAGAGAACAGTCTATGAATAGGGTGGCTGGAGTCTTTGACAATTTTGAGGGCCTTCCTCTGACACCACCTGGTATAGAGGTCCTGGCAGGAAGTTTGGCCCCAGTGATGTACTGGGCCGTACGCACTACCCTCTGTAGTGCCTTGCGGTCGGAGGCCGAGCAGTTGCCATACCAGGCGGTGATGCAACCAGTCAGGATGCTCTCAATGGTGCAGCTGTATAACTTATTGAGGATCTGAGGACCCATGCCAAATCTTTTCAGTCTCCTGAGGGGGAATAGGCTTTGTCGTGCCCTCTTCATGACTGTCTTGGTGTGTTTAGACCATGATAGTTTGTTGGTGATGTGCATACCAAGGAACTTGAAGCTCTCAACCTGTTCCACTACAGCCCGTCGATGAGAATGGGGGCGTGCCTTGTCCTCTTTTTTCCCTGTCGTCCACAATCATCTCCTTTGTCTTGATCACGTTGAGGGAGAGGTTGTTATCCTGGCACCACACGACCAGGTCTCGGACTTACTCCCTATAGGCTGTCTCATCGTTGTCGGTGATCAGGCCTACCACTGTTGTATCGTCAGCAAACTTAATGATGGTGTTGGAGTCGTGCCTGGCCATGCAGTCATGGGTGAACAGGGAGTACAGGAGGGGACTGAGCATGCACCCCTGAGGGGCCCCTGTGTTGAGGATCAGCGTGGCAGATGTGTTGTTACCTACCCTTTCGACCTGGGGGCGGCCCGTCAGGAAGACCAGGATCCAGTTGCAGAGGGAGGTGTTTAGTCCCAGGATCCTTAGCTTAGTAATGAGCTTTGAGGGTACCATGGTGTTGAACGCTGAGCTGTAGTCAATGAACAGCATTCTCACGTAGGTGTTCCTCTTGTCCAGGTGGGAAAGGGCAGTGTGGAGTGCAATAGAGATTGCATCGTCTGTGGATCTGTTGGGGCGGTATAAATATTGGAGTGGGTCTAGGGTTTCTGGGATAATGGTGTTGATGTGAGCCATGACCAGCCTTTCAAAGCACTTCATGGCTACAGACGTCAGTGCTACGGGTCGGTAGTCATTTAGGCAGGTTATCTTAGTGTTCTTGGGCACAGGGACTATGGTGGTCTGCTTGAAACATGTTGGTATTACAGACTCAGTCAGGGACATGTTGAAAATGTCAGTGAAGACACTTGCCAGTTGGTCAGCACATGCTCGCAGTACACGTCCTGGTAATCCATCTGGCCCTGCGGCCTTGTGAATGTTGACCTGCTTAAAAGTCTTACTCACATCGGCTACGGAGAGCATGATCACATAGTCATCCGGAACAGCTGGTGCTCTCATGCATGCTTCAGTGTTGCTTGCCTCGAAGCGAGCATAGAAGTGATTTAGCTCGTCTGGTAGATTTGTGTCACTGGGTAGCTCGCGGCTGTGCTTCCTTTTGTAGTCGGTGAAACACAAGATATTACAGTATTTAATGTCCCGTTGGTAGGATAACCGTAATCTTAGGTCATCCAATTTGTTCTCAAATGATTGAACATTGGCTAATAGGATTGATGGAAGAGGCAGTTTACTCGCTCGCCGTCAGATCCTTACACGACACCCCGACCTACGTCCACGATATCGCTGTCTCTTTCTCATGCGAATGACAGGGATTTGGGCCTTGTCGGGTGTCTGTAGAATATCCTTTTCGTCCGGCTCGTTGAAGAAAAAATCTTCGTCCAATACGAGGTGAGTAATCGCTGTCCTGATATCCAAAAGCTATTTTTGGTCATAAGAGACGGAGGCAGCAACATTATGTACAGAATAAATTACAAATAACGCGAAACACACATAATAGTACAATTGGTTAGAGGGCTATAAAACGACAGCCATCTTCTCCGGCGCCACTCCAGTATCCCCAGCACAAGGTGGACCTGTGTAATGATCATGCTGTTTAATCAGCTTCTTGATAGTCACACCTGTCAGGTGGATGGATTATCTTGGAAAATGAGAAATCCTTACTAACAGGGATGTAAACAAATTTATGCACTAAATTTGAGATAAATAAGCTTTTTCTGCATATGGAACATTTTATTTCAGCTCGTGAAACATGGGACCAATACTTTATATGTTGCGTTTATATTTTTATTCAGTATATTTTCCAGTCGTTGAAGTTAGGTTCATTTTAGGTTCTAAATGAAAGGTGGGCGGCAGGTAGCTTAGTGGTTAAGAGCGTTGTGCCAGTAACCGAAAGGTCGCTGGTTCTTATCCCCGAGCCGACTAGGTGAAAAATCTGCCGATGTGCCCTTGAGCAAGGCACTTAACCCTAATTGCTCATGTAAGTCGCTCTGGATAAGAGCGTCTGCTAAATGACGTAAATGTGAAAATATGTATTTTCCAGATGTTTAAAATACGTATTTTCCGGACATTGAAATCAGGTTCATTTTCGGTTATGAATTAAAATTGAAAATATGTACACTACCAGTCAAAAGTTTGGACACACCAACTCATTTAAGGGTTTTTCTTTATTTTTACAATTGTTTTACATTGTAGAATAATAGTGAAGACATCAGAACTACAAAATAACACATATGGAATCATGTAGTAACCAAAAAAGTGTTAAACAAATAAAAATATATTTTATATTTGAGATTCTTCAAATAGCCACCCTTTGCCTTGATGACAGCATTGCACACTCATGGCATTCTCTCAACCAGCGTTATGAGGTAGTCACCTGGAATGCATTTAAATGAACAGGTGTGCCTTCTTAAAAGTTAATTTGTGGAATTGATTTCCTTCTTAATGCGTTTGAGCCAATCAGTTGTGTTGAGACAAGGTAGGGTGGTATACAGAAGATAGCCCTATTTGGTAAAAGACCAAGACCATATTATGGCAAGAACAGCTCAAATAAGCATAGAGAAATGACAGTCCAATATTACTTTAAGACATGAAGGTCAGTCAATACGGAACATTTCAAGAACTTTGAAGAACTTTTTCAAGTGCAGTCACAAAAAAAAAGATGAAACTGGCTCTCATGAGGACCGCCACAGGAATGGAAGTCCCAGAGTTACCTCTGCTGCAGAGGATAAGTTCATTAGAGTCACCAGCCTCAGAAATTGCAGCCCAAATAAATGCTTCACAGAGTTCAAGTAACAGACACATCTCATTATCAACTGTTCAGAGGGGACTGTGTGAATCAGGCCTTCATGGTCGAATTTCTGCAAAGAAACCACTACTAGAGGACACCAATAAGAAGAAGAGACCTGCTTGGGCCAAGAAACACAAGCAATGGACATTAGACCGGTGGAAATGTGTCCTTTGGTCTGGAGTCCAAATTTGAGATTTTTGGTTCAAACAGCAATGTCTTTGTGAGACGCGGTGTGGGTGAACGGATGATATCCGCATGTGTAGTTCCCACCGTAAAGCATGGAGGAGGTGGTGTGATGATGTGGGGGTGCTTTACTGGTGACACTGTCTGTGATTTATTTAGAATTCAAGGCACACTTAACCAGCATGGCTACCACAGCATTTTGCAGCGATACGCCATCCCATCAGGTTTGGGCTTAGTGGGACTATCATTTGTTTTTCAACAGGACAGTGACCCAACACCTCCAGGCTGTGTAAGGGCTATTTTACCAAGAAGGAGTGCTGCATCAGATGACCTGGCCTCCACATTCCCCCGACCTCAACCCAATTGAGATGGTTTGGGATGAGTCGGACGGCAGAGTGAAGGAAAAACAGCCAACAAGCGCTCAGCATACAGTATGTGGGAACTCCTTCAAGATTGGAAAAGCATTCCAGGTGAATCTCGTTGAGAGAATGCCAAGAGTATGCAAAGCTGTCGTCAAGGGAAAGGGTGGCTATTTGAAGAATCTCAAATATAAAATACATTTTGATTTGTTTAACACTTTTTTGGTTACTACATGATTCCATATGTGTTATTTCGTAGTTCTGATGTCTTCACTATTATTCTACAATGTAGAAAATAGTAAAAATAAAGAAAAACCATTGAATGAGTTGGTGTGTCCAAACTTTTGACTGGTACAGTATTTTCCGGACATTGAAAATACGTATTTTCCTGATGTTGAAATCAGGTAAATTTTTAGATCTGAATAAAATTTGAAAATATGTAATTCATAGACGTCTATGTTTGGGCCAAATCAAGGCTGGTCCAGACCCGATTCAATCTGAACCAAACATAGACATCTATGATTGGTTCAAGGCCGTTCCGGGGTGTAGCCTACAGTATCAGCCCACAATGTAATTTAATGAATGCCCATCCATGTGGTAGGCCTACCACTTGTAAAACAGGCAGTGGCATTGGCTTTATTAGTCCTGATTTCTGTGACTAATCAATTTGGCTATTTAAACTCTGTATATCAGCAACCCAAGCTGTTATCCTGAGCCTATTTGCAATGTGTTTACACAGCGGGAAATGCAGAAGTATTTCCTTTTTTGCTATGATCAGCTTGTAAAAAATGTATGGATACAAACTTGAAACCACTGATCATGACAATTTAGCCCATGGGGTGAAACTCTTGCACAGCAGTTGTGAGTAGCCTTATTGTCCATTCCATATTGTCCATTTTACTTTGACCTGTTTGGGCGCTATTTAGGTTAGACTATTTGATCGGAGAAACGTGCATGATGTAAAAAGTGCCTGTCTCATTACATTGTCATACATTTTATCATCTCCAGCCTGTAGGCTACAGAAAAGTTCACATGCTCTTATTACCATAGGCTATATCTGCGATGTATCGCTCCAACAGCACCCTGGAGAGGCGTGATGGCTTTGACAAAGTGTGCACTGCTTATCACAGGGCAGCATCAGCGCTCACCAAAAACCCATATGCCACTGGTTGAGAGAAAATGTCATTGTTTTTTGGGCAGAATTATGAGGTTTTATGTGTTGTTGGAGGTGCGTCTTGGTCAATTTAACTTGGAAAATACCGCCCTCGTCAATCTGCCTCTAAAGGCGGCAGCCTAATCCTGCCTAATGGGTGGGCCGGCCCTGCCGTAGACAACAAACGGCGGTAGACACAACACACAGACAGTAAGAGGACATAGATACAAAACACACAGAATATGAGAAAATAGACTAAACAAACTTAGAGGCAGGTGCTCAATACAAAACAAACAACACTGAGTCAGGCGACAAACTAATAGGGTTGAAGAAACAGGCAACATGACAAAAATGTGGGTTTACGTTGCCATCTTGAGGATTATAACTGTAATACAATGGATGGGGTTTTCCCTTTAGCTGTCCTGTGTGATTCTGTCATGTATCTGCAATAATTTTGATAGCCTCCTTTGATATTAGTCACTTTCTCCATCATGACCAGTGAACACACGTGTGGAGATGTTAATCGTGAAGTCAACCTCATTCAGTGCCTTCCTGTATTATACTTATGTTCAAATGTTTATTCTATTCTACTGAGCCATTTACTTTATGGTTTGTATTCATATCTTTTATCATTTCTTATTGTTGTAGCATTGCCGAGAAGGAACCTGCAAGTAAGCATTTCATTGGATGGTATATTCCATGTGTATCCTGTACATACGACTAATAAAACTTGAAACTTGACATATCAAATACTGGGTAAAGCGTTGTTTTTTTTGCGTACCCTTCTCTTGCAGGACTTCAGATGCAGACTGCTCCAAAACAGAGAGGTTTGCCAGGATGGTCACCACCTAAATGGACCACAGTCAACAGGGCACGTTATACCAGCGATTTGACAACGCTCAACACATTGTAGCTCACCACCTGCTGAAATACAACAGTGCTGGGCATTGGTTGAGCAAGGGCCTATAGATCAGTGTGTCCTCTACCTGGTCTTTAGAGTAGGGAGTATCCACTCTCTTGCGGTCTTTGCAGGCCTGGAGGAGGATGTGGATGGCGTTGAGCTGGAGGAGGATCTCACAGGCCATGCTGTCGAAGAAAGTGATGTTGGCAAGGGCAGCAGACGCCAGGAGGAAGACCTCACCACAGGAGGCACTCTCGCACAACTCTGGAAGAAACACATCCACACGTTTATCTCCAGAAATATCTTGACCTCATTTTGACCTTACATTCATAGCTCTGTCTATGAATTTAAGAGTGGTTACATTTCTGCAGCCCCATCCCAAAACTAAGTGAAGTAGCTGCCATTCTCTTTTTTTTTTCGTATTAAAGAGTGGGCCTTTAAAGTGTTTCAGAATGAATAATGATCTAGCCCCAAGGACCTGTGGCCATATCAAAGCCCTGAAGTACAGCAGCCATGCACTCACTGATGAGGGCGGTGACGATGTCCTGCATGCTCTCTAAGAAGCTGCCCAGGTGCTGGGTGGAGGTGTGGTGGGGCGAGGTGATCTGGGCCACCACCGCCGCTGCCTCTGCCCTCGCCGCCTCAGTACTGTTTTCATCGGTCAGGATGTCAGCCAGGCACAGGATCCCATCCACCTATAGAAGGAGTGACACATACGCATTACACGCAATGACAAGCACATTCTGTTATGCCAAATCATCTCATGCTAGACATAAGGATAACATGACCACGTAGCAGCTGGTTCAATGGCATCAAACCAGTGGTGGAAAAAGTACCCAATTGTCATACTTGAGTAAAAGTCAAGATACTGTAATAGAAAGTGACTCAAGTAAAAGTGAAAGTCACCCAGTAAAATACTTCTTAAGTAAAAGTCTAAAAGTATTTGGTTTTAAATGTACTTAAGTATCAAAGTAAATGTAATTGCTAAAATATAGTTAAGTATCAAAAGTAAAAGTATTAATAATTTAAAATTCCTTATATTAGGCGGCACCAATTTTTAATTTTTAATTTTATTTACGGATAGCCAGGGGCACACTCCAACACTCAGACATAATTAACAAACGAAGCATGTGTGTTTAGTGAGTGCGCCAGATGGCAGTAGGGATGACCAGTGATGTTCTCTTGATAAGTGCGTGAATTGCACCATTTTCCTGTCCTGCTAGGCATTCAAAATGTAACGAGTATTTTTGGGAGTCAGGGAAAATGTATGGAGTAAAAAGTATATTCTTTTCTTTTGGAATGTAGTGAAGTAAAAGTAAAAGTAGTCAAAAATATCAATAGTAAAGTAAAGTACATACACCCCAAAAAACTACTTAAGTAGTACTTTAAAGTATTTTTTCTTAAGTACTTTACACCACTGCATCAAACTTTATCTGAGGGAATTCAGTACATAACACATTCCACACACACACATTAGCTTAGCCCTATACCCACATATTGTATGTGCTGTGGTCAACTCTTCTATCATTCCTGTTTCCATTGATCATCCTTGAAATGTTTCTACAACTTGATTGGAGTCCACCTGTGGTAAATTCAATTGTTTGGACATGATTTGGAAAGGCACACACCTGTCTATATAAGGTCCCACAGTTGACAGTGCATGTCAGAGCAAAAACCAAGCCATGAGGTCGAAGGAATTGTCCGTAAAGCTCCGAGACAGGATTGTGTCGAGGCACAGATCTGGGGAAGGGTACCAAAAAATGTCTGCAGCATTGAAGGTCCCCAAGAACACAGTGGCCTCCATCATTCTTAAATGGAAGAAGTTTGGAACCACCAAGACTCTTCCTAGAGCTGGCCGTCCGGCCAAACTGAGCAATCGGGAACCTTCCAGATGGACAACCATCTTTGCAGCACTCCACCAATCCGGCCTTTATGGTAGAGTGGCCAGACGGAAGCAAATTTCAGTTTTTTATTTTTAATACATTTGCAAAAATGTCTAAAAACCAGTTTTTTCTTCGTCATTATGGGGTATTGTGTGTAGATTTATGAGACAAACAAAACAATTTAATATATTTTAGAGTAAGGCTGTAATGTAACAAAATGTGGAAAAAGTCAAGGGGTCTGAATACTTTTCAAAACACAAAATACATTTGCAAGTAAACACCTTAACTACAACAGCATTCTCAGTAACGGTAAAAAAAATGTTTTACTTGCTATTACTGTGATGTGTTTTTTATCGACCTTAATTGAATGCCACTGACTGTAAGTCACTCTGGATAATGGCATCTGCTAAATGTTGCAAATGTAAAAATTAACATTTGCAGAGCACACTGGGTATTGTTTTTGGCCTTGTTTCGATAGCAGAGCTCATTAGAATAATATCCAGCATGCTTTGAAAGTGTTCATGTTTACATTTTGGTCATTTAGCTGACACTCTTATCACACCATAGTGCCATCAGACATCTGATACCAATGTAGGGTGAAAAGGGGAACTGCTACAAAAAAAATGGTATAGAAAAGTATTTAGTATTTTGAACATACAAATTACAGGGCTCGAAAAGTTTCAAAAGTATCTTGTTACAAAATGCATTGGATTGTAGTTCAGGCTGGTGAAATACAAATGACAAAATACTCAAAAGTAATTTAAATACATATTTCAAATACTTGTAACAGAAATACTGCCCATCTCTGGCCATATTCAGAGCCACATATGATGTAACAAGCCCCGAGCATCTCATTGACTTGACAGACGCCTTTGATTAATCGAAGAATCCCTCTATAGTAGTTTTATTTTTAGGCGGTCCAGATAGATAGTTAAGTGTCGGGGTCAATAAATTGCGATGCCTATAAAGCCATCACAATTAAACAACACCACTCCAATTTTACGGCCATCTCCCTCAGGGACTGGAGGTGCTTTTATGGGCTCTCAGATCTCGCTTGGTGTTTCCCCAACACGTGCACATCAGGTTTCGGGGAAACGTAAGGGGTCCTGGGGTTCGATCCCAGGCTGTGTCACAACCGGCCGTGACCGGGAGCCCTGTAGGACGGCTCACAATTGGCCCAGCGCCGTCCGGGGTAACTTTTACTTTTAACTTCACTACATTCCTGACACCCAAAAGTACTCCTTACATTTTTTATGCTTAGCAGCACAGGAACATTTGAATTTGAAAGGATTTATACTTTTACTTTTGATACTTAAGTATATTTGATCAATTGCATTTACTTTTGATAATTAAGTATTTTATAACCAAATACTTGTAGACTTTTACTCAAGTAGTATTTTACTGGGTGACTTTCACTTGAGTCATTTTCTATTAAGGTATCTTTACTTTTACTAAAGTATGTAAATTGGGTACTTTTTCCACCACTGCTGGGAAGGTAGACCACCTAGGAATACCAGGTGCCGTAAATTCCCCCCCAAAATGTCTGGATGTTCACCCCCTACTTTTATCTTAATTCTGATTGGACATCGTTTAAGACAGCCGAGGGTCGTGTGTGTGTGTGTGTGAGTGAGTGAGTGAGTGAGTGAGTGAGTGAGTGAGTGAGTGAGTGAGTGAGTGAGTGAGTGAGTGAGTGAGTGAGTGAGTGAGTGAGTGAGTGAGTGAGTGAGTGAGTGAGTGAGTGAGTGAGTGAGAGACAGAGAGAGAGAGAGAGAGAGAGAGAGAGAGGGGGAGAGCAAACCCAAGGAAGTTGAGTAGAATGATGAGTGTCTATACAGTGAACTTTTTTATCCAGGTTTGGAAATAAAATCTTTATCCACATGGTGGCAATGTTGCACAGACAAAACTCTGCTACACTTCCCACTACTATACTACACTTTTTAGACCTTGCATCTTTGAGCAGTGGTGCCAGTGACCTAGCATATATTAGTGCCCAAATATACTGTGGAATAAAAATGTACTTTTTATTAATATTAGCACAAGACTTTACCTTAAAACAAATAACCTGTATAACTTTGCCTTTTGAAGGATTTGAGGGTCTAGTCTGTAAGAGTAGCGAGCAAATTACAATACAGAGCACGCAAACAGAAAAACATTGCACTAATTGGCACTTTTTGCTTTTATGTCAGCTTGAGTAGAATTGTTTGAGTGAGCTCATACAAACTACCCATCATAGATTCACCCGTCAGAGTCATTTCCTGAAGACCATCACTATGAGCTTCATGATAGAACAACTCATAGTTCTGGCTCCTAATACGTCACCAGTGTGCCAACACGGCCCATTGACACAGAACAATCCACCTCTCACTCCCGTCTTTCTATATTCTGAGGTGAACTTCTCATTCATATTTTGCCCCCGGTCTACTCCGGGTCTCTTCCTAAAATTGTTCCTCATCGTATGGAAGAAGACACTCACATGGCTTGACTCATTATAGTTTTGTAGCCTAATAACAAATGTATACTACCTACTTTTTGAAAGGGGCATATATAATAACTTTATACTGAAGTTAAGCTGCCCAAATACCATGTACTTTTTGTCAGTGTGAATTTTGTCTTCGAGTGCAGTAGACACTCAACCAAGCTCGACGACCATGGAGGTTAAACTTCATCATGATATTTTGTGAGATCTTAGGGCTCTATTCAATATGTATCGCTGAAGCGTTACAGATTGTGCAACAGAAATGGTAAGGTAATTTCCAATTGAGCAGACATATGCATCGTTTACCGTGAATGCAGTCTCCGCTAAAGCGGAAACATTGCCTTTACATTTCAATCAAGCTGTAACGCTGAACTTCCACGATACCTATTGAATAGAGCCCTTACTGTTTTAACCACATGCCCCAACAGATATAAACAAACAGTTTCCAACCAATGAGATAAAAGGTGTGAATCAGTCCCTTTCCTCCATCACCCGTCAACTGCGACAGGTGTGGTTGTCGCAGCTGAGCGATGGCTCGTGTTCGGTTCGTAGCGTCAACTTCCGCAACAGTTCCCCCCGGAGGCATTGGATCTAATCTGGGGCCTGTCGTTCCTGTTCTGTCTGGCGTTTCTACACCTGACTGCCTCCATTCTCCAAGCTGCTCTTTGAGCAAACACAGACGCCGGTGTGGCATCATTAATCAGTGAATGGGGTTGTATTTGTCTTTCATGGATGCCATTGGGTGGAGATACTTTGGGTTTTTTGTTTATTCTCAAAAGAAGAAAAAAGAACACTGAAAATACTGTTTATATAGGTCCAAAAACGCTACGCACTCAAACACACACATGTATCCGTCATCTGTGTCTAGGTCCAGTGATCTCTTAACAACCTAAAATTCTTGCTTGCAGAGCAAATTGAAATGCAACATTACATAAAGCAACTTGCAAGGAGACCATGACCAGCAGTGAAACAAAGGCTCCTTTGTACGGTATCTGTGAGCTCCTGATCAGCGAGCATCTCTCACGTGGCCAAGCCGCCGCTACTCTTATTGTTAGCATGTTTTCACCTGTGAAAATAAACTTGCGCCCCTGTGAAAATATCCCATGCGTGTGTGAGGCCTACAGCCCCAGTGTGTATTAGTGGAGCATTATACCTGCCCACAGGGAGACTAAACATCTCCCACCGAAGCTCTCACTCCAGCAGACCAATGGAAAGAAGTCTGTCTCTCTGCCTGTCTGGTCTGCCTGTCTGGTCTGTCTGTCTGGTCTGCCTGTCTGCCTATCCTCTGCTGCTTATTAGTACACACGTTTTAGTGTATGGATGTATGTGTGTGTCAGTTTGTATCTGCATCCATATGTTTCTGTGCAAATAATTTTGTTTGTGTATCAGACATCAGTAGTGGTGGCCAACCACACCTCCACCCAGCACCTGGGCAGCTTTCTGGAGTGCATGCAGGACATATTCCACTACCCACATCGGTGAGTACCAACCTCTGAGTGTGTGTGTGCATGCTAGTGTCTACATGTATAAACACTGCACTACAGTACCTTCTCCAGCTGGTTGATGCCCTCCTCCACGCAACATATGGAGGCCACTGTCCTCAGGGCATGTGCGTAGAGGTCGCTGAAGCAGTCCTGCCGGCAGATCTTAAACAGGGCCACCACAGCGCCCTCCTGTGGACAGACAAAAACAACAATACCATTAGCATCATTAGCATCGCAAACAATGCTCAGTGCTAAACAACCTAGCCTGAGCTTATGTCAAATTGATAGTCCCTCAAGCCAAACAGACAAACTAAGAAACAGAACACATTGTGCTAGCTCAAACCTTCCAATAGGCTAGCCAACAGTATAAAACAAGATAGACAAAAGTGTCCAATGGACGAGCCAACAATGGATTACCCAAAAAGGCCGAATTAGTCAAACCAACAGTGCTCAGTGAGCTTGCCAACCTGACAAGCTATCCAATGACTCGTTAATAATTATTCTCTTGTGAAGTTTTGAGCACAAGGGTTTGATATGTTCAAGGGTCTGAGCACAAGGGTTTGATATGCTACCTATAATGGTTGTTTATCTCTTTTGCATTGCAGATTAGGGTAAACAAACGTAAGCAGTCCGTCATTTCTACATTCTGTCATTTCCTCTCACAAAAACACTTGCTGACAGAATTCTATTCACCATGGAGATAGATAGAATTACCTGCAAGACAACGTCCTGTAACTACCACCATTATCCAAATAAGGCACATTATAGGAGGTGGTGGTATGTCTCATGCACAGATAGGGCCACACAGCCAAGCCTGGAGTGGCTAATCGTCCTGCCCCTACACTCTAAACGCTCATACCTTCTCTGCCCACGCAATACATTCCAAAACCAAAGCACCATCCCTTTTAGCCAATCCCCGAGCAGCATTCTTCATTCAATCTTCCACCCATTCTAAAGAGCGAAACTCCAAAACAAGTTATTATTTTCAATCTAATGGAGGAGTCCTGTAATCGTTTTATCATTTTTCTGTGATGCAGGTGTTGATGTTAGCCCTCAAAGGTTTAATAAAAAAATTCAATTTAATTGAACCTTTATTTGACCAGGAAGTCCCATGAGATGAATAATCAATTTTTTGAGCAGAGGAAAGAGGTTTACCCATTGCTTTATATGTATATATTTCAATATTTTTTCATATCATATCACACAACTCAATGGCGTTTTGACGTGTGTCTGTGAGAGAGTGGATTCAGAAAGGCATTACTGTAGATGGACGTGTAAGAAGTATAGCACGAGACTAACTCCTGAAAGAGCTGACCTACATTTATGATGTAAAGCCTGCATGGCTGTCGCCTTTGATTGAGTTCAAAAAGTCTGAGCTCCATCTAAATCAATCAAGTAAATGGTGCCTCGCCAACACAAGGTTTGATTTATCCATGGAACTGTCTTTGACATGTTAACATATGGTTTGTCTCTGGGAAGCCTAATTATTCATTTTAGCGAATGGAGACAGAAAGAGAGATAGAGAGACAAAGAGAGTTAGAAAGCGAGAGAGAGAACACAGCCTCTGTCCTTACATGGTGTAATCTCAGTAATGGATCTTAAAACTTCGCATGTTAAATGTTTCTGAACTCCGTGTGAACTCCCACATGGTTTAAACAGGACTCGCATGACGATTGCTTGCTAGAATTATAACTACATCATACATTCACACCCCAGCTTTCTCTTTGTTTCAAACGGCTGCAGGAGAGCCAAGACATAGATTTGTGGAATCTGCAGACATGGCCGACATTTAGATCCATATACTGTGCATCATCACAGAAGGTAAACAGCAAGACAATGAACTCGCATTAAATCATGACGTGGTCTTACTTCTTCTTCCGGTAGCCCTCTAAAGTATATGCACCAAAACGCAGCTCTGTCTATTCTCCTCATACTAAATCAAATGTATTTCTTTCATGGCTCGATTCGTATTCAGGCTAAGGACCATACTCATGCATGAGTCTGGCAAGGAAGCAAAGTGTGCATTGACATGAGTGAGCACCGCCTGTATGTACTGTACAAAATGAGCAAACCTAGAATGCATAATGGTTGGTGGGAGGATTTAAATACCAGTGATGGAAACACCAACCGACAATTAATTATACAGTAACATACTCTGGCCTAAAAACAGACTCTCCAACACACAGGCTGGGCTACACACACACCCTAATCTCATGGAGTCAAGTTAGCTCACTAGACAACTGATTGAGTTCCAGTACAGTCATCGGACCTGCTGCATCAAGCTTATCATCCCGCCACTGCCAGACTTTATCGCAGTCCATTATGCAGCACATCGTAGACTAAAAGCACATCTATCAACAGTTCCAGGAAAGTTGGGGGGGGGGGGGGGTAGATGGCAAGTGGCAGATATTCAACAGCAAAAAAGAAGGGGGGACGTCAGCGCTACCAAAGCACCTAGATGACAGAAGAGCTTGGCTATGTACCTGAGAGACAAAGGCTTTAGAAAGAAAGGAGAGTAATACATTCAGATGCCAACAGATGTTTTGTGCTCCGTATTCATTAGCCCCATTGGCAGCCATGATTTCTTAACCAGCCCTCTGAGGGTTCTCCGAATGGAGAGAGAGGGAGGGAGGTAGGGAGAGAGAGATTCTGTATGGGGGAAGGTAGAGCGGAGTGATAGGTAAAACAGAGGCAGGCAGGCTGTGTGATCAATGCCCAGTCCTAATGGGAACTGACACTATTGATCTCTTTTGGCAACAAGGGAGGTGTGTGTGTGTATATGAGTGTGTGTGGGGGGTGGGGGGCTCAGTCTCCCACCCGGAAAAGTCTTATCAAGAGCATCCTGGAAGCGTCTGGTTGGCTAATGGCCCCATGGACATAGTGTCTGGCCTGTCCCTTCTTATCTCTTGGAGCAAATTACTCTTTAGCTATACAGCTTATTATGGTGGGTGGGTGCCCAATCCCAAATCGATCCCTAGCCCCTAGCCCCTTTCCGATCTGCAAGGAAGAGTGAACATGGACATACAGGGGCCCAGGGATCTGTTTGGGATTGGGCCGAGGGTTCATGTGGAAGGATGGGGAAGTTGATGGCAGAGAGAGGTGGGACTGTGTTAACATGGGGATGTAGCAGGGCCATTCATTTGGCACCAAACAGAAGAAAACAGACTGAAACAGGGAGGGACTACTGTACCTGCACTTGTCCAATAAGAAATGCTCATTTTCTGTTGCATAATGTTTGGGAAAAAAATCTGTTGTGTGTCCGAATGAACACGACCCAGACCATCATCCCTTCACCTAACGGTCCTCCTATGTGTATGCAGACAGAGGAGTGGGCCTGTCTGAGGGGTGTGTATCACCTTGGCGATGATGCTGCAGAGCTGCGGGCCATCCTGGGTGAGGGAGAGTAGGTTGCTGATGGCACTGCCGATGGTGTACACACTGTCTGATGACTCAATCTGCCTGATCAGGATCTGGAGAGGACCGGGACACATACACACACGAAAGTCATTGAGATTGACATCTCTTTTCAGCAAGGGAAGCAGCAAGTTAAATTTCAATGAAAGGAGGAAGTTTTGAGGTTTACGATAAAGATTAGAAGATCAATATTAGCACTAATTAATGACTATTGTGGATATAACTGTGGTTAAGTTTATATGCTATATTATATACAACGAACTCAGCGTAATTTAATTATCTGAATACAGGTTTAATTCTCTATTGAACTCAGTATGCAATTCTTTATTACCAGTTATCATTCAAACAGAAGCGAAAGTCTCTAATGAAATCTCTATTTGTTTTCATTAGTCTAAACCAGCAATGCAGGAATGATGTAATCCCCTATTATAGTGGTGGCTATATTAGACTTGGTAAATGTTACCTTTTGTATTCACCCTTCCTAAACTGTTCTGATTTGTTTTTAGTCTCTATAACAATACATCAGGGAGACTCATGGGCTGGCCAGGAATGGGTCTGATTGTGGAGTGTGTGTGTGTGTGTGTGTGTGTGTGTGTGTGTGTGTGTGTGTGTGTGTGTGTGTGTGTGTGTGTGTGTGTGTGTGTGTGTGTGTGTGTGTGCGCGTGTGTGTGTGTGTGTGTGTGTGTGTGTGTGTGTGTGTGTGTGTGCGCGTGTGTGTGTGTGTGGCTATCAACCACATCAAGAATGAGTAAGGCAGACGCATGAACACATCATTGTCCGTTTCTGTCCGTCAACAGTACAACTCAAGTAAACTATTCTCTGACGATTTTGCCCATCAAAAGTTTACAGTTTATGCGTTTTTTGTCAGACAATCATCATCCATTGTCATTCATCGGGCAACGGATGACTTCTATTGAAAAAGCATTGGCTCCATTCGAAATTCTCGGAATCGAAATCCCAGTGTGCCAACGGCCTAAGTATGGCTATCAGCCTGTAGGACAAAAGAGAATTCTGGGTGTAGTCAAAGCCTCATACCTGGATCTCATTGGCCAGGGCCATGTCAATCATGTGGCTGAACGAATCGCTGACATCAGTGAGGATCTCGTGAATGGCCTCCCTCATGGACTTCAGGAAGAATTTGTCCTCAGTATGAAGGCATCTGTAGAAGAGAGGGCAATGGTTTGGATAAACCTTGAACATAAACACTCATTTAGCTCCTGTATTCAAATGTGTTTGACAATATTCAGAGGTCATTAAGAGTTGTGTATGCATGTTTTACCTCTCTGTTATGGTGGTCAGCTCCATGCACTTCTCAAGCAAAGACTTCTCATACTGCACTCAAAAAGGAGAGACACATTTCAAGTTACAATAAGACAAACACACATTAGACACAGACAGTAGAACACCCCCCCCCCCCACACACACACACACACACACAGAGAGTATACACAGACAGTAGAACACCCACACACACACAGACAGTATACACAGACAGTAGAACACACACACACACACACACACAGACAGTATACACAGACAGTAGAACACCCACACACACAGACAGTATACACAGACAGCAGAACACACACACACACAGACAGTATACACAGACAGTAGAACACACACACACTGACAGTACATACACACACAAAAACACACACACAAAGCAGAATGTAATTCTCCAGTCCCAGCGGATGATAAGCTATCTGTAACAGAAGCAGAACCTTAACAGCATCAGTTTAAAATGGATGAAGTGAGTGTACTCCGTATCAGACGGTGCAAGTGTGATTCCACTTGACGGGAAACCTGCATGAACTACTGAAGGGAAAGGGCCATCAGAGGCGGCTAATTCATGTCTTCAGCAGCCCATCCAAGATGGAACCAGACAGGTGGCTCTCGGAGACTTATTTTAATATTATCTTGGTCTGAATTACGCTCTGGGCATGAATAGCGCATGGGACCTATAATAGGGACTATTTATATGCGGCAAATGTACAATAGAGTATTCCGGAAGTCTTTATTCATTTGTCCCTCTAGTGTTACTGACTAAGAGCCAAACAATTGCAAATATAGTAGGGTCACACAGACAGAAGATTACTGGAAGCAGGTAGAGTTGAAGTCAGAAGTTTACATACACTTAGGTTGGAGTCATTAAAACTTGTTTTTCAACCACTCCACAAATTTCTTGTTAACAAACTATAGTTTTGGGAAGTCGGTTAGGATATCTACTTTGTGGATGACACAAGTAATTTTTCCAACAAATGTTTACAGACAGATAATTTCACTTATAATTCACTGTATCACAATTATAGTGGGTCAGAAGTTTACATACACAAAGTTGACTGTGCCTTTAAACAGCTTGGAAAATTCCAGAAAATAATGTCATGGCTTTAGAAGCTTTTGATAGGCTAATTGACATAATTTGAGTCAATTGGAGGTGTACCTGTGGATGTATTTCAAGTGCCTCTTTGATTGACATCATAGGAAAATCAAAAGAAATCAGCCAAGACCTCAGAAAAAGAATTGTAGACCTCCACAACTCTGGTTCATACTTGGGAGCAATTTCCAAACGGCTGAAGGTACCACGCTCATCTGTACAAACAATAGTACGCAAGTATAAACACCATGGGAGCACGCAGCAGTCATACCGTTCAGGAAGGAGACGCGTTCTGTCTCCTAGAGATGAACGTACTTTGGTGCGAAAAGTGCAAATCAATCCCAGAACAACAGCAAAGGACCTTGTGAAGATGCTGGAGGAAACAGGTACAAACGTATCTACAGTGGGGGAAAAAAGTATTTAGTCAGCCACCAATTGTGCAAGTTCTCCCACTTAAAAAGATGAGAGAGGCCTGTAATTTTCATCATAGGTACACGTCAACTATGACAGACAAATTGAGGAAAAAAATCCAGAAAATCACATTGTAGGATTTTTAATGAATTTATTTGCAAATTATGGTGGAAAATAAGTATTTGGTCACCTACAAACAAGCAAGATTTCTGGCTCTCACAGACCTGTAACTTCTTCTTTAAGAGGCTCCTCTGTCCTCCACTCGTTACCTGTATTAATGGCACCTGTTTGAACTTGTTATCAGTATAAAAGACACCTGTCCACAACCTCAAACAGTCACACTCCAAACTCCACTATGGTCAAGACCAAAGAGCTGTCAAATGACACCAGAAACAAAATTGTAGACCTGCACCAAGCTGGGAAGACTGAATCTGCAATAGGTAAGCAGCTTGGTTTGAAGAAATCAACTGTGGGAGCAATTATTAGGAAATGGAAGACATACAAGACCACTGATAATCTCCCTCGATCTGGGGCTCCACGCAAGATCTCACCCTGTGGGGTCAAAATGATCACAAGAACGGTGAGCAAAAATCCCAGAACCACACGGGGGGACCTAGTGAATGACCTGCAGAGAGCTGGGACCAAAGTAACAAAGCCTACCATCAGTAACACACTACGCCGCCAGGGACTCAAATCCTGCAGTGCCAGACGTGTCCCCCTGCTTAAGCCAGTACATGTCCAGGCCCATCTGAAGTTTGCTGGAGTGCATTTGGATGATCCAGAAGAGGATTGGGAGAATGTCATATGGTCAGATGAAACCAAAATATAACTTTTTGGTAAAAACTCAACTCGTCGTGTTTGGAGGACAAAGAATGCTGAGTTGCATCCAAAGAACACCATACCTACTGTGAATCATGGGGGTGGAAACATCATGCTTTGGGGCTGTTTTTCTGCAAAGGGACCAGGACGACTGATCCGTGTAAAGGAAAGAATGAATGGGGCCATGTGTCGTGAGATTTTGAGTGAAAACCTCCTTCCATCAGCAAGGGCATTGAAGATGAAACGTGGCTGGGTCTTTCAGCATGACAATGATCCCAAACACACTGCCCGGACAACGAAGGAGTGGCTTCGTAAGAAGCATTTCAAGGTCCTGGAGTGGCCTAGCCAGTCTCCTGATCTCAACCCCATAGAAGATCTTTGGAGGGAGTTGAAAGTCCGTGTTGCCCAGCGACAGCCCCAAAACATCACTGCTCTAGAGGAGATCTGCATGGAGGAATGGGCCAAAATACCAGCAACAGTGTGTGAAAACCTTGTGAAGACTTACAGAAAACGTTTGACCTGTGTCATTGCCGACAAATGGTATATAACAAAGTATTGAGAAACTTTTGTTATTGACCAAATACTTATTTTCCACCATAATTTGCAAATAAATTCATTAAAATTCCTACAATGGGATTTTCTGGAGAGAAAAAAATCTATTTTTGTCTGTCATAGTTGACGTGTACCTATGATGAAAATCATATTTTTAAGTGGGAGAACTTGCACAATTGGTGGCTGACTAAATACTTTTTCTGAATACTTTTTCACTGTATATCCACAGTAAAACGATTCCTACATCGACATAACCTGAAAGGCCACTCAGCAAGGAAGAAGCCACTACTCCAAAACCGGCAGAAAAAAGCCAGACTACGGTTTGAACTGCACATGGGGACAAAGATCGTACTTTTTGGAGAAATGTGCTCTGGTCTGATGAAACAAAAATAGAACTGTTTGGCCATAATGACCATCGTTATGTTTGGAGGAAAAAGGGGGTTGCTTGCAAGCCGAAGAACACCATCCCAACCGTGAAGCACAGGGGTGGCAGCATCATGCTGTGGGGGTGCTTTGCTGCAGGAGGGACTAGTGCACTTCACAAAATAGATGGCATCATGAGGAAGGAAAATTATGTGGATATATTGAAGCAACATTTCAAGACATCAGTCAGGAAGTTAAAGCTTGGTCGCAAATGGGTCTTCCAAATGGACAATGACCCCAAGCATACTTCCAAAGTTGTGGTAAAATGGCTTAAGGACAACTAAGTCAAGGTATTGGAGTGGCCATCACAAAGCCCTGACCTCAATCCTATAGAATATTTGTGGACAGAACTGAAAAAGCGTGTGCGAGCAAGGAGACCTACAAACCTGACTCCGTTACACCAGCTCTGTCAGGAGGAATGGGCCAAAATTCACCCAACTTATTGTGGGAAGCTTGTGGAAGGCTACCCGAAACGTTTGACCCAAGTTAAACAATTTAAAGGCAATGCTACCAAATACTAATTTAGTGTATGTCAACTTCTGACCCACTGGGAATGTGATTCAATAAATAAAAGCTGAAATAAATCCTTCTCTCTACTATTATTCTGACATTTCACATTCTTAAAATAAAGTGGTGATCCTAACTGACCTAAGACAGGGAATTTGTACTAGGATGAAATGTCAGAAAAACTGAGTTTAAATGTATTTGGCTAAGGTGTATGTAAACTTCCGACTTCAACTGTAGTTATGATTCAATAGCACTCCTTTGGTGTTAAACAAGTGAGTGAGGGAAGTAGCTAAACTCCTTTAAAAAAAGCAGTTTCTCATCCCCCCAGAAGAAGGCCACCCACTGGGCACACACTGGTTGAATCAATGTTGTTTCCTCGTCATTTCAATTAAATTACATTGAACCAACATGGAAAAGAGGTTGAATTGACGTTTGTGCCCAATGGGCAGTGCTCCAATACGAAACCTTCACCCTAGACCACCTCTCCATCCTCCTCTTGCCCAACCAGCCCAGTCCACCCCTCCTCCATCCTCACCTTCTGCATCTCTGCGGGGGTGTTGCGGGCGGCGCTATACTCGTGCACCAGCGAGCGCACGTGGCAGTTTGCCCGGACGGCCGTGCTGTGAACCCGCTGCCAGCGGCCCTTCTCCAGCCGCTGGAACATCTTGCCCAGCTCAGTGCTGACCACCAGCGCCCGCCGTAGCAGCGTCTGCAGGTTGTCGCGGGCCACGTGGTCCCCTGTGGCCACGATGAGTTCGCCCTGGGCATCCTCCTCCACGCCGATGGTCTTGGCCTGCAGCACGCACATGCACTCCACCTCCGTCATGTGACGCAGGTCCTCCATCCAGCGCTGCACCGAGTCCACCTGGAGCGAGTGCATCCTGCTACATGCACACACACGCACATACAGGTACACACACACAGGTAAGATGAGTTTAGAGCAGTGGTCACCAACCTTTTCTAAGTCAAGATCACTTTCTGAGTCAAAATGCAAGCCGAGATCTACCGCTCAGATTTTTTTAAACATGACTTGTAAAAAAATGTAAGCCTATGCAACATTAACCAATTAAAAACTGTTCTGTAGGTTTGTGCAGTAGGCTATAGGCCCAATACATTATCCCTGCATATTGGCTATGCTTGAATTGCCCTGCCAATGTTGTTCTTCTCAGACCATTTTGAAATTATATTTATAAAATGTAGGTATATGATCACACTGGTAATAGATCATTTGTTGTATTACTTGTGGAGCACAGCTAAGTGAGCATAATAATTGCCTTTTTTTTTTACTGGACTGATGGCCTGCAGCTAATGGTCAGTCTGAGGGGAGGGAGGGAGCAGCAGTGAGGCTGCCTCTCACCCGACTCACCGTCCCTCCACCCTCCTTCCCTCCACTGAGAAAAGGGGACACGGTCTTCCAGCTGATGACAAAACTCAGGTCACACTGCGTTATTTCTGCCTCATGTATCAATTCATGTTGTTACTCCTATGACCAGAGAAAGTGAAATATTCCTCAATATTAAAAAAAGCCACAAGCCACGAACAATAACAACGCAAGCTTATCGGAACACTTTGCTATACTCCTTCATTGCAGCTGCAGTGCTGGTTGTAGCGTGTGGAAGTCTGGAGAACGCACATTTTATGGCTTATAAAGATGTTGAACAAAGTGTTGAAAGTGCTGAGTTAGAACTTAAACATGAACATACACATAAAAACAGCAGCTCTTTGCTGTATTCGTTGAGTCTCTCTCTAGTCATGGTTTTGAAATCTCACAGTATCAACTTTGCTGTGCGTTCGAGGCTTCTTTTTACAGTCTATGGCTCGAGGAAACTGTGCAGACACGTGATCAGAGCTATCTGATTGGCCAGCGGTAGGTGACATTCTACCTCCAGACACATGAAATGGTGCACTTGATTCAGCAGCCCTAGCGCCGGGAAGACAAAATGTTCCTATTTCGAACCATTTCATGTGTCTGGAGTTAGAATGCTAAACGAATACAAAAAAAATGGGCTTTATCCACCGGTTGGTGACCACTGGTTTAGAGCATGCACATGTACTTTGGGTAGTCATGACAGAGATAGTATCACATATTTGTAACATGTCCCAATATTGCTACTCCAATAAAACAAGCATACTCGGATATCCTCAGACAGGTAGAGGCCGAGACGGTTCAAATCTAGGTGTGTTTTTGTTTTCAAAACTTTAGCCTAACCAGAACCTTAACCACTCGCTAGCATGCCTACACCTAACCTTTCCATAACACTAATTTACTGTAAAAAAAAAAAAAGGCTGTTACGAATCGGAAACAGACAATATTTATGTTTCTTGTGAGACCAAGTTGATTATTACATATCCATACAAAACATCTAGTCTGATTGCCCATGAAATGAGATCTCATCAATGCTGCACTAGCCTTTAGTTGCTATTCCCAAGAGCAGCCCAATTTTCAAATCTCAGAATCAATAATGTGGGAGCGAGGTCAATTACCCACCAATAACTGGTGGTGTTAGGACTCGTTAGTCAAACCTATCATTTCACCTCGTTGGAGAGACTGCATTATCCACTGGGTCGAACAGACCAAGCACTTCCCACTGGGCACACACTGGTTGAATCAATTAAATTACGTTGAACCAATGTGGAATAGACGTTGAATTGACGTCTGTGCCCAGTGGGTTCTTTCTCTTCAGGCTTATTGAACCTAATGAACGTGGGCTTACTGGATGAGTGAAATCAACCCAGCGTTAAGGAGGCTGAGAGCTGGATCGCTACAACACCCTCTGATTTGAGTAAACAAGGGGGTGGAGGGTCACCAATCTATATTCTATGCCAAGCTTTCCCAAACTCGGTCCTCAGCTTGATGATGAGTTCATTGAATCAGCTGGCTAGTGCTAGGGCAAAAACCAAAACGTGCACCCCTTGGGGTCCCCAGGACTGAGTTTAGGAAATGCTGTTCTTCACTAAACTCAGTCTATCTGGCATTCATGGTAAATACTGAGTCAATGAGTAAAACTGGATATTGCATCAGGATTAGGGTTGCAAAGGGAGGGTATATTACTGGAAACTTTCTAAACGTATGTATCTTTCAAGGAATTTATGTAATCTATCACAACACATCTATAGTGGCCCTTTTGGGTACTTCAGATTTTTACAAGTGTGTAATTATCTCTGGCCCGCAGTAGCCTTATCACATGGTTTGTATTTAGGATAATGTTTTACAGCTTTGCCATTCTGTTTTTTATGTTAAAAGGGTGGCCTTGAAAAAGACCAAGTCGAAATGTTGGGTGTAATATATAATGCCATAGTTCACGTGTCAAAGTCATTCCACGGAGGGCCGAGTGTCTGCGGGTTTTCGCTCCACCCTTGTACTTGACTGACGAATTAAGGTCACTAATTAGTAAGGAACTCCCCTCACCTGGTTGTCTAGGTCTTAATTGAAAGGAAAAAACAAAAACCCACAGACACTCGGCCCTCCATGGAATGAGTTTGACACCCCTGCCATAGTTGATTAGATGCTTTAATAATTTATATGTGAATAATGTTTAAAAAATGTATTCATATAGTATTCTTTTTAGATCTATGTCCATATTGTCCATGAGTTTCTAGTAGATAGACCATATGGTTCAAGAGAAAATAGCCTAATTTTATTTTAATTACCAAAATTACTGAAGATTCGGTAATTTTGGTAAACTACCGGTAGCTTTGCAACCCAAATCTCTGCATCTTGTGTTGACAAATATCTCTAATAATACCCCAATCTCATTGGGTGCGAACTTTAAACAAACAAAAGTCGAATTTGAATAGTCAAAGCCTGCCTTTGAGACAAATTTAGAGTTGAATCGCTGTAGGACCATGGTGATGATGGATGATGATGATGTATGTCTATTGTCTGGTCATAAATTTTATTGACCCATAGGAACACACATTGCCTTTCTTCTGTCTTTCCGCACGTATCGAGTTTCAGCTTTTAACACAGACCTGGGTAAACATTGTCATGCCATTGAGAAGGCACGTATTCCAATCGACAGTATTTTCAATATCAGTCAGTATTGAGTATGTCTGTTTACTAAAGAAAATCATCCATTTGTCTTATGAGGTCCGCAGTGGTGTGGTATCTAATTTCACCAAACTATTGTCTGAGGCAGACTGAAATTAGTCATCATCCAAAGACACAACTGAATATATCCCCTTTTTGAACATAGCTATTAGACTATCTACAGTTTGATTGAGTTAATGGTTAAAATAACTATACTCAACTATACACAAGTGTCATGTTTTCATTATCACTACAGAATGGCAACTTTGTTGGAAATTCAAGTGTAGGCATTCTCCCTTTTTCTAAATGTTTCTCTCTTTTTCTCTCTCTCACACACAAACACACATAAAACCAAATAAAATCCTAACTCTACTCTTGCACTTCAAGAATCGACATCGTCCTCCGCCCTGCCACTCTTCTCCTCAGTGCGGTGACGTGGGGATGCGTTATGGTAAGCTGTAGGCAGAGATTTCCGACATCATCCACAATGATGAGGTTCACTGGTTCAAATATCTATCCCACAAACCCACTCACTCTGGAGAGGAGAACTGCTCTCATTTTCTTCCTAATGAAGAGGGGTGCTACTCTCAAGGTCAAAGGTCACACTCTCAAAGGGTATCATGTGATTGATTTCATCCATTCGGAGAGACATGACGAAAATAGGCCCAGCTCTTGAAAAGAGGAGCAGCTCTCACTCTCTCAACTCAAGAGCTGGGCCTTTTTTCCTCGGCTGCACCTTGTCTCTCGGACATACAAAAGTGAAAAATATTTTTTTCCCTTTGAAGGCCATATAGAGCTGTTGATGACGATAGTGTCCCTAGCCAATTAGCCCCGGAGAGCTGTGTGTGTGTGTGTGTCCACATTCTAATGGTTTGATGGTACACCCACCTTCATGCTGCAGAGACACGACACAGCCATGGTTGCTGAAAACTGCAACCCACCAGGTCACCCCAGCAATCAGGCGGGCAGCACTCCTGCACCCCACCTGGACCCCCTCTCGACAGAGTGGACGTTAATTAGTAATGTGTCACGGGTGATGGGGAGATTGGAAGGGTCAGGGGATTTAATTGCCTACCATTTGTTTCACAAGCCCTGCAGAGATGCCCTAGCAACATTTTACCAGGTGAACATGACTCAATGGTGTATAAAAATAAAACAGGAAAATGACCACATTTGGATTTCTACTGCAATATCATGCCATGTTTACATCTTATGCTGGCAATGATCAGCATAAAGTTTGCTGACATAAATAGCTGTTTTCATTAAATCCTACGAGGAAGATTTTCTGTCTATAAAAGGTCCTCTAAATGTGCAAAGCGTCCATGACCATAACATTTGAAATAAATAACTGAATCTAAAATGAATTGGAATAGAGAAGCTGGTGATTGTGTCACATGCAATACATTTTCCAGCTGATGTATTTAAATCTGCATTTAAATAATTGCCACCTTCTCACAGACACCGTAAAAAATAAAATAAGTAAGAAGATATAATTCCCGCTACAATATTGTGATTATCATCATGTGATCTGAAGCAAGTTATTCTAAGGTTCAGTCAAAAAATGCACAGTCTGTGATTTGCTTAAAAACCCATTGCGGCACACAGACACAGTACAAGTCCAGACCATTTCGGAATAAAAAAAACTTACATAAATGTATACAAACAAAACCTCCAGTACAATGACACTCCCTCCGCTGAAGCAAATCATAGTAATAATAGGTTTGTTTTCCAAAAGGGAGTGAAAAGGCCCACTTCAGTTTGCGGGAGATTACAAATATTTACATAGGAGGCCAGGGATGGGGTCGGCCGTGCCAGCGGCTGTGTTATCACAGACTGGGGACTGTGAAGATGAGGCGTCCCTCTCCTCCTCTGGAGTCTGGGGGGACAAGGGAGAGTCATTTACACAGTGGTTGGAGTGTAAACACTCGAGGCGCAGTGACAGAAATACAGAGACAGAGAGATGGGGCCCCGTTGTCAGCCGGCTTCCGGAGCCTGGAAAACTGTGGGCTGAGATACATGGAGACATGATGTATTTTAGTGGGATTGGGTAGTGGGTGGGTGGGTGGATGTTGGGGCATTTACAGTGCCTTCATAAAGTATTCACACCCCTTGACATTTTCCACATTTTGTTGTGTTACAGCCTGAATTTAAAATGGATTACATTGAGATTTTGTGTCACTGGCCTACACACAATACCCCATCATTTCAAAGTGGAATTATGTTTTTAGTTAATTAAAAATGAAAAGCTGAAATGTCTTGAGTAAATAAGTATTCAACCCCTTTGTTATGGCAAGCCTAAATAAGTTCAGGAGTAAAGATGTGCTTAACAACTCACATAATAAGTTGCAAGGACTCTGTGTGCAATAATAGCTTTTAACATGATTTTTGAATGACTACATCATCTCTGTACCCCACACATACAATTATCTGTAAGGTCCCTCAGTCGTGCAGTGAATTTGAAAAACAGATGCAACCACAAAGACCAGGGAGATTTTCCAAAGCCTCGCAAAGAAGGGCACCTATTGGTAGAGGAAAATAAAAAAGCAGACATTGAATATCCCTTTGAGCAATGGTGAAGTTGTTCATTACAATTTGGATGGTGTATCAATACACCTAGTCTCTACAAAGATATAGGCATCCTTTCTAACTCAGTTGCCGGAGAGGAAGGAAACCACTCAGGGATTTCACCATGTGGCTAATGGTGACTTTAAAACAGTTACAGAGTTTAATGGATGTGACAGGACAAAATTGAGGATGGATCAACAACATTGGGTAGTTACTCCACAATACTAACTTAAATGACAGAGTGAAAAGAAGGAAGCCTGTACAGAATAAATATATTCCAAAACATGCATCCTGTGTTCAATAAGGCACTAAAGTAAAACTGCAAAACATTTGGCAAAGAAATTAACTTTATGTCCTGAATACAATGCATTACATTTGAGGCAAATCCAACACAACACATCACTGAGTACCACTCTTCATATTTTCAAGCATGGTGGTGGCTGCATCATGTTATTGTTATGCCTGTCATTGGCAAAGACTAGGGAGTTTTTTTTTGGATAAAAAGAAACGGAATAGAGCTAAGCACAGGCAAAATCCTAGAGGAAAACCTGGTTCAGTCGGCTTTCCAACAGACACTGGGAGACAAATTCACATTTCAGCAGGACAATAACATAAAACTCAAGGCCAAATATACTGTACACTGGAGTTGTTTACCAAGACAACATTGAATGTTCCTGAGTGGCTTGGTTACAGTTTTGACTTAAATCGGCTTGAAAATCTATGGCAAGAACTTGACAGAGCTTGAAGAATTTAAAAAAGAATAATGTGCAAATATTGTACAATCCATGTGTGCAAAGCTCTTAGAGACTTACCCAGAAAGACTCACAGATGTAATCGCTGCCAATGGGGATTCTAACATGTATTGACTCAGGGGTGTGAATACTTATACTTGATATTCCTGTATTTCATTTTCAATAAATGTGCAAACATTTCTAAAAACATGTTTTCACTTTGTCATTATGGGGTATTGTGTGTAGATGGGAGGAAATTTATATATATTTAATCCATTTTGAATTCAGATTGTAACACAACAAAATGTGGAAAAAGTCAAGAATTATGAATACTTTCTGAAGGCACCATACTTACTTCATAAACAATAAATTGTTTAACGGTTAAATAATTTTAATGTGCATTTTATGGAGAATTATCAGTGCTACTGTGCGAGTTTTCGTACTAATATAAACATCTTAAATGCTAAATTGGAATGCATTTATATTTTTAATATTAGTCCGAAAACTTGCTTAGGGCCCTCAAAAGGCTAGGACCGGCTCTGTCTGTGCGTGTGTGCGCACCCACACGCGTGTGTGTTAGCATGCCTGCTTGTGTGTGTGTCAATACCCTGTATGAGCTTATGAGAATGATGCCACAGACCATAGTACCGGCTAATATGGCCCAAATAAATCGTGGGTAGTAAATAATGTCCATAATTCCTCCCTGGTTCCATTTGCGATATAATTGATGTTAATGTGTGAAGGACACGTCCATTGTGTCTGAAAACACAATCACAACATACTGTACATTAGAGTAGCACCTGACAGAATGGTGGCGGAGGAGATGGCTGCCGTTTTATGGCCCCCTAACCAATTGTGCTATTATGTGTGTTTTTTCGCGTTGTTTGTAATTTATTCTGTACATAATGTTTCTGCCACCATCTCTTATGACCAAAAAGACCTTCTGGATATCAGGACAGCGATTACTCACCTCGTATTGGACAAATATTTTTTCTTCAACGAGTCGGACACGAAGGACATTCTACAGACACCCGGCAAGGCCCAAATCCCCGTCATTCGCATGAGAAAGAGACAGAGATATCGTGGGCGTAGGTTGGGGTGTCTTGTAAGGATCCGACGGCAAGAGAGTAATCTGCCACTTCCATCAGTCCTATTAGTCAACGTACAATCATTGGAAAACAAAATGGACGACCTACGATCACGGATATCCTACCAACAGGACATTAAATGGATAACATACAGCTGGCGGGATATACGCTACATCGGCAGGATAGAACGGCTGACTCCAATAAGACAAGGGGTGGTGGTCTGTGTATATTTGTAAACAACAGCTGGTGCACGAAATCTAATATTATGGAAGTCTCTAAGTTTTGCTCGCCTGAGGTAGAGTATCTCATGATAAGCTGTAGACCACACTATTTACCAAGAGAGTTTTCATCTATATTTTTCGTAGCTGTCTATTTACCACCACAAACTGATGCTGGCACTAAGACTGCACTCAATGAGCTGTTTAAGGCCATAAGCAATCAGGAAAATGCTCATCCAGAGGCAGCGCTCCTAGTGGCCAGGGACTTTAATGCAGGGAAACTTAAATCCGTTCTGCCTAATTTCTACCAGCATGTTAAATGTGCAACCAGAGGAAAATAAACTCTAGACCACCTTTACTCCAACATGTCTCAAACAGACCACCATAGTTCCTGTGTCCAAGAACACTAAGATAACCTGCCTAAATGACTACCAACTCGTAGCACTCACGTCTGTAGCCATGAAGTGCTTTGAAAGGCTGGTCATGGCTCAAATCAACACCATTATCCCAAAAAACCCTAGACCCACACCAATTTGCATACCACCCCAACAGATCCACAGATGATGGAATTTCTATTGCACTCCACACTGCCCTTTCCCACCTGGACAAGAGGAACACCTACGTGAGAATGCTATTCATTGACTACAGCTCAGCGTTCAACACCATAGTGCACTCAAAGCTCATCACTAAGCTAAGGACCCTGGGACTGAACACCTCCCTCTGCAACTAGATCCTGAACTTCCTGACGGGCCGGCCCCCAGGTGGTAAGGGTAAATAACAACACATCTGCCACGCTGACCCTCAACACGGGGGCCCCTCAGGGGTGCGTGCTCAGTCCCTCCTGTACTCCCTGTTCACCCATGACTTCATGGCCAGGCACAACTCCAACACCATCATTAAATTTGCAGACGACGCAATAGTGTTAGGCCTTATCAACGACAATGATGAGACAGCCTATAGGGAGGAGGTCAGAGACCTGGCCACGTGGTCCCAGGATAACAACCTCTCCCTCAATGTGATCAAGACAAAGGAGGTGATTGTGGACTACAGGGAAAAAAAGAGGACTGAACATGCCCCCATTCTCATCGACGGGGCTGTAGTGGAACAGGTTGAGAGCTTCAAGTTCCTTGTTGTCCACATCACCAACAAACTATCATGGTCCAAACACACCAAGACAGTCGTGAAGAGGGCACGACAAAGCCTATTCCCCCTAAGGCGACTGAAAAGATTTGGCATGGGTCCTCAGATCCTCAATAAGTTCTACAGCTGCACCATCAACAGCATCCTGACTGGTTGCATCACTGCCTGGTATGGCAACTGCTCGGCCTCCGACCGCAAGGCACTACAGAGGGTAGTGTGTACGGCCCAGTACATCACTGGGTCCAAGCTTCCTGCCATCCAGGACCTCTATACAAGGCGGTGTCAGAGGAAGACCCTAAGAATTGTCAAAGACTCCAGCCACCCTAGTCATAGCCTGTTCTCTCCGCTACCGCACGGTAAGCGGTACCGGAGCGCCAAGTCTAGGTTGAAAAGGCTTCTTAACAGCTCCTACCCCAAACCCATAAGACTTCTGAACAGCTAATCATGGCTACCCGGACTATTTGCATTTTCCCCCCAACCCCACCCCACCCCACCCCACACCACCACCTCTTTTACGCTGCTGCTACTCTCTGTTTATTATCTATGCACAGTCACTTTTAACTCTACCCACATGTACATATTACCTCAATTACCTCGACTAACCTGTGCCCCCGCACATTGACTCTGTACCGGTACCCCCTGTATATAGCCTACCTACTGTTATTTTATTTTACTGCTGCTCTTGAATTATTTTTTAATTTTTTATTTAACACTTATTTTTCTTAAAACTGCATTGTTGGTTAAGGGCTTGTAAGTAAGCATTTCACTGTAAGGTCTACACCTGTTGTATTCGGCGCATGTGGCAAACACAATTTGATTTGATTTGATTTGATTTGTTAAGACACACAAAGCCATAAAATGAATAGTCTCTCATAGACCGTTTCACTGTAGAATAGGCCTTGACTGTGAGCGTTACTCCTAATCTTTATGACTGTGATAGACACAAAGAGGATCGTAATCAAATAATAGTGTAATATTATATCATTCTGATTCTGCACACAGAGCATGTCTTGGCACAATGAGGTGAAGAGAAAAGAAAATTGGAGAATTGTTTTTTGCACAATGAATTGCGGTGGTGTAAAGGAACTAACAGTTGTAGATAAAGGACAGCAGTCATTCCCAGTGGTGTTTGTAGGTGCGGAATGAAAGGTGAAAATACGTATTTTAATACGTATTTTTCGGGTTATTGATTCTATGGCCAAATTTCAACAGCACATACATTCTCAATGAAGTAAAAATAAAGTATCTTAATATATGCTCCCAACTGTCAGCAATGATGTTCAATGTATTCCAATTTATAGAATAAACCAACAGACCATATCAACTACAATAACATTCTCAGTAACGGTTACAGATCATTTTTTTATTTCTATGACTGTGATGTGTTGTTGTTTATCTACCTTAGTTGAATGCACTGACTGTAAGTCGCTCTGGATAAAAGCATCTTTAAATGTAAAAACAAACACTTGCAAAGCATGCTGGGTATTATTCTAATGGACTATGCCCCCCAAACAAGTACACATTTGGTCGATGCGGACCAGCTCCAAATCTGAACGAAGGATAGATCATGTTTCACAAGTTTGAACATCACAATACAGTACGGCACAGTTTAGTACAGTAGAGCACAGTAAAGTACAGTATGGTACAGGAGAGTCACATTTTATTCAGTAGAGTACAGTAGAGTACAGTACGATACAGTACAGAAGTTTAATTCAGTAGAGTATAGTACAGTACAGTACAGTTTAATTCAGTGGAGAAGAGTACACTACAGTACAGTAGAGTTTAATTCAGTAGAGTACAGTACAGTTTAGTTCAGTAGAGTAGAGTACAGTAGAGTACATTAGAGTAAAGTAGGGTACAATACTGTACATGTCACGGATTCAGCCGAGGCTGCTCCTCCTCCTTGCTCGGGCAGGCTTCGGCGTTCGTCGTCCCCGGAGTACTAGCTGCTGCCGATCGATGTTTCAGTGTTTGTCTTGTTTGGTCTTTATTGTTTACACCTGTTTCCCATTATGTTTTATTGTGTTCCCTTTATAACCCTCTGTTTCTCATTGTGTATTGTGCGTTATTGTTTTGGTCTTTGCGGCAGTTGCCCATGTGTGCGGGTCTTGTTATTTCCCTCGCTGTTTGAGGTTGCCAGTGTACTTTGTATTTTGCACTGAATCCAGTAAAGTTTCTGCCAGTAGCTCGGTGTCCTGCTCTTGACTTCGCCTACCGCATACACGTCGCTGTGACAGTACACTATACTTTACTTTACTGTGCTCTACTGTATTATACTGCACTGTACTCTACTGTACTGTACTCTACTTTAATTTACTCTGCTGTGCTCTGCTGTACTGTACTGTGCTGTCCAAACTTGAAATATAGATGTCTATGTGTGATTGGTTCAGATTTGGTCCAGACTGGACCAAATCTGAACCAATTACAGACCTCTATGTTTGGACCAGATTTGGTCCGGACCAGACCAAAAATCTACGTCCTTGGACATTGAAATCTACGTCCTTGGACTGCATTAAAAAAACACACAAAAAAGACACACAAAAAAACATTGCCGTCGGAAAATGTTTAGTGGTGCTGCTCTTTGGGATAGCATATCCTACTAGCCTTCCTCTTGATAGCAAACCCACAAAATCTGTCAATGCATATAACAAGGAATATACAGTATAACACCAGCCACGTCAATAATTTAACCATTCTCCATATGTTAACTATCTCTCACCACTCTACATAAAGTGTCATATTTCTCCAAAGTAGAATCCTTCAAATATGCAAAGCGTGTTCTTCTTTCAGCTTCCTCGCTAAAAGTAGTGCTTCTTGGCAATCGTCACAAGCTTAACTTGCGCTGAGGCCCATATATGATGACAGGGATGCATCAGTGTCTTGGGACAACCCGTCAGATGCAGAGAGAGAGAGAGAGAGAGAGAGAGAGAGAGAGAGAGAGAGAGAGAGAGAGAGAGAGAGAGAGAGAGAGAGAGAGAGAGAGAGAGAGAGAGATCAACCTCTCGTGATGGAGGCCAACCAACCAGACCAACCAACTTTTTTCGCTGAGGGAATTCATCATCATTGAGTCACAGTGTTTTGAGAGCTAAATAAAGCACTGCCCGGTGCTAGCATAGCATTAGCATGTCGTTAGCATTCTCTCTGGTGTGACTGATGCTCTGTTTGTGTGTCACGCAATTGCATCACAGAGACAAAACATTCAAGCACAGAGAGAAAAACACATTCAATTTTCAACGCCAGTGCTACGCTTTTTATAGTTGCGACTATGTGTATATATCACTACTTATTTGGTGCTTGGGTGCTTCGTCGATAAGCGCTGTACGGTAAACAGACAAGTAAAGCCCAGCGGTGTTTGGAAGACCACCTGTCTTCGATCAAGCGCAGTGTGAGTTATTGGGCAGGAGGAACTCGCATTGCAAGCACCATGCTCTATGGAAGCCACATGGGACTATATAATACAATTACCTTTTGTGAAACCTCCACCTGGTATGTTACAGTAACTCACTGATGCATTGGGCTGTGTAAATCTTCAAATGTCTTTGGAGATTGAATTCAATTCATAAGCTGCTAGTTTGGCTGTGCTGTGTGAATGCATAACAACTGAATCACATCCTGGGCAGCAAAGGGATGGCAATTGGAAGGTTCCAACCCCAAGTAGGTACAATCGACGGAGCCAAAGAGGCAAACGCTTCTAGACTTCTCAGCAAAGTATTTCTACTTAAGTCTCCAATGAGAAAACCTCTATTGTACCATGTGAACCCACATGTGCTTCAATGTCTGGTTTGCATGAATGGCACTATATAATGTCTGGCACCACATATGAATATTATGCAGATACCACAAGAGAACCACATTCAAAAGGACAGAGGGAAAATGTAGGCTGAATGAGCTGTGAGATTTTGAAGAACAGGCCGTTGTGGCTTTGGAGAAGCAGAGGAAACGGAAACAAAGAGACTCTTGTCCCACACAAAGAAATAAACATGTAGAAAAATGTAGTAAGCAAGAATGCTAATGTATTCCTATTGGGTTCAGAACATTAAATACACATAAATGGATAATCTTGCACTACATTGGCAAACAGCATTTGCCACAATAGCAGTGCTTGAGCTGGGAGGTTCCATATGAATACAAAAAAATGTCTGGTCTTTCCTGTTATGGTAGCATTGCAGAGTAGAATTGACAGAAAGGTATGAGTGATAAGGGAAGGGATGAAGAAACCACTTGGGTAACACTTTATTTGGATAGTCCATCTTTAGATGCTGTACAGACTATCAGTAACATTTCAACTAACTATCTACTAACCATAGCCCTAACGTTTACCCTTATCCTAACCCTAAACTAAACCCTTACCCTAACCCTAACCTTAACGCTTACCCTTTCTCTAAACCTAACCCTAAGAGTAACCTTAGCAAGCAGTTGCTAATCAACAGATATACTATATATACAAAAGTATGTGGACACCCCTTCAAATTATTGGATTTGGGTATTTCAGCCACATCCTTTGTTGACAGGTGTATAAAATCGAGCACACAGCCATGCAATCTGTATAGTCAAACATTGTCAGTTGAATGGCCTTACTGAAGAGCTCCGTGACTTTCAAGGTGGCATCGTCATAGGATGCCACCTTTCCAACAAGTCAGTTCGTCAAATTTATGCCCTGCTAGAGCTGCCCCGGTCAACTGTAAGTGCTGTTATTGTGAAGTGGAAACGTCTAGGAGCAACAACGGCTCAGCCGTGAAGTGGTATGCCACACAAGCTCCCAGAACGGGACCGCAGAGTGCTGAAGCGCGTAAAAATCGTCTGTCCTCGGTTGCAAAACACTCACTATTGACTTCCAAACTGCCTCTGGAAGCAACGTCAGCACAAGAACTGTTCGTTGGGAGCTTAATTAAATGGGTTTCCATAACCGATCAGCCGCACACAAGCCTAAGATCACCATGCGCAATGCCAAGCGTCGGCTGGAGTGGTGTAAAGCTCGCCGCCATTGGACTCTGGAGCAGTGGAAACGCGTTCTCTGGAGTGATGAATCACGCTTCACCATCTGGCAGTCCAACGGACTAATCTGGGTTTGGCGGATGCCAGGAGAAATGGTTTGTCAAGATCAGTGTGGATGAGCTTGACTGGCCTGCACAGAGCCCTGAACTCAACCCCATCGAACACCTTTGGGATGAATTGGAACGCCGACTGCGAGCCAGGCCTAATCGCCCAACATCAGTGCCGACCTCTTGTGGCTGAATCTAAGCAAATCCCCGCAGCAATGTTTCAACGTCTAGTGGAAAGCCTTCCCACAAGAGTGGAGGCTGTTATAGCAGCAAAGGGGGTACCAACTCCATATTAATGCCCATGATTTTGGAATGAGACGTTCGACGAGCAGGTGTCCACATACTTTTGATCACGTAGTGTAGTTTGTTGATAGTATGACCATCTGTAGAGCATCTAACTAACTTTAACTCGGTGCAGAGCAGAACCATATACCTCCCGGCTCTCTAAATAGTCGGGTAAACAATACTTTCCTGTGGATATTTTGTCATAAAGTTCGAGCAGCTGAAGGACAAACTGCACAGACAACCGCTAGAGTAAGTTCATATGTAATTTTATTCAACATTCTGGCTTGTAAGGAACATTTACACGATTTTGCACACAAATGTTTCAGGCTGTATTAGGGTTGTAAAGGGAGGTCCTGGTCCTGCCATTCAGGACCACTATACCAGGCGGTGTCAGAGGAAGGCCCTAGAAATTGTCAAAGACTCCAGCCACCCTAGTCATAGACTGTTCTCTCTGCTACCGGAGCGCCAAGTCTAGGTCCAAAAGGCTTCTTAACAGCTTTTACCACCATGCCATAAGACTCCTGAACAGCTAATCAAATGGCTACCCGGACTCTTTTACGCTACTGCCACTCTCTGTTTATTATCTATGGATAGTCACTTTAACTCTAGCTACATGTACATATTACCTCAATTACCTCGACTAACCTGTGCCCCTGCATAATGAATCTTATCTATTTTTTACTTAACACTTATTTTTCTTAAAACTGCATTGTTGGCTAAGGGCTTGTAAGTAAGCATTTCACTGTAAGATCTACACCTGTTGTATTCGGCACATGTGACAAATACATTTGATTTTATTTGATTTATTACTTTCAAAGTGGGCTTTTCCCTGTGGATATATTTCTACATTTACTCTTTTTGGAATTAGCACAGCAAACATCTACTTGGAACAAGTTATTATGATCTTGCCTGCAAGGACTTTTGTTTGAGCCTCATCACATGTAAAATATGAAATAATAAAATAAGATGATTATAACTTCAAAAATAGAATGACAAAGCTGTAAAACATTATCCTAAATATAAACCATCAACTTAGTGAATACCATTGGTGTTTAATATGATGGTTTCAGCATGAAATATCTATTTTTTTTTACAAACTAATTTATTTTACTGTCAGTATTTATTTGTTGTCAATGTTTTGGCGTCATACTGGTGGCAGTTGGAAAGAAAACGTAAATAGTTGGAAGAGTTGCAGAGTAAATTGAAAATAATGGTTGATTAGGCAATTTTTTCTTGAACCATATGGTCTATCTACTAGAAACTCATGGGCAATATGAATACCATTTATGAATAAAAAAAAAAGTTAGTTATTCAAGTATAAATTATTAAAGTTACGATAGATTGCCATAGAATTTCTTTTAATTACCAAAATTACTGAAGACTCCGGTAACTTTGGTAAACTACCGGTAGCTTTGCAACCCTTGGCTGTATATACCAATTAATTAGCCTGCTGTGCTTTGATGATTGAGTTAAAAATGCCCTGCCCTAGACTAAGAGACAGTGATTGGGATCTGAGGAATGGGGCAGACATCTGACTTCCAGATGTTTCCGTTAGCGCAGAGCAGACTGACAGCTCTAAAATGCAGTCCAGGAATGGGCTCCATATTCTCACCTCACACACACACACACACACACAGTAGGCCTATGCACGCTAGCACACATAACATCATCTGTAAAAGAGCACACATGCACATCTGGCTGATTATGAAACTGCTGGTATCCTGGCTGCAGTGCATTGACTAGCGTGACATGGCCTCGTTCAGGCTTGAACCTGAGGCAGAAGGTGACCAACCAAACAGTTTGCATGCAGGAGTAGTGTCCTCTGTTAACTTATAGGGTTTATTTCAGTGTATGTCTATGTAAATGCAGATGTTTTTGCGATATCTGCATATGTGTATGTTCTTTTTTTATTAATATGTGTATGTGATTCATGTGTATGTGATTCATGTGTAGGTGATTCATTTGAATCTGTTTGAAAAGTAATTGTGTGAGAGCATGTCTCATGTGCATTCCTGACTGTCTGTATGTGAGTTCCATGTGTTGGAATTTTCAGTACACAAAACAGCCCTCGCAGTGCATTTGAATGTCTTTGCGTGCATGGAGGGATTGAGTCTATTCCTAGACTGTGTGTGTGTGTGTGTGTTTGGGCAACTCAGAGACACTCCCCACCCTGATTGCAGCCAAAGCCATACAACTAACAGTGGCAGGGCGGTGATGCATTCGCTCTCAAACCCAGGCAGATTGCGTTATGACACCATCTCACCACCACTACCAGTGTGTACCTTATTCCTCACTCAAATAGAAGTGCCCTGAGATCAACATCTGCTCCATATTGTCACCATTACAGCACATTATCAACAGGAAAAATACCATGGCTGTGTCCCAGATGGCACTCTATTCCTTACATAGTGCACTACTTTTAACAAGGGCCCTCTAAAGAATAGGGAGCCATTTGGGACACAGGCCATGTGTTTTTAGACCCATTTACAGATCTGAGTCTGAGGTTGTTTTATTACCAGTATTACTACTATTAGTAGCAACAGTGTACACAACATTATTGTGCCCTTGTGTAGCCTATATGTGTGTGTTATTGTGCGTGTGTGTGTTTGTATTTGTGTATGCATGCGTAGGTCCTTGCGTTCTTGAATGTGTGCGCAGCTGTGTGTGTGTTGGTGTGTGTCTCATGAGACTGTGATGAGAGGCCGACAGTTCCATAGATACAGACAAAGCTTATTATGTAATATGTGCATCATGTGAGTCGTGTGCACTTACCTCATTGGAGATGATGAAACAGAGCTACTGTTTCTGGAGCTCTGAGGAGTGGCCATTCTGGAGCTCTGAGGACTAGCCATTCTATCTGTGTCCATACCACTTCAGCACAGCACCTACAATAAACAACATTAGAATGTTATTAGACAAACCAAAGGCACACATTGCTATTTCCTTTCAATTCCACCATATAGTAATATATAGTAAGTAATACACAATTTATTCCAACATGTATCCACTTGAACACAATTTGATACTTTATTAGAATCCTAAATCAAACATTTTAATGGGAGGACCTGAACACTTTACACAATCATACACAGACCGATGCACACACGCGCTGATGCACACACACACACACACACACACACACACACACACACTGCCTCTTTGGCGGTGTAGTTTCCATGGCACCGTATCCACTACAATCTCTCTTTATTGATCTGCATCCAAACCTTCTATTCTTGTCTTGTTTTTTTCTCAGAGTAATTCAATTATCACTAAAGCCTTTGTTTTAAATAGCTACAGGCCCCGGTGTGCCAGTGGAATAATATTTCTTATCTTCTAATTTATTGGCTGGCTGCCAGCCAGTGACTCTCCACTTTGAACCTAAGCAAGGGAGCTGAAGTTCTTAAGTGCCTGCAATTTTATTCTACATTTTTATTGATGTATCCCATTTAGATTAGTCCATTTTTAAACCCCGCCAAGGCATGAGGGGGGCCGGTTCCATATTATAATCCATTTAGTTAATGACATCCTGCTGTGGAATGATTACAGATTTCATGTTTACTGTAGGACTATGATTAGCACATAGCTACATATGAGACTCATAGCCAACTTCTCCGGCCCAGTGACCTGGAACAGGCTTGGCCGCAACGGTTTGCCTTATTAAATGGTGAGTGTTATTGAATCAATAGATGTGAATAACCCCTTAAATACCACTTATTTCATTCCCATCCGTCACAAATTAACATACACAGCTCCGCTGGTATTCTTTTAACGTGTGTGAAATGGCAAACAGGAAATTAATGCATAAGTGTGTCCAATTTGAATAGGGGCTGTTGAACAATGTCATTGTTGCCGTTATGCTGCTTAGTGGCATAGAGCCCAACCTGTTTGCATGTTATTTTGAAATTAATATGTGTCACATATCAGTTTGCAAACAATGTAAAAAATAAATAAAAATCATTGAGTTATTGAAGCCGCATACAAACATGGTCTCTTTTTTGCTTTCTTGAGTAAGGCAACTCTAAAATGCAGGTGTTTCAGCCTATCTCAGTGCTTTCTGTGGTGGTGGGGCAGGCAGATACGGAGCGTAGGTGTTGGTAATGTTCTCTAATTGCGCCGTGATTGGCTCAGTGTTCTGTCACTCATGGGGACAGTACTTCACTGCAAAATGTACGGGTAGAGCTCGAAAATTCAAGCCCCTTGGGTGCTGCCATAAACTTACAGTTGAAGTCTGAATTTTACATACACCTTAGCCAAATACATTTAAACTCAGTTTTCCACAATTCCTGACATTTAATCCTAGTAAAAATTCCCTGTTTTAGGTCAGTTAGGATCACCACTTTATTTTAAGAATGTGAAATGTCAGAATAATAGTAGAGAGAAGAGAGAATCACATTCCCAGTGGGTCAGAAGTTTACATACACTCAATTAGTATTTGGTAGCATTGCCTTCCCACAATAAGTTGGGTAAATTTTGGCCCATTCTTCCTGACAGAGCTGGTGTAACTGAGTCAGCATTCAGTTCTGCCCACAAATGTTCTATAGGATTGAGGTTAGGTCTTTGTTATGGCCACTCCAATACCTTGACTTTGTTGTCCTTAAGCCATTTTGCCACAACTTTGGAAGTATGCTTGGGGTCATTGTCCATTTGGAAGAACCATTTGCGACCAAGCTTTAACTTCCTGACTGATGTCTTGAGATGTTGCTTCAATGTATCCACATAATTTTCCTTCCTCATGATGCCATCTATTTTGTGAAGTGCACTAGTCCCTCCTGCAGCAAAGCACCCCGACAGCATGATGCTGCCACCCCCGTGCTTCATGGTTGGGATGGTGTTCTTCGGCTACCAAGCCCCCCTTTTTCCTCCAAACTTAACGATGGTCATTATGGCCAAACAGTTCTATTTTTGTTTAATCAGACCAGAGGACATTTCTCCAAAAAGTACGATCTTTGTCCCCATGTGAAATTGCAAACTGTAGTCTGGCTTTTTTATGGCGGTTTTGGAGCAGTGGCTTCTTCCTTGCTGAGCGGCATTTCAGGTTATGTCGATATAGGACTTGTTTTACTGTGATTATAGATACTTTTGTACTTGTTTCCTCCAGCATCTTCACAAGATCCTTTGCTGTTGTTCTGGGATTGATTTGCACTTTTCGCACCAAGGTACGTTCATCTCTAGGAGAAAGAACGCGTCTCCTTCCTGAGCGGTATGACGGCTGTGTGGTCCCATGGTGTTTATACTTGCGTACTATTGTTTGTACAGATGAGCGTGGTACCTTCAGGCGTTTGGAAATTGCTCCCAAGTATGAACCAGACTTGTGGAGGTCTACAATTCTTTTTCTGAGGTCTTGACTGATTTCTTTTGATTTTCCCATGATGTCAAGCAAAGATGCACTGAGTTTGAAGGTAGGCCTTGAAATACATCCACAGGTACACCTCCAATTGACTCAAATGATGTCAATTAGCCTATCAGAAGCTTCTAAAGCCATGACATCATTTTCTGGAATTTTCCAAGCTGTTTAAAGGCACAGTCAACTTAGTGTATGTAAACTTCTGATCCACTGGAATTGTGATACAGTGAATTATAAGTGAAATAATCTGTCTTTAAACAATTGTTGGAAAAATTACTTGTGTCATGCACAAAGTAGATGTCCTAACCGACTTGCCAAAACTATAGTTTGTTAAAAAGAAATTTGTGGAGTGGTTGAAAAATGAGTTTTAATGGCTCCAACCTAAGTGTATGTAAGCTTCCGACTTCAACTGTACATTAGAAGTGCCCATCCAAGAAGGCTCAAGGTCATTGGCCACAGATAAAATGACGTCAAATCACGTTATATCTACCTTAGCTTTGATTGGACTGATTATGTCAACATCCTACTTTCAAAATCTTAGCTAGCAAGCTAGACAAGCAGTCATCATCATGCATCAAGTCGGCAATCTACTGGCAAATCCTTTTCAATCCTTGTCATAAGCTGTTAGTAGCCCATGTGCCTCACCCTAATAATTTGCTCCCTTTTCACTTCATAACATAACCTACTGTTCTGACTTGGTGGTGCACATTTAGCCTATAGCCTGTTTTAGAGAAATGTCATCAACGAATATTGTAAGAGCTTTCATTGTCTGTTTATATGTCCCTTTTATTTATCCTACGGTTCTGAGTTGGTGAACAGGGAGAATACTGTAAGAATGGCCCATGTTCTGAATTCTGTCGCTGTACATTTCAAAAGTGCTGAACAAATAGTTATATTGACTATGTCCGTCCTAGCTCGCGCATTAATATCTTATTCTAAATTACGGATTGCCTCTTATCCGCTCGTCGTCCACTTATGCCATAGTTTGTATATCTCAATTGTAAGTAGAAACCACAGTTGTTTAAGCAAGTCAGCCATATCAGCTATGTTTTTTTAAGGCAGTAAATGAGGCTGAATGACAGAAGTCAATTAGGCTAATCTAATATGAGAGAGAGAGAAAAGTGAGTGCTGTTCCACTGCAGTCTTGGCACCACAAGTACAATACTCTGCTTAGAGAGGGCAAATCTGATACCATCACTAACCAGGTTTTCATTCAACATTTTATGCGAGTAAAGTACGTCGGATAAAACATTTTAACGACAGACCTGATTTGTCGATAAACTTTACAAAAATGTCGAGAAAACAAATGCTAGACAAAACAAATGCTAGAGAAGGTGGAATATTTGTGTGTCTGTAAAATTAATTATGCGAGAAATGGTAGTGGAAAGGTAGGTAGCTTAGTGGTTAAGAGCGTTGTACCAGTAACCGAAAGGTCGCTGGTTCTAATCCCCGAGCTAACTAAGTGAAAAATCTGTCGATGTGCCCTTGAGCAAGGCACTTAACCCTAATTGCTCCTGTAAGTCGCTCTGGATAAGAGCGTCTGCTAAATGACTAAAATGTAAATGTAAAAATGAAACGCTTTTATGTGCAAATATTGATATAATAACCATCATAAACTTGCATATCGAAGTAAGTTTGGAGTCACACAATGATATGTTGTGTGGTCCTCCCACTACGACTGGGCGGATAAGTTTGTTGATGGTTGAGAAGAGCAGTCTTGGGTTTCCTTGTTCATTCCTTATGATGTTGGAGAAATAGGCAGATTTGGTTGTGGCAAGTAAGTTCTTGTAGTTGTGAATGTGGTCTTTTTAGGCCTCCTTATGGACAATAAGCCCTGTCCGTTTGTAGAGCCATTCTAGTTGTCGTTCTATGGCTTTCATGGCACGCGGCTCAGGAGGGTACAATGGCGCTGGGATGTTGAAGGAGACCACCCTTGTTTTAAGGGGAGTCAAAGCATCCAGGTGGGAGGAGAGCTCACTGTTATAATGAGCCACCAGGTCAGTCACTGAGGATACATGAGGATCAGGGGTGTCATGTGATTGCACCAATCCAAGCTGTGTTAATCCTTTTTGTATTTCTCTAGGTGATGGTGCACTTGTTGGTTGGCTTGAGCATGGGGGCGGGCACACTGAACAATATGGCCTTATGGTCAGATATGGGTATGTCCAGACCTGAGAGGTTGGAGGGAGCCATGCCTGTTGTGCACACAAGGTCAGGTACATGGCCTCTTTCATAGGTGGGGTAGTTTACATGCTGTGTAAAGTTGAAGCAATCCAACAGGGCCATAAAGTCTCTGGCAAAAGCACATCCATCAGAGTCCACGTTAATGTTAAAGTCCCCTAACCATAGTTTGGCATGACACAAAGAGCTCAGCTAACTCAGAGAGGAAGACTGTAGAGGTTTTAGGTGGCCGGTAGATGAGGACTATAAGCAGTGGTTGAGGGCCAGATATTGTACAGGCTATGCATTCAAAGGAGGTTACCTGCAGTACATATGTGACTTTGATCTTCAAGTCAGACCGATGAAGGACAGCAAGCCCACCTCCACGACCCACAGCACAAGGTTTGTCAAGGTAAACATAGCCAGATGGTGTTGCTTGGTTAAGCAGGTCATATTCATTAGGTTGTTGCCATGTCTCTGTTAGGCACTGAACATCAATACATTTGTCACTGATGAGTAGGGCTTTGTTGTTCAGGTATGAGTATTGAAAAGAGCAAAATTGCCAGGTGACTGGCGAATGGAGTGGGCTGGGATGGCTGGGCTTTTTGGCAACGTTCTTAAATTGTTGCGGTCAACACCACAACATTCTGCCGCAAGAGGGGCAAGAGAGGGAGAAGGATTCCAAAGTGGAAGAAGTCCATTCCTCTTGAAACTACGATGGAATCCTCCTGACTAAAAGATGTGAGTGTCTCCCATTCCTGTACTTTGTGGTCTTTTGTAGTCCTCCAGGAGATAAGGTGAATCACTTCAATGCAGGTGTTCAATGCAGGAATTCTAAATAAAACAATCAGCTGGCTAGCTAGACTTTCTTGATAGTAAAAAGTCACAGTTCTTATCCGGTTTCGACATTGAGGTTCAAAATGACTAGATTACAATCATTAAGAGTCAATCTAATGAACATAATAAAAAAATCCCCATCAAAATCTGTCAGTTTAAGCTAAACATTCGTTTTTTTGCATGGGCCATGAAACCACCGCATCCGTATCTGTGGTGGAAAGTGGCAGAGCTACAGCGCTGTTTGTCAAACCTGGAGATGTCCCGAAAATCAGTCTCCTCACAAAAACGTCTGTAGCATCCAGTTTTGTGGCAACAAAAATAAGGGGTTAAATATGTGTCCAGAAAAAGTATCATATTTCCTGAGCTTTCTTATATCTCGTAGATATAGGACAGACACTTCCAAACCTTATTCCTTATGATTTATTTTTGCTGTCTATTTTGCCATTTAGGACTTTGTGAGAAAAATTGGGGCTGCTGGCGAAGGGTCTTCCAGTGAAGCAACCTCGGGAATAGGGTTGTCTGAGGCCGGGAGAGTGCAGCAGTGGTGGTCGCAGTTGATAGGAGTGTCATCCCAGCCGAGTGAGACTCATTCCGGTTTCTTTGGCAGTGTTCAGAGTCCGGATTACGGGGATGATACACTGTATACGATCCCTGGTTGGCTCTGGAGGGTTTTCAGAGTGTGAATCAGATGACATCAGTCCAGGGCAGCCTAAAGCCCCGGCTTTGGATTCGGCAGGGGTGAGTGAACCATTGGTGGTTAATGTGCCTTTGATGGAGCTGTGTTGTAGGGCGGCACTTCACTTGGGGGTGGATTGGCCGTCTTCTCTCCCGCAGTGGAATTCCTCCAGGGGGCGGCTTAGAGGTCGATTTTTTACCGTCTTGGTGCTTTTGGGCAGCAGCGGACGTCTTGGCACAGACGCCGTGCTGGGTCGAAGGAGAGTGGGGTGAAAGCGGATTCTCCGCAGCGCAGGGGAAGAAGCAGACCTCGCGACCATAGCTGGAGGCCGGTGGAGGGGGTGTGATCCCCAAGGTCCTAGCGCCTGTCTTGAGAGAGGAGATTTCCTCTCTCCTTCAAAAGCAGGCTATTCGGGTGGTCCCCGTGTCAAAAGTACAGAGTGGTTGGTACAGCCAGTACTTCTTAGTTCCCAAGAGTGAAGGAAGGTTGCGTCCCATCCTGGACTTCAAAATGCTCACACTTCGCCGGCTATTGCAGTGGGTGCGTCCCAGCGATAAGTTCACGTCCATAGATCTGAAGGATGCGTATTTTTATGTGGCTATACATCCTCCCCACAGAAAGTTTGAGGTTTAATTTCGAGGGTGTGGCCTACGAGTTTCTGGACCTGCCTTTAACCCTTTAACTGGTACACGAAGAAAAAAATATCAGAAAAAGTATTTTTCTTCAAAACGTGTATTTAGCCTCAGTATATGCCATAAATTAAGAATTTTTTGTTGACATAAACTTTGATGGATAACTTTGATGGATAACGCATCGCAAACATCTCAATTAAAGTAAACAAATGTTGTATTGGAATTTGCATATACTTTTTTTTTATCTCATAAATTATACATGAATTTACATTATGTCTGCTTCATTTACATATAATGGAAGATAGGCCTATTTGTGTCAAAATATGAATATTCAAATGCATGTACGTTAATGTGTTTACAGTTTATATGCTTAGAATACGAGTACAATTACATGTACTGAATTATATTGTGAAACATACTGTATTGAAGATAACAGGCAGACAGGAAATCATATGGATTTGAAAGGATTTTGTATTTGCACAGACAAAAAATATCCCATAACAATATTTCTCCATCATCCATTATCACTAGCTTTGACTTAATAGCATTCCTTTAATTAATTCAACCGCCTGGTGGAGCATATTTTTACAAGAATTCCTAAAATTGCAAAACAACAACACATTAGGAATTGAATCATTCTTTAATTATGCTTTAGAGATCAACAAAATTGTACACATTTGCAATTTTTTTTTTTTTTACTTTTATCCCTTTTTCTCCCCAAATGGTAGTTGCAGTCTTGTCCCATCGCTGCAACTCCCCTACGGACTCGGGAGAGGCGATGGTCGAAAGCCATGCGTCCTCCGAAACACGACTCTGCCAAGCCACACTGCTTCTTGACACACTGCTCGCTTAACCAGCCGCACCAATGTGTCGGATGAAACGCCGTCCAGCTGGCGACTGAAGTCAGCATGCAGGCGCCCGGCCCGCCACAAGGAGTTGCTAGAGTGCGACGGGACAAGGAAATCCCAGGAAATCCCAGCCGGCTAAACCATCCCCTAACCCAGACGACGCTGGGCCAATTGTGCGCCGCCTCATGTGTCTCTTCCTGGTTTTCAACCATCTTTGAATGCGTGTTTCAAAAAATATTGTAGTCCGATAATGAAAACCACATGATCACTTTACTAAATGGAATTGGTCGAGATGATAACATATGCCAAACAAAATTCGTGTTTAATTGCATTTAAAATTATTTCAAAATGTTCTCAACCACACGGTTGAGCCGCCTGTTAAGGCTCTCCCTATTGCCCTGCACCTTTTCTGTGGTGGTGGAGGCGGCTTTGGCACCTGTGCAGTGCCAGGGGATCAGCATATATTGGCCTATCTGGACGATTGGCTGGTCATAGCAGAGTCGAGGGAACAGGTTGAGCTCCACACTGCCACACTGGTTTCCATATTCAGTCTCTGGGGTTCATAGTGAATCACAAGAAAAGTTGTTTGACTCCGGCTCAGCGCATTCAGTTTCTGGGGCGCTGCATATAAATTATCTAGAGCTACTGACTGTTTTTCTGGTGCTGAGGCGTTTCCTTCCGATGTTGGAGGGCCAGCATGTGTTGGTAAGGTACGACAATAGGACGGTGGTGGCGTGGGGGGGGGGATGCATTCTCCCTCCCTTCTAAACCTGGCCTGTTATCTGCTCGTATGGAGCAGAGCGCATTTCCTGTCGCTCAGGGTAACGTATCTTCCCAGATCTCTCAACGTGAGTGCGGATCTACTTTCCAGGGGGATCCTATCTCTGTGGAGTGGAGACTGCACCCCTAGGAGGTTGCCCAGATATGGGACCGGTTCAGCAGAGCCAAAGTAAATCTTTACGCATCACGAGAAAACTTGCATTGTCGTCTGTTCTTCTCAATGAGCGATTTTACTGGGCTCTACGTTGGGAATGGATGCTTTGGCATATCAGTGGCCTCGGACCCTGCTCTATGCGTTTCCTCCGGTGGACCTGATTCAAGCCACAGTGGCGAAGGTCCTTCAGGAGGGTCTGTTATTGAATCTTGTGGCTCCTCGTTGGCCCAGACAACCCTGGTTCCCGTAGATTATCCACCTGTTGGGCGGGGACACTTGGAGGGTTCTGTGTCATCAGCGCATGGGAGAGTTTGGCATCCATGACCGCAGATCTGTGAGTTTGGCCCCTGAAAGGTTGAATTTGACGGCTAGTGATTACGAATATACAGTCGGCGCATGCACCCTCTACGAGAATGTTATAAGTGGCGCGTGTTTGAGGTTTGGTGTCAGGTTAAAGGAGTTTCTCCTTTTCAGAACTCTTTGGTGGACATTTTGATGTTCTTGCAATAACTTTTTGAGCAGGGCCTTTCTTTTTCCAAATTAAAGGTTTATATGGCAGCCACCTTGGCGTGTCATGAAGGGATGATGGCTCTACCCTGGGGTCTCATCCTCTGGTGGTGCAGTTCCTGAAAGGCGTGCGTCGGCTCAGACCAGTGTCTAAGCCTATGGCGCTGACCTCAGGGACCTGGCTTTGGTCCTGGACATTGGAGTCTGTGGACATTGGAGTCTGTGGACCTGAAGGTCCTTTCCTACAAGACTGCCATGCTAATAGCCTTGGCGTCGGCCAAGAGCGTTCAGGATCTCCACGAGCTATCAGTACACCCTTCCTGTTTGGAGTTCGCGCCTGGGGTAGGGTGCTTTCTACGCAGCGTCTTTCTCATTGGATTGTGGAGGCAATCTCCCTGGCATATGACATCAAATGACAACGGTTGCCTAGCGGTGTGTGTGCTCAATCCACTAGGGGTGTGGCGGCTTCTTCGGCATTGTTCAGGGGCATGATGATTGGTGATATCTGTGCTGCAGCAAGTTGGGGTTTCCCACATACCTTTGTGAGGTTTTATCCTTTGGATGTAACTGCTCCCAATGTGGCTCAAAGTGTTCTTATGGCTGGGTCCGGGAGTGGATGTTAGGCAGCGCGCAGGTTGAGCATTTATTCGGGTGACCAGAGTTCCCTGTGGATTTGAGCCTTGAGCTGTCTTGGGGTGTGGCAGCGCGCGAAGTGCGCATTATCAGGGTTAAAACAGTTTCCTGTGGGTTTGAGCCTTGGCCTGCCTGGTTCATCGACCGGTCGATACTATGCAGCGTGCGTTTACTCTTTACCAAGTCACGACAGGAGTTCTGTTGTTTTGGACTTGCGGTTCCTTGTACGAGTTCTAACATTTCAGGCTTGCAGGGTAAGTATTGTTCTTGGAACCATGAGGTCTATGGACTTGGGCTGCAGCGGCAGCATGTCAGTGCGCATAGCCGAGTTGCAGCAGGTTCTGGTTCCCTAAATGGGTGCTGACAGTTCAGGCTTCTCGGGTATTAGGGAAAAAGGTGGTTCTGTAACCTCTTTTTGGAGCCAGTGGAACCTGTGTCTCCTAGTTTGGTACCATCTGAGCCGGCTCGAGGTGTGATTGTATTTCCCCATAGTATGTGATACCGAGTGACCGACTAAAAGTGAACGTACAGTTATGAATATAACTACTGTTCCCTGAAGGAGGGAACGAGGTATAACATATTTTGGCCCCGCGCCATCAGGGGGTTTGGGTTTGCTGAAGAGCGGTACTGAGCCCCGGTATTAAATTAAAATTATTGTTGTTGAGTAATCATTGTAAGCGTTATATTTTAATGATGTCCAACTTCAAATGTCTTTCAGTGAAATACTATACTGATATACAACATAAGATGCATTTCTATAAACATAAAAAAGAGATGATACTGAAGATGGCAGTATACCTTCAATGTGTTACCACATAGCTGCTCGGTTGTTGCAACCACATATAGTGCCTTCAGAAAGTATTCACACCCCTTGACTTACTCCCCATTTTGATTTATTATAGACTGAATTCTAAATGGATTAAATAGATGTGTTTTCTCACCCATCTACCCACAATAGACCATAATGACAAAGTGAAAACTTATTTTTAGACATTTTTGTTAATTTATTGGAAATGAAATACAGAAATATATAATTTACATAAGTATTCACACCCCTGAGTCAATACATGTTAGAACCACCTTTGGCAGTGATTACAGCTGTGAGTCTTTCTGGGTAAGTCTCTAAGAGCTTTGCACATCTGGATTGTACAATATTTGCACATTATTATTAAAAAATATATTCAAGCTCTGTCAAGTTGGTTGTTGATCATTGCTATACAGCCATGTTCAAGCCTTGTCATAGATTTTCAATTTAAGTCAAAACTGTAACTAGACCAATCAGGAATATTTAATGTCATCTTGGTAGTTGGTCTTGTGTTTTAGGTTATTGTCCTGCTGAAAGGTGCATTTGTCTCCCAATGTCTGTTTAAAAGCAGACTGAACCATGTTTTCCTCAAGGACTTTGCCTGTGCTTAGCTCTATTCCATTTTCATCCTAAAAACAAAACTCCCTAGTCCTTGCCGATGACAAGCATACCCATAACATTATGCAGCCACCACCATGCTAGAAAATATTAACAGTGGTACTGTTGAATTTGACCCAAACATAATGCTTTGTTTTCAGGACATAAAGTTAATTTCTTTGCCACATTCTTTTCAGTTTTACTTTAGTGCCTTATATGCATGTTTTGGAATATTGTATTCTGTATAGGCTTCCTTATTTTCACTCTGTCAGTTAGGCTAGTACTGTGGAGTAACTACAATGTTGTTGATCCTCAGTTCTCCCCTATAACAGCCATTAAACTCAAACTGTTTTAAAGTCACCATTGGCCTCGTGGTGAAATCCCTGAGTGGTTTCCTTCCTCTCAGGCAACTGAGTTAGGAAGGACGCCTGCAAATCTTTGTAGTGACTGGATGTATTGATACACTATTCAAAGTGTAATGAATAACTTCACCATGCTCAAAGGGATATTCAATGTCAGCTTTTTAAATTTGTACCCATCTACCAATAGGTGCCCTTCTTTGCGAGGCATTGGAAAACCTCCCTGGTCTTTGTGGTTGAATCTGTTTGAAATTCACTGCTCGACTGAGGGATCTTACAGATAATTGTATGTGTGGGGTACAGAGATGAGGTAGTCATTCAAAAATCATGTTAAACACTATTATTGCTCACAGAGTGAGTCCATGCAACTTATTATGTGAGTTGTTAAGCACATTTCTACTCCTGAACTTATTTAGGCTTGCCATATCAAAGGGGTTGAATACTTATTGATTTGAGACATGTCAGCTTTTCATTTTTAATTAATTTGTAAACATTTCTAAAAAATATAATTTCACTTCGACATTATGGGGTATTGTGTGTAGACCAGTGACATGAAATCTCAATTTAATGAATTTTAAATTCAGGCTGTAACAAAACAAAATGAGGGAAAAGTAAAGCAAGGGGTGTGAATACTTTCTGAAGGCACTGTAGTTGCTCCGCTACCATCTAGAAGGCAGAGACCATACAGTACAGTGCCCTGAACCTTAGAGACTGCTGGCCTATGCACTGTACATACTGTATTCTAGTCATTGCTCATCCTATATAACTACTGCTGTACACACCTTTTCTATTCAAATAATGTCCATACTGTCTATACACACACCGTTCACATTCATATATATATTTATATTCCGGACTCTGACATTCCTCGTTCTGATAGGTCTTCATTTCTTGTTCTTTTTAAAAATGTTATTGTGGATTATGTGTGTATTGTTATTGTATTGCTAGATATTGCTGCACTGTTGGAGCTAGAAACATAAGCATTTCGCTGCAAAACTGTGTACATGACCAATAAACTGTGATTTGATTTGTTACTTGCACAACATGGTACTATTAGAACATGTCAAAGCTCTGACATATAGGTATTTTACTGACTTCAAATTAAAGTGCTGCTGAGGTATTTTCCTAAAGTTCCTCAGAAACCATGTTTCTGAGTTATTTTCAAGTCTAGAAGGAAATCTGAGTGTCCCAATGGCTTCCTGCCTGTGCCATGGAGAATGTGGCTGGCTCAGGTGCAGAAACAAAGGACACTTCTGTTTTAGCCATGTCACATGTGGGGTAGAATAACAACCGCCCAGTGGCTTGTGTGTCTAAGGACTGCTGAGGGAAATCCCTCAGGTGTGCACTTTAAATTATTGCGGCACTTGCATTTTGTGTGTGTGATGTCTAATGTAGTATCCATCTCCAGCATGTATTATCAGCCCCCGCATTGTACATGAGATCCATCTAGTTAATTCACAACAAAATATTCAATTCCTTAACAGTATGGGGTAGCAAACCATGTGACATACACTGCACAAAAGGTTACAACCTTACTGTAGGTTTCTGCTGATTACTATAGAAATCCTGTATGTCGGCTATTTAAAAACTGAGCTACCATACAATTGACAGAGTCACTGAGACACCACACAGTCGTTGCTATTTTCCTTTATTTTGTGTAAGATACTGTAAACAGTTCCAGACAAACATTTCATTGTCTGCAGACCTCATTGTCGGTGGTCTTAATAATTGCAGACTTTTTAATGCTTTGTGGGGGAACATTAAGCCCTTTCAGTTTCTACATGAAACCACTTCCTGGATTCAGCAATCGGGTCCACAAGCCAAAAACACAAAGCAAAAAAAGGAAATAAAATAGCATATAATAAAAGAAGAAACTGGATACTATGTAGTTTAAGAAGAAATAAGCAAACCCACTTACCATCTAATAAAAAACTTGAAGTTCAGAGTAGTACTAGACAAATTCCTCAAACCAATCCCTCACAGCTCTGTTTTCCCTTGGGAGAGTGGGTTCCCAGGAAGTATCTAACTAGTGCAGCCATCTGCCCTCCCTGGCCTTTAAATAGACCTGATATGCCCAGTATGGGCGACTAGACGGCATAGTGTCCTACCAGTCCTCTAATTGAGCTATGAGAGGAGGTTCACAGGAGGAGACTGTGGTCACAACCTCAGCTACGGGGCAGTCATTGGGAGGGGAAGGCCTGGGAAGGATGGGTAGGATGGCTGAGTGGGTGGTGGGAACATGACGGAACCTTGCTCTGCTCAGCTCTGCTCTGGCATTCCAGTCCCACACACAGTGGGCTGTCTCAATGTGGGCCCTGTCCTCTCAGACCCACAGGGCAGCACTAACAGAGTCTGGTCACAGCGACTGAGGCAGCTAACAAAAGCTATAGCATGCTAGCAACAAAAGCTAGTTTTGCTGGAACAGACTACGGTAGCACTATGGAAGGTTTAGTGATACAAACACCAGCATGGTGGCCACAGATGGAAACAGTGTTAAAAGAAACAAACCAGTATATCAAAAATGGTGCTAGCTACACTATAGGTGGCTAAGCAGATTGACACCAAATAGTCAACAACCAAATAATCAGTAGGCTAGCTAGTACACTAAACAATCTGCCCTAGGTATAAGAATATTGCAAAGATCTACAGGTTCTTTCCAGAATCAAAAATACCCTCCAGCTGATATCTCAAGTGAGTCTAAAAGTAGTGCATTCCCCAGATAACATTAGCAGTGGTATTTTAGGTTTGAGTTAGCTTTTTCCCAAACTAGGGGTCGCCTGATTTGAAAATAGGGTTGTGAGAGAAACTCTGAAATAAAATGTAAAGAAATTGCACTTAAAATCAAATGACATTTTATTTGTCACATGTGCCGAATACAACAGGTGTAGACCTTACAGTGAAATGCTTACTTATAAGCCCTTAACCAACAATGCAGTTTTAAGAAAGAATACCCAACAACAACAAAAAATCAACAACAAAAATACAATATAAAATAATACGAAATAAAAGTAACAAATAATTAAAGAGCAGCAGTAAAAATAACAATAGCAAGGCTATATACAGGGGGTAACGGTACCGAGTCAATGTGCGGGGGCACAGTTTAGTCGAGGTAATTCAGGTAATATGTACATGTACAGTAGGTAGAGTTATTAAAGTGACTATGCATAGATAATAAACAGAGAGTAGCAGCAGCGTAAAAGGGGGGGCAATGCAAATAGTCTGGGTAGCCATTTGATTAGATGTTAAGGATTCTTATGGCTTAGGGGTAGAAGCTGTTTAGAAGCCTCTTGGATCTAGACATGACGCTACGGTACCGCTTGCCGTGCGGTAGAAGAGAGAACAGTCTATGACCAGGGTGGCTGGAGTCTTTGACAATTTTTAGGGCCTTCCTCTGACACCGCCTGGTATAGAGGTCCTGGATGGCAGGAAGCTTGGCCCCAGTCATGTACTGGGCCGTTCGCACTACCCTCTGTTGTGCCTTGCGGTCGGAGGCCGAGCAGTTGCCATACCAGGCAGTGATGCAACTAGTCAGGATGCTCTCGATGGTGCAGTTGTAGAACCTTTTGAGGATCTGAGGACGCATGCCAAATATTTTCAGTCTCCTTAGGGGGAATAGGTTTTGTCGTGCCCTCTTCACGACTGTCTTGGTATGCTTGGACCATGTTAGTTTGTTAGTGATGTGGACACCAAGGAACTTGAAGCTCTCAATCTGCTCCACTACAGCCCCGTCGATGAGAATGGGGGCGTGCTTGGTACTCTTCTTTGTCCTGTAGTCCACAATCATCTTCTTTGTCTTGATCACGTTGAGGGAGAGGTTGTTGTCCTGGCACCACACGGCCAGGTCTCTGACCTCCTCCCTCGTCGTTGTCGGTGATCAGGCCTACCACTGTTGTGTCATCGGCAAACTTAATTATGGTGTTGGAGTTGTGCCTGGCCATGCAGTCATGAGTGAACAGGGAGTACAGGAGGGGACTGAGCACGCACCCCTGAGGGGCCCCCATGTTGAGGATCAGCGTGGCAGATGTGTTGTTACTTACCCTTACCACCTGGGGGCGGCCCTTCAGGAAGTCCAGGATCCAGCTGCAGAGGGAGGTGTTTAGTCCCAGGGTCCTTAGCTTAGTGATGAGCTTTGAGGGCACTATGGTGTTAAACGCTGAGCTGTAGTCAATGAATAGCATTCTCACATAGGTGTTCCTTTTGTCCAGGTGTGAAAGGTCAGTGTGGAGTGCAATAGAGATTGCATCATCTGTGGATCTGTTGGGGCGGTATGCAAATTGGAGTGGGTCTAGGGTTTCTGGGATAATGGTGTTGATGCGAGCCATGACCAGCCTTTCAAAGCACTTCATGGCTACAGACGTGAGTGCTACGGGTCAGTAGTCATTTAGTGGTCTGCTTGAAACATGTTGGTATTACAGACTCAGACAGGGAGAGGTTGAAAATGTCAGTGAAGACACTTGCCAGTTGGTCAGCGTATGCTCGGAGTACACGTCCTGGTAATCCGTCTGGCCCTGCGGCCTAGTGAATGTTGACCTGTTTAAAGGTCTTACTCACATCAGCTACGGAGAGCGTGATCACACAGTCGTCCGGAACAGCTGATGCTCTCATGCATGTTTCAGTGTTACTTGCCTCGAAGCGAGCATAGAAGTAATTTAGCTTGTCTGGTGGGCTCGTGTCACTGCGCAGCTCACGGCTGTGCTTCCCTTTGTAATCTGTACTAGTTTGCAAGCCCTGCCATATCCGACGAGTGTCGGAGCCGGTGTAGTACGATTCAATCTTAGTCCTGTATTGACGCTTTGCCTGTTTGATGGTTCGGAGGGCATAGCGGGATTTCTTATAAGCTTCCGGGTTAGAGTCCCACTCCTTGAAAGCGGCAGCTCTACCCTTTAGCTCAGTGCAGATGTTGCCTGTAATCCATGGCTTCTGGTTCGGGTATGTACGTACAGTCACTGTGGGGACGACGTCATCGATGCACTTATTGATGAAGCCAGTGACTGATGTGGTGTACTCCTCAATGCCGTCGGAAGAATCCCGGAACATATTCCTGTCTGTGCTAGCAAAACAGTCCTGTAGCTTAGCATCTGCTTCATCTGACCACTTTTTATTGACCGAGTCACTGGTGCTTCCTGCTTAAGTTTTTGCTTGTAAGCAGGAATCAGGAGGATAGAATTATGGTCAGATTTGCCAAATGGAGGGCGAGGGAGAGCTTTGTACGCGTCTCTGTGTGTGGAGTAAAGGTGGTCTAGAGTTTATTTTCCTCTGGTTGCACATTTAACATGCTGGTAGAAATTAGGCAGAACGGATTTAAGTTTCCCTGCATTAAAGTCCCTGGCCACTAGGAGCGCCACCTCTGGATGAGCGTTTTCCTGTTTGCTTATGGCCGTATACAGTTCATTGAGTGCGGTCTTAGTGCCAGCATCGATTTGGGGTGGTAAATAGACAGCTACGAAGAATATAGATGAAATCTCTCTTGGTAGATAGTGTGGTCTACGGCTTATCATGAGATACTCTACCTCAGGCGAGCAAAACCTTGAGATTTCCTTAGATATCGTGCACCAGCTGTTTTTTACAAATACACATAGACCGCCACCCCTTGTCTTACCAGAGGCTGCTTTTGTATCCTGTCGATACAGTGTATAACCCGCCAGCTGTATGTTATTCATGTCTTCGTTCAGCCACGACTTGGTGAAACATAAGATATTACAGTTTTTAATGTCCCTTTGGTAGGATATACGTCCTTGGCCAATAGTATCGATGGCAAAGGCAGATTAGCCACACGTCGCCGGCCCCTTACCAGGCACCCCAATCTCCTTCCGCAATATCTCCATTTATTTCTACTGCAAATGACGGGGATGAGGGCCCTGTCGGGTGTCTGGAGCAAATCCCTCTCCTCCAACTCATTAAATAAAAGTTATTCGGCCAGTTCAAGGTGAGTAATCGCTGTTCTGATGTCCAGAAGCTCTTTTCGGTCATAAGAGACGGTAGCAGCAACATTATGTACAAAATAAGTTACAAACAATGCTAAAAAACACAAAATAGCACGGTTGGTTAAGAGTCCATAAAACGGCAGCCATCCCCTCATAGAACCGGGGGTTATGTCAGTAACCTCTGGTTGCCGCTAGATGCGGTTGTAATACACAGGACTCATTAGAACAGAGTGGACAAAACCAGGCACCAAATCAGACTGGGGGAAAAATAACATCATCAATGATTGTTATTTTCTACACAGAAAATACATAATTATTGCCTGGTGATCTTCTGAACTTCCCAATACCTTTCTGATGCATTTGTCACATCAAACCATACGCGGGCCGAAAAAGTTAGGGATCCCCCTGAGTTAGCTAACAATGTTAACAGATGGGGGGAAAAACAAGTTACTTCTTTTAGGCCCATGGACTGGGTTAACTGCTGCTACGTTTTAAATAAATGTGTATGAAATCACTGAGCATAACTATTAAGCTATCTAACATCTATTCAAACTACAGGTTCTAGGCCCGTTTATAGCAATAGTCTGTCAAATCAGAATAAACAAACACTGATAATCAAAGTAAACAGATACAGTACCTTAGTACAATTGACCACCACCCATTTTTTTGTTCTCTAAATGGTTCTCAGACACAGCAAGACACCACACACAGTCTCTACAAACGTCAGGTATAAGAGCTCTCCCCTACGCTTCTTCTTCTTCTTCTTCTTCTTTGGTATTATGGCGGTCTGCAAACAAATGTTACAGATGCATGCCGCCACCTACTGTATTGGCTGTGTATCAGCCTACTATTCTGTAGTATGAATTCGAATCAAATCAAATGTTATTTGTCACATGCGCCGAATACAACAGGTGTAGACCTTACAGTGAAATGATTACTTACAAGACCTATTATACTTTGGCAGGTGTCAAAAAATTGCCCTACCAACTAACCCTGCACCTATTAAAACTTCACCACTATTCCACTACTTTGGCCCTATCTGATCCAATTCCAGGCCAGCAGCCTTGGAGGACGGGGCACTATCATTCAAAACATCTTGTAACTTCTGCAGTAAAATCTTTTACACCAAGTACTTCTACGCAGCTGCCACCACAACATCTATCCTCTGTGATTTAGGTTCCATTCCTGCGATACAATTGACAACCATGGCCATGAACGCCAAAATAACAACCTTACTGAAGCACATGTTATTCCTATCACTCTCTATTGGCCTCTGCCTACTCACAGGGATCCTCTTAGGATCCCTCACCCTGGACCCATCTTCTGCATTTCTGGCAACCTCAACCTGCCTTTCTCACACCGGACACCTCTGATCTCCAGCACCATGGGTACCCCTTCTGTTTACACACACAACGTTTTCCACCAATACTACACATTCCTTTGTCTCATGTCCTCCTGCACATTTCCCACATCTAGGAATCTCCCTCCTACCCACTGCTGCCACATAACCATAAGCTTGACACCTAAAACACAGTAATGGATTCAGGACAAACACACTCAAGGGATAACTGACACATCCTAACTTGACTTTATCTGGTAAAGACTCTGCATCAAAACTCAGTAGTACAGACAGTGTATTCTCTGTTTCACCACACTCTCCACCGGGTCTGCGTCGCACCAAATGGCGGGCGTCACATACACTGGGAATCTTCAACTTCAGTTGATCCTCCTCAACACTTAACGCCACTCTAGATATCACTCCTTTCAACGGCGCCCAGCTCCGGAGAGGAAAGCAAGTCACTGTTCTTGTTCCCAGTCACGTAGTGCAGCGCACTCTCCCTCTGGACAGCAGAAACGCAAAAAATCTACACGATTCCACTTCAAGTCATTTTCACCAACCCAACAATCCCCAACCTGTTCTCCACCCAACATGACACCACATATGGCTCTGCCAGAAGACAAGGATCCATTCTCTCAAAAAGTCTCACTCCCACTCGGCCAGAATCATCTTTGTCATCATCAGGACGAGGCTCAAACTCAGCGGTCTTCACCGCACCTGCCACCGCAGTTAATTCATCCTCACACTCGTCACATTCAATTTCCTACTGTAGCTCTTCCAAAAGTTCTGTGTCATCCACCACTCCATATTCACTCAAAACATGTCTCCATTTTTTCTTACTCTTCATCAGATCTTCCAGAAGGCTTGTACATTCCCCCATTCCATATCTACTCATAATATGTTCCACTTTATATCAGAAGTCTGATTCACTGAGGACAAGTTTAACTTGTTTTGTTGAAATACTTCCCCATTTGTCTTGCAAGGGAAAACTGAGAAGCTTCACATTTAGAAGAGAAAAGCTTTGAGGTTGTTGGAGCTCAACTCTGGTAGAGCTGGGATGGCAGCCCATTGGCACAAGCAGAGAACATACAGTGCATTCTGAAAATATTCAGAATTTTTTCCCTCATCAATCTACAGACAATGCCCCATAATGACAAAGCGAAAAATGGTTTTTAGTAATAAAAAACAGAAATACATTATTTACATAAGTATTCAGACCATTTGCTATGAGACTCGAAATTGAGCTCAGGTGCATCCTGTTTCCATTGATCATCCTTCAGATGTTTCTACAACTTCATTGGAGTCCATCTGTGGTAAATTAAATTGATTGGACATGATTTGGAAAGGCTCACACCTGTCTATATAAGGTCCCACAGTTGACAGTGCATGTCAGAGCAAAAACCAAGCGTTGAGGTCGAAGGAGTTGTCCGTAGAGCTCCGAGACAGAATTTTGTCAAGGCACATCTGGGGAAGGGTACCAAAACATTTCTGCAGCAATGAAGGTCCCCAAGAACACAGTGGCCTCCATCATTCTTAAATTGAAGAAGTTTGGAACCACCAAGACTCTTCCTAGAGCTGGCCGTCCGGCCAAACTGAGCAATTGGGGGAGAAGGGCCTTGGTCAGGGAGGTGACTAAGAACCCGATGGTCACTTTAACAGAGCTCCAGAGTTCCTCTGTGGAGATGAGAGAACCTTCCAGAAGGACAACCATCTCTGCAGCACTCCACCAATCAGGCCTTTATGGTAGAGTGGCCAGACGGAAGCAACTCCTCAGTAAAAGGCACATGACAGCCCGCTTGGAGTTTGCCAAAAGTCACCTAAAGGACTCTCAGACCATGAGAAACAAGATTCTCTGGTCTGATGAAACCAAGATTGAACTCTTTGGCCTGAATGCCAAGCGTCACGTCTGGCGGAAACCTTGCACCAACCCTACAGTGAAGCATGGTGGTGGCAGCATTATGCTGTGGGGATGTTTTTCAGCACCAGGGACTGGGATACTAGTCAGGATCGAGGCAAAGATGAACGGAGCAAAGTACAGAGAGATCCTTGATGAAAAATATTTATAATACAGTGCCTTGCAAAAGTATTCATCCCCCTTGCCGTTTTTCCTATTTTGTTGCATTACAACCTGTAATTTAAATTGATTTTTATTTGGATTTCATGTAATGGACATACACAAAATAGTCCAAATTGGTGACGTGAAATGAAATAAATAACTTGTTTCAAAAAAGTATAAAAAATAAGTAACTGAAAAGTGGTGCGTGTATATGTATTCACCCCATTTGCTATGAAGCCCCTAAATAAGATCTGGTGCAACAAATTACCTTCAGAAGTCACATAATTAGTTAAATAAAGTCCACCTGTGTGCAATCTAAGTCATATGATCTGCCACATGATCTCAGTATATATACACCTGTTCTGAAAAGCCCCAGAGTCTGCAACACCACTCTGGTCAGATGAGACTAAAATTGAGCTTTTTGCCTGGCGCAAACCCAACACCTCTCATCACCCCGAGAACACTATCCCAACAGTGAAGCATGGTGGTGGCAGCATCATGCTGTGGAGATATTTTTCATTGGCAGGGACTGGGAAACTGGTCAGAATTGAAGGAATGATGGGAAATTCTTGAGGGAAACCTGTTTCAGTCTTCCAGAGATTTGAGACTAGGACGGAGGTTCACCTTCCAGCAGGACAATGACCCTAAGCATACTGCTAAAGCAACACTCGAGTGGTTTAAGGGGAATAATTTAAATGTCTTGGAATGGCCTAGTCAAAGCCCAGACCTTAATCCAATTGAGAATCTGTGGTATGACTTAAAGATTGCTGTACACCAGCGGAACCCATCCAACTTGAAGGAGCTGGAGCAGTTTCGTCTTGAAGAATGGGCAAAAATCCCAGTGGCTTATAGAGACATACCCCAAGAGACTTGCAGCTGTAATTGCTGCAAAAGGTGGCACTACAAAGTATTGACTTTGGGGTGGGTGAATTGTTATGCACGCTCAAGTCTTCTGTTTTTTTGTCTTATTTCACACAAAAAAATATTTTGCATCTCCAAAGTGGTAGGCATGTTGTGTAAATCAAATGATACAACCCCCAAAAAATCCATTTTAATTCCAGGTTGTAAGGCAACAAAATAGGAAAAATGCCAAGTGGGGTGAATAATTTTGCAAGCCACTGTATGTTCAACCCCCAATTTGCACCACTTCTGTAAAATCACCCATATACAGTGAGGGAAAAAAGTATTTGATCCCCTGCTGTTTTGTATGTTTGCCCACTGACAAAGACATGATCAGTCTATAATTAAAATTATAGACTGATCATGTCTTTGTCAGAGAGAGACAGAATAACAACAAGAAATATCCAGAAAAACGCATGTCAAAAATGTTATAAATTGATTTGCATTTTAATGAGGGAAATAAGTATTTGACCCCTCTGCAAAAACATGACTTAGTACTTGGTGGCAAAACCCTTGTTGGCAATTACAGAGGTCAGACGTTTCTTGTAGTTGGCCACCAGGTTTGCACACATCTCAGGAGGGATTTTGTTCCACTCCTCTTTGCTGATCTTCTATAAGTCATAAAGGTTTCGAGGCTGACGTTTGTCAACTCGAACCTTCAGCTCCCTCCACAGATTTTCTATGGGATTAAGGTCTGGAGACTGGCTAGGCCACTCCAGGACCTTAATGTGCTTCTTCTTGAGCCACTCCTTTGTTGCCTTGGCCGTGTGTTTTGGGTCATTGTCATGCTGGAATATCCATCCACGACCCATTTTCAATGCCCTGGCTGAGGGAAGGAGGTTCTCACCCAAGATTTGACGGTACATGGCCGCGTCCATCGTCCCTTTGATGGGGTGAAGTTGTCCTGTCCCCTTAGCAGAAAAACACCCCCAAAGCATAATGTTTCCACCTCTGTGTTTGACGGTGGGCATGGTGTTCTTGGGGTCATAGGCAGCATTCCTCCTCCTCCAAACACGGCGAGTTGAGTTGATGCAAAAGAGCTCGAATTTGGTCTCATCTGACCACAACACTTTCACCCAGTTCTCCTCTGAATCATTCAGATGTTCATTGGCAAACTTCAGACGGGCCTGTATATGTGCTTTCTTGAGCAGGGGGACCTTGTGGGCGCTGCAGGATTTCAGTCCTTCACGGCGAAGTGTGTTACCAATTGTTTTCTTGGTGACTATGGTCCCAGCTGCCTTGAGATCATTGACAAGATCCTCCCGTGTAGTTCTGGGCTGATTCCTCACCGTTCTCATGATCATTGCAACTCCACGAGGTGAGATCTTGCATGGAGCCCCAGGCCGAGGTAGATTGACAGTTATTTTGTGTTTCTTCCATTTTTTAATAATCACACCTACTGTTGTCACCTTCTCACCAAGCTGCTTGGCGATGGTCTTGTAGCCCATTCCAGCCTTGTGTAGGTCTACAATCTTGTCCCTGACATCCTTGGAGAGCTCTTTGGTATTGGCCATGGTGGAGAGTTTGGAATCTGATTGATTGATTGCTTCTGTGGACAGGTGTCTTTTATACAGGTAACAAGCTGAGATAAGGAGCACTCCCTTTAAGAGTGTGCACCTAATTTCAGCTCGTTACCTGTATAAAAGACACCTGGGAGCCAGAAATCTTTCTGATTGAGAGGGGGTCAAATACTTATTTCCCTCATTAAAATGCAAATCAATTTATAACTTTTTTTACATGCGTTTTTCTTTTTTTTGTTTGTTATAATTCTGTCTCTCACTGTTCAAATAAACCTACCATTAAAATTATAGACTGATCATTTCTATGTCAATGGGCAAATGTACAAAATCAGCAGGGGATCAAATACTTTTTTCCCTCACTGTACTACCATTTTATGCCCTGTCCTGACATTAATTATCTTCCTCCTCATATCCTCTCCTGCCCCTCTTTATTTTCCCTCTTATGTGTCCTCCCTTTCTCTTCTGCTCTGTTTATTTCCTCCCTACTTCTATCTCTTCTCTCCCATATTGTCCCCTCCTCTCTCTTTCGCTCTTTCCCACATCCCTCTATCCATAAGTCTCCCTCGGAGATAGAGAGCACGCTGAGAGTTGGCCTCTACCTGGCTCTGGATGACCCCCCCTCCCCTCCCCTCCCCTGCTATGGAGATGGAACTCTCAGAGTAGGGGGGCCTAATTAGCCCTGACACTCATGTATAGTGACTCACTTTGCACGGGAAGCATCCTTCCTCCCTCCCTTCCCCTCCGCTCCTCCCTCGCCTGTCCCCTTAGCTCCACAGCTCTTTCAACCTACAAAACAGAAAGCAGCGACTTTCGATAACAGCAACTTCACATAAACCTGGACCCCCCCACCCCAACCACCTCCCCCAATGCATTCTCCCGCCCACTCCTTCCCAGCATCGCCACGCGCGTCTCAGCCTCTTACATCTACGACGCCCCTGAACTCTATCTGTCAGCATCCCCAGGCAGGCTGAGGCATCTCTCGGGAAGACGTCAAACTTTCTACACCTTTTCGTGTCATTAGCTGCACAGTAAGACCGCCTGTGGAAATGGTTAGTGCTATAGAGGTCCTAAACTACAATAGCTATCATATCAAGTTATTATTTGATAGCGAATAGGGAATTTTAAAAAGTGCATTTGCAAGACCATATAATAGGCACTTGGTAAAAATACAGTGCACATGAGATTATGAGGCTCTAACCCTAACCCAGCGTTTCCCAAAATCGGTCATGGGGGCTCCAAGGGGTGCACACTTTGGTTTTTGCCAAGCACTACACAGCTGATTCAAATGATCAACTCATCATCAAGCATTAATTATTTGAATCAGCTGTGTAGTGCTAGGGTAAAAACCTAAATGTGCACTGTTTGGCGTCCCCAGGAACGCTGCGCTAACCCTTTGCATGAATTAGGTGTGCTTGCTGAAGGCAAATTATTTTTATTATCAATCTTTCCCTCTACCTACTTTTTCAACTATAACCAGTCACCACCATTACTACTGCAGACACTACCACTACTATAACTTATTTCAAAACTATAAATATTTTAAAACAAGCTAGCAAGCACACCACATCTTTTTTTTCAGGAAATGTACTTCTCTAGTTCTAAATACTTTTCAAGTAGCCCATATTTGAATATTGTCAAATATTTCATAAACCTTTAGTTGTCAGGTAAAGTTTTCAATTGAATGGAGTGTATCTCCTCGTGCACCGGAAAAGCTCTGATTACGTGAAGCTAGGCTGACTGTGGGAGCTGTCAGTGCTTTCCGTGGTAGGTCCCTTACTCTGTTTGAATGCTCTGTCTGAAATGATTGAGTGGCACTTTGAAGGCTATATTATTTTGACAGGCCAACTTAAAGGCCTCATGTGGGCGATGGGAGAATTAATAAAAGATGGCAGTTTTGCTATTTCAACAAAAGCCAAGTTTAGACACACTGTAATATAAATAGGGAGACATGTTGAATACACACAATGTATTGTTCACTTCCTGGAATTCACTTGCACACCGTTTTAATAGAAAACTGAGAAATGAAGTGTTGGAGAACTTTTCAAAATACAACTTTATTTACTTTACTGTTCTTTAGCAGGTTTATTTGACAGGGACAATGTTCATTAATCAACATTTACGTAAATGTGCCAAAGTTGGCCATCTGTCTAATTTTAACGGTAGTCTCTGGGCAGGAAGATAAAAGTACTTCCTGTTGTTTGGAAAGAGTGATGTTTAAATATTTGTGGTTTGATTGGTGTGTTTGAGAACCAACCCTTAAAGTTAAGTTTATATGAGTAGAATAGCGCAAAGCAACAACACAAAAATCCCTGTTGCCCTTTAAGCTACCTCTTCGACCTACAGTACATTCGGAAAGTATTCAGACCCCTTGACTTTTTCCACATTTTGTTAACGTTACAGCCTTATTATAAAGTTGATTAAATATATGTTTTTCCTCATCAATCTACACACAATACCCCATAATTACAAAGCAAAAACAGGTTTTTAGAAACCTTTGCTAATTTATTGAAAATTAAAAACGGAAATATTACATACAGTTGCAAATAAAAATCATTGAGTTATTAAAGCCGCATACAAACATTGTCTCTTTTTTGCTTTCTTGAGTAAGGCAACTCCAAAATGGAGGTGTTTCAGCCTATCTCAGTGCTTTCTGTGGTGGTGGGGCAGCCAGCGGAAAATATGGATCGTAGGGGTTGGTAATGTTCTCTAGTTGCGCCGTGATTGGCTCAGTGTTCTGTCACTCATGGGGACAGTACTTCACCGCAAAATGTACGGGTAGAGCTCGAAAATTCAAGCCCCTTGGGTGCTGCCATGGACTTACAGTTGAAGTCGGAAGTTTACATACACCTTAGCCAAATACATTTAAACTCAGTTTTTCACAATTCCTGACATTTAATCCTAGTAAAAATTCCCTGTCTTAGGTCAGTTAGGATCACCACTTTATTTTAAGAATGTGAAATGTCAGAATAATAGTAGGGAGAATTATTTATTTCAGCTTTTATTTCTTTCATCACATTCCCAGTGGGTCAGAAGTTTAGTCAATTAGTATTTGGTAGTATTGCCTTTAAATAGTTTAACTTGGGTCAAATATTTTGGGTAGCCTTCCATAAGCTTCCCACAATAAGTTGGGTGAATTTTGGCCCATTCCTCCAGACAGAGCTGGTGTAACTGAGTCAGGTTTGTAGGCCTCCTTGCTCGCACATGCTTTTTCAGTTCTGCCCACAAACTTTCTATTGGATTGAGGTCAGGGCTTTGTGATGGCCACTTCAATACCTTGACTTTGTTGTCCTTAAGCCATTTTGCCACAACTTTGGAAGTATGCTTGGGGTCATTGTCCATTTGGAAGACCCATTTGCGACCAAGCTTTAACTTCCTGACTGATGTCTTGAGATGTTGCTTCAATATAGCCACATAATTTTCCTTCCTCATGATGCCATCTATTTTGTGAAGTGCACTAGTCCCTCCTGCAGCAAAGCACCCCGACAGCATGATGCTGCCAGCCCCGTGCTTCACGGTTGGGATGGTGTTCTTTGGCTTGCAAGCAACCCCCTTTTTCCTCCAAACATAACGATGGTCATTATGGCCAAACAGTTCTATTTTTGTTTCATCAGACCAGAGGACATTTCTCCAAAAAGTACGATCTTTGTCCCCATGTGCAGTTGCAAACCGTAGTCTGGCTTTTTTTATGGCAGTTTTGGAGCAGTGGCTTCTTCCTTGCTGAGCTGCCTTTCATGTTATGTCGATATAGGACTCGTTTTACTGTGGATATAGATACTTTTGTACCTGTTTCCTCCAGCATCTTCACAAGGTCCTTTGCTGTTGTTCTGGGATTGATTGCGTATGAGCGGTATGACGGCTGCGTGGTCCCATTGTGTTTATACTTGCGTACTATTGTTTGTACAGATGAACGTGGTACCTTCAGGCATTTGGAAATTGCTCCCAAGAATGAACCAGAATGGTGGAGGTCTACAATTTTTTCTAAACAAAGTTTTCTGAGGTCTTGGCTGATTTCTTTAGATATTCCCATTATGTTTTTATTTATTTTATTTTATTTTATTTCACCTTTATTTAACCAGGTAAGCCAGTTGAGAACAAGTTCTCATTTACAACCTGGCCAAGATAAAGCAAAGCAGTGTGATAAAAACAACAACAACACAGAGTTACATATGGAATAAACAAAAACAAAACGTACAGTCAATAACACAATAGAACATCTTTATACAGTGTGTGCAAATGTATTAAGTTATGGAGGTAAGGCAATAAATAGGCCATAGTGCAAAATAATTACAATTTAGTATTAACACTGGAGTGATAGATGTGCAGAAGATGATGTGCAAATAGAGATACTGGGGTGAAAATGAGCAAAATAAATAACAATGTAAATAACAATATGGGGATGAGGTAGTTGGGTGGGCTAATTACAGATGGGCTGTGTACAGGTGCAGTGATCGGTAAGATGCTCTGACAACTGATGCTTAAAGTTAGTGAGGGAAATAAGTGTCTCCAGCTTCAGAGATTTTTGCAGTTCGTTCCAGTCATTTGCAGCAGAGAACTGGAAGGAATGGCGGCCAAAGGTGGTGTTGGCTTTGGGGATGACCAGTGAGATATACCTGCTGCAACGCATACTACGGGTGGGTGTTGCTATGGTGACCAATGATCTAAGATAAGGCGGGATTTGCTTAGAAGTGATTTATAGATGACCTGGAGCCAGTGGGTTTGGCGACGAATATGTAGTGAGGGCCAGCCAACGAGAGTGTACAGGTCACAATGGTGGGTAGTATATGGGGCTTTGGTGACAAAACGGATGGCACTGTGATAGACTACATCCAATTTGCTAAGTAGAGTGTTGGAAGCTATTTTGTAAATGACATCGCCGAAGTCAAGGATCGGTAGGATAGTCAGTTTTACAAGGGCATGTTTAGCAGCATGAGTGAAGGAGGCTTTGTTGCAAAATAGGAAGCCAATTCTAGATTTAACTTTGGATTGGAGATGCTTAATGTGAGTCTGGAAGGAGAGTTTACGGTCTAACCAGACACCTAGGTATTTGTAGTTGTCCACATATTCTATGTCAGACCCGCCGAGAGTAGTGATTCTAGTCGGGCGGGCAGGTGCAAGCAGCGTTCGATTGAAGAGCATGCATTTAGTTTTACTACCGTTTAAGAGCATTTGGAGGCCACGGAAGGAGTGTTGTATGGCATTGAAGCTCGTTTGGAGGTTTGTTATCACAGTGTCCAATGACGGGCCAGATGTATACAAAATGGTGTCGTCTGCGTAGAGGTGGATCTGAGAGTCACCAGCAGCAAGAGTGACATCATTGATATACACAGAGAATACAGTCGGCCCGAGAATTGAACCCTGTGGCACCCCCATAGAGACTGCCAGAGGTCCAGACAACAGGCCCTCCGATTTGACACATTGAACTCTATCTGAGAAGTAGTTGGTGAACCAGGCGAGGCAGTCATTTGAGAAACCAAGGCTATTTAGTCTGCCAATAAGAATGCGGTGATTGACAGAGTCAAAAGCCTTGGCCAGGTCGATGAAGACGGCTGCACAGTACTCTCTTTTATCGATCACGGTTATTATATCGTTTAGGACCTTGAGCCTGGCTGAGGTGCACCCATGACCAGCTCGGAAACCAGATTGCATAGCGGAGAAGGTACGGTGAGATTCGAAATGGTCGGTGATCTGATTGTTAACTAGGCTTTCAAATACTTTCGAAAGGCAGGGCAGGATGGATATAGGTCTGAAACAGTCAAGCAAAGAGGCACTGAGTTTGAAGGTAGGCCTTGAAATACATCCACAGGTACACCTCCAATTGACTCAAATGATGTCAATTAGCCTATCAGAAGGCACAGTCAACTTAGTGTATGTAAACTTCTGACCCACTGGAATTGTGATACAGTGAATTATAAGTGAAATAATCTGTCTGTAAACAATTGTTGGAAAAATTACTTGTGTCATGCACAAAGTAGATGTCCTAACCGACTTACCAAAACTATAGTTTGTTAACAAGAAATTTGTGGAGTGGTTGAAAAACGAGTTTTAATGACTCCAAACTAAGTGTATATAAACTTTCGACTTCAACTGTAGGTAGGGATAAAGTGACTAGGCAACAGGATAGATAATAAACAGTAGTAGCAGCGTATGTGATGAGTCAAAAGAGTTAGTGCAAAAACGGTCAATGCAGATATCTAAATAGTTAACAAATAGCCTCCGAACTAACTATTTAGCAATCTTATGGCTTGGGGGGGGGTGGGGGGGGGGTAAAAACTGTTCAGGGTCCTGTTGGTTACAGACTTGGTGCTTCGGTACCGCTTGCCGTGAAGTAGCAGAGAGAACAGTCTATGACTTGGGTGGCTGGAGTCTACTATAAAAAACAGGATGCGGCGCAGGTCCTAATCCAGGCACTCATCTCCCATCTAGACTACTGCAACTCTCTGTTGGCTGGGCTCCCTGCTTGTGCCGTCAAACCCCTGCAATTTATCCAGAAAGCCGCAGCCCGCCTGATGTTAAACCTTCATGAGTTCTCTCATGTCACTCCGCTCCTCTGCACATTCAACCATCCACACATTCAACCATCCTATGACAGGAAAACCTTTTAAAATGTTGCAAAGGTATCATAACATGCACTACAAAGAATGTAGTCTACCTATTTAAACGCCCTTGTGCCCTGGCCTATGTGGGCAAGACGCGTCGGGCACTCAAGACACTCATATCCAAACATAGGAGTAGCATCAGAAACCAAGACCCCAAAAGTCCAGTCACTATGCACTTTATGACTGCCAGACACAATGTTGCCTCATTAAAGGGGTATTGAGCATGTCAAAGTCCCAAGGGGGGGACATCAATAGACTTCTATTACAAAGAGAATCCTACTGGATATTCCGATTGGAAACCATGTCGCCAAAAGCACTAAATGAGGACTCTCCATTAGCCATTTTCTGTGAACGCCATCTGATTAATATATTATTATGACAACCACTGTTGGATATTGTAACATGTTTTTTTTACCTGATACGCATGGTTATACAGTCATAATATTCAAGAAGGGTATACGGTGCCTTCAGAAAGAATTCAGACCCCTTGACTTTTTCCACATTTTGTTACGTTACAGCCTTATTCTAAAATTGACAAAGCAAAAATAGGTTTTTAGAGGTTTTTGCAAATGTATTACTAATAAAAACTGAAATATCACATTTACATAAGTATTCAGACCCTTTACTCAGTATTTTGTTGAAGCACCTTTGGCAGCGATTACAGCATCGAGTCTTCTTGGGTAGGACGCTACAAGCTTGGCAAACCTGTATTTGGGGAGTTTCTCCCATTCTTCTCTGCATATCCTCTCAAGCTCTGTCAGGTTGGATGGGAAGCGTTGCTGTACAGCTATTTTCAGGTCTTTCCAGAGCTGTTCGATCAGGTTCAAGTCTGGGCTCTGGCTGGGCCACTCGAGGACATTGAGAGACTTGTCCCAAAGCCACTCCTGCATTGTCTTGGCTGTGTGCTTAGGTCGTTGTCCTGTTGGAAGGTGAACCTTCTGCCCAGTCTGAGGTCCTGAGTGCTCTAGAGCAGGTTTTCATCAAGGATCTCTCTGTACTTTGCTCCATTCATCTTTGCCTCGATCCTGACTAGTTTCCCAGTCCCTGCCGCTGAAAAACATCCCCACAGCATGATGCTGCCACCACCATGCTTCACCGTAGGGATGGTGCAAGGTTTCCTCCAGACGTGACGCTTGGCATTCAGGCCAAAGAGTTCAAACTTGGTTTCATCAGACGAGATAATCTTGTTTCTCATGGTCTGAGAGTCTTTAGGTGCCTTTTGGTAAACTCCAAATGGGCTGTCATGTGCCTTTTACTGAGGAGTGGCTTCCGTCTGGCCACTCTACCATAAAGGCCTGATTGGTGGAGTGCTGCAGAGATGGTTGTCCTTCTGGAAGGTTCTCCCATCTCCATAGGGGAACTCTGGAGCTCTGTTAAAGTGAACATTGGGTTCTTGGTCACCTCCCTGACCAAGGCCCTTCTCCCCCGATTGCTCAGTTTGGCTGGGCGGCCAGGTCTAGGAAGAGCCTTGGTGGTTCCAAACTTCTTCCATTTAAGAATGATGGAGGCCACTGTGTTCTTGGGGACCTTCAATGCTGCAGAAATATTTTGGTGCCCTTCCCCAGATCTGTGCCTCGACACGATCCTGTCTCGGAGCTCTACGGACAATTCCTTCGACCTCATGGCTTGGTTTTTGCTCTGACATGCATTGTCAACAGTGGGACCTAATATAGACAGGTGTGTGCCTTTCCAAATCATGCCCAATCAATTGAATTTACCACAGGTGGACTCCAATCAAGTTGTAGAAACATCTCAAGGATGATCAATGGAAACAGGATGCAACGGGTGGATCTAATCCTAAATGCTGATTGGTTAAAACTGCATTCCAGCCGGTGTCTATTCCACAAGTTACCTCCGGCTAAATCTATGATGTTAAAATGCCTATTTACTCTGTTCCATCTGACTGCGCAATCCACTGTCTCATCAGCCCAGCCAAGCAATTTATAAACTTGATCTCCACCATATAAAGCACCTAGACATTATCTAATTTATTTTAGACTAACATTTACAGTTTAATACAGTTTAAAGTATTACATGATATTACATTTCATAACACTTTACCCAAAACTACTCCACTATCACATATTTACAATACAACATCCATGTGTATGTGTGTGTAGAGTGCGTGTCTTATCATGTGTATGTGTGTCTGTGCCTGTGTGTGTGTCTCTTCACAGTCCCCGCTGTTCCATAAGGTGTATTTTTATCTGGTTTTTAAATCCAATTCTACTGCTTGCATCAGTTACAGTGCCTTGCAAAAGTATTCATCCCCCTTGGCGTTTTTCCTAATTTGTTGCATTACAACCTGTAATTCAAATTGATTTTTATTTGGATTTCATGTAATGGACATACACAAAATAGTCAAATTTGGTGAAGTGAAATGAAAATAATAACTTGTTTCAAAAAATTCTAAAAAATAAATAACGTAAAGGTTGTGCGTGTATATGTATTCACCCCCTTTGCTATGAAGCCCCTAAATAAGATCTGGTGCAACCAATTACAATCAGAAGTCACATAATTAGTTAAATAAAGTCCACCTGTGTGCAATCTAAGTGTCACATGATCTGTCACATGATCTCAGTATATATACACACCTGTTCTGAAAGGCCTCAGAGTCTGCAACACCACTAAGCAAGGGGCACCACAAAGCAAGCACCACCATGAAGACCAAGGAGCTCTCCAAACAGGTCAGGGACAAAGTTGTGGAGAAGTACAGATCAGGGTTGCGTTATAAAAATATATCAGAAACTTTGAATATCCCACGGAGCACCTTAAATCCATTGTTTAAAAATGGAAAGAATATGGCACCACAACAAACCTGCCAAGAGAGGGCCGCCCACCAAAACTCACGGACCAGGCAAGGAGGGCATTAATCAGAGAGGCAACAAAGAGACCAAATATAACCCTGAAGAAGCTGCAAAGCTCCACAGCGGAGATTGGAGTATCTGTCCATAGGACCACTTTAAGCCATACACTCCACAGAGCTGGGCTTTACGGAAGAGTGGCCAGAAAAAAGCCATTGCTTAAAGAAAGAAATAAGCAAACACGTTTGGTGTTCGCCAAAAGGCATGTGGGAGACTCCCCAAACATATGGAAGAAGGTACTCTGGTCAGATGAGACTAAAATGTTGCTTTTTGGCCATCAAGGAAAACGTTATGTCTGGCGCAAACCCAACACCTCTCATCACCCCGAGAACACCATCCCCACAGTGAAGCATGGTGGTGGCAGCATCATGCTGTGGGGATGTTTTTCATCGGCAGGGACTGAGATAATGGTTAGAATTGAAGGAATGATGGATGGCGCTAAATACAGGGAAATTGTTGAGGGAAACCTGTTTCAGTCTTCCAGTGATTTGAGACTGGGACGGAGGTTCACCTTCCAGCAGGACAATGACCCTAAGCATACAGCTAAAGTAACACTCGAGTGGTTTAAGTGGAAACATTTAAATGTCTTGGAATAGCCTAGTCAAAGCCCAGACCTCAAACCAATTGAGAATATGTGGTATGACTTAAAGATTGCTGTACACGAGCGGAACCCATCCAACTTGAAGGAGCTGGAGCAGTTTTGCCTTGAAGAATGGGCAAGCTTAAAGTGTCACGGATTCAGCCGAGCCTGCTCCTCCTCCTTGCTCGGGCAGGCTTCGGCGTTCGCCGTCCTCGGAGTACTAGCTGCTACCGATCTATGTTTCGGTGTTTGTCTTGTTTGGTCTTTATTGTTTACACCTGTTTCCAATTATGTTGCATTGTATTCCCTTTACAACCCCCTGTCTCTCATGGTGTATTGTGTGTGATTGTTTTTCGTTAGGTCGGCAGTTGCATTTGTGTGCGAGTTATTGTTCCTCCCTGTTAGGAGGTTTGTTTTGTACTTTGATTACTGTGTGCAGTAAAGTACGTCTGCCAGTAGCTCGGTGTCCTGCGCTTGACTTCGTTTACCGCATACACGTCACCCTGACAGAATCACACACCATACATGGAGTCAGCAGGAGCAGCGGTGCCAGCTGGATCAATGGAGGAACGCGTCGAACAACAAGCGGCCATGATCCAGGCTCTCGGCACCGCCATGGAACGGGTGGTGAGCACAATGGAGCGATGGGAAAGAGGAGGTCTGCCTACACCTCCTCCGACGATACCACCACCATCGGCGATGCCCATCGCTTCACCTCCGGGGTCCAGTGGGATTCGGCTCTCGCTCCCGAGGGCTTATGATGGCACAGCTGCCGGGTGTCAGGGATTCCTGCTCCAGGTTGAACTCTACCTGGCAACCATCCACCTGGTGCCCTCGGGACACGAGAGCATGTCCGCCCTCATCTCCTGTCTGTCCGGCAAGGCGCTGGAGTGGGCCAACGCCGAGTGTGGGGGAATAGACGCCGCTACGGTCAACTATGCAGAGTTCACCCACCGCTTCAGGGCAGTATACGATCATCCAGCAGAGGGTAAAGCGGCGGGTGAGCGTCTATTCCACCTCAGATAGGGGAGGAGGAGCGCGCAGGAGTTCGCACTGGACTTCCGGACGCTGGCTGAGAACGCGGGATGGAATGAGAGGGCCCTCATCGACCACTACAGATGTAGCCTGAGGGAGGACGTGCGTCGGGAATTGGCCTGCAGGGACACCAACCTAAGCTTCGACCAACTGGTGGACATGTCAATTCGCCTGGATACCCTGTTGGCTACCCGTGGACGTCCGGATTCAGGGCCGTCCATTCCATTCCCCAGCACTTCCGAGCCGACCCCTATGGCGCTCTGAGGTGCTGGTACTAGGGAGACCAGGAGAGAGACCAGGAGAGAGGCCGTCCCCTTCACCAACTCTGGCCGCAGAGGACACACTGCTGGTCGGTGCTGGGGAGGGTCTCCTAGGAATCGAGGCAGTCGGCAGCGCACTGATGAGTCATTCCAGGTGAGTAGGAACCCAACTCACCCAGAGCTCCCTGTTGTGCATATGTGTATTAAAGTTGTGTTTCCCGAGGTTTCTCCTCATTCCCAGCATAAGGCGCTAGTAGATTCAGGCGCAGCTGGGAATTTTATCGATCGCCAGTTCACCTATAAGTTAGGGATTCCCATTGTACCAGTTGATGTGCCCTTCCCTATCCATGTCCTAGATAGCCGCCCTTTGGGGTCAGGATTGATTAGGGAGGTCACAGCGCCTCTCAGGATGAAAATGCAGGAGGGCCATGAGGAGATAATTTGATTGATTCTCCTGCGTTTCCCGTGGTGTTGGGGCTTCCCTGGTTAACATCTCATGACCACAACATTTCATGGCAACAGTGGGCTCTCAAGGGATGGTTTTATCAGTGTTTCGGGCGGTGTGTAGGTGTTTCCGTAGGGGCAACGACGGTGGAAAGTCCGAACCAAGTTCCCACCATGCACATTCCACCTGAATATGCCGATTTGGCACTCGCCTTCTGTAAAAAGAAGGCAACTCAATTACCACCCCATCGACAGGGGGATTGTGCGATAGACCTCCAAGTAGGCGCTGCGCTTCCTCGTAGTCATGTGTATCCTCTGTCTCAGGAGGAGACGGCGGCTATGGAGACATATGTCACCGAATCTCTGAGACAGGGATAAATACGGCCGTCCACTTCCCCTTTGTCATCGAGTTTCTTTTTTGTGAAGAAGAAGGATGGGGGTTTACCCCCCTGTATTGACTACCGTGGTCTCAATCAGATCACAATCAAATACAGCTATCCTCTCCCTCTGATTGCTAGTATGACGGAGTCATTACACGGGGCGTGATTCTTCACAAAATTGGATCTCAGGAGTGCGTACAACCTGGTGCTGTCACGCCCTGGCTCTGGGGACAATGTTATGTTGAGCCAGGGTGTGTATTCTATGTTTGATTTTCTATGTTGGGCAGAGTGACTCCCAATCAGAGGCAACGAGTGACAGCTGGTTGTCTCTGATTGGGAGCCATATTTAACTATCGGTCTTTTCACTTTGTGTTGTGGTTTCTTGTTCCGTGTTAGTTTGTTTTTGTAATCAAGGACGTCACGTTTCGTTGTTTTGATCGTGTGATCAGTATAATAATAAATATGTTCACCTTCAACGCTGCGCCTTGGTCTCTCCCTGACGATCGTGACAGAAGAAACCACCATAACAGGACCAAGCAGCGTGAAGAAGAGAGAGGATGGACTTGGGAGCAGTTGAGTAGGAGTCTCGACTGGGCCAAGCCAAGAGAAGAGGAGAGAGGTTGGACTTTGGAGCAGTGGGGTGAGAGTCTGGCGAGAACGATGGAGGCCTGGCCCACGGGGAGGAGAGACCCCCAGAACATTTTTAGGGGGGGGGCTCACGACGTCGGACCAGCAGGAGGCCGCGATAGACCGGCCCAGCGGGTTGCCAGAGGAGGCCGCCAGGGTACGGGGGCCACTGGTCGAAGAGGGGATGGAGGATGTAGAGGCACGGCGAGAGGTACTGGGGTGTGTTACCAGTCCGGTCCGGCCCGTTCCAGATCCCGAGGTAGAGCCAGTGGTGTGTGTCCCCAGTACGGTCCGGCCTGTTCCAGCCCCTCGCACCAAGTGTACGGTGCGCGTCGCTAGCCCAGCCCGGCCTGTCCCTGCTCCACGCACCAAGCCTACGGGGTGTGTCGCCAGCCCAGTCCGGCCCATCCAAGCTCCCCGCACCAAGCCAGTGGTGTGCGTCATCAGTCCGGCACGGCCCGTGCCTGCTCTCCGCACCAAGTCTGTGGTGCGTTTCGTCAGCCCTGTCCGGCCCGTTCCTGCTCTCCGCACCAAGCCTACGGTGTGCGTCGCCAGCTCAGCCCGGCCAGTCCCTGCTCCACGCACCAAGCCTACGGGGTGCGTCGCCAGCCCAGTCCGGCCCATCCAAGCTCCCCGCACCAAGCCAGTGGTGTGCGTCATCAGTCCGGCACGGCCCGTGCCTGCTCTCCGCACCAAGTCTGTGGTGCGTTTCGTCAGCCCTGTCCGGCCCGTTCCTGCTCTCCGCACCAAGTCTGTGGTGCGCGTCGCCAGCCCAGTCCGGTCCATTCCTGCTCCACGCACCAAGCCAGGGGTGCGTATCGTCAGTCCGGCTCCGGCCAGCGGGGCCAGACCGGACCAGGGGTACTTTGGGGGGTTGGAGAGGGAGTGGGGATCAGGCCCGGAGCCGGATCCGCCGCCAAGGCGGAGTGCCCACCCGGTCCCTCCCCTGTGGGATTTAGTTGGCGTGGTCGGAGTCCGCGCCTTTAGGGGGGGGTACTGTCACGCCCTGGCTCTGGGGACAATGTTATGTTGAGCCAGGGTGTGTATTCTATGTTTGATTTTCTATGTTGGGCTGAGTGACTCCCAATCAGAGGCAACGAGTGACAGCTGGTTGTCTCTGATTGGGAGCCATATTTAACTATCGGTCTTTTCACTTTGTGTTGTGGTTTCTTGTTCCGTGTTGGTTTGTTTTTGTAACCAAGGACGTCACGTTTCGTTGTTTTGATCGTGTGATCAGTATAATAATAAATATGTTCACCTTCAACGCTGCGCCTTGGTCTCTCCCTGACGATCGTGACAGGTGCGCATTAGGGAGGGAGATGAGTGGAAGACAGCATTCAGTACCACCTCGGGTCACTATGAGTACCTCGTCATGCCATACGGTTTAATTAATGCTCCTTCAGTCTTCCAATCGTTTGTGGACGAGATTTTCCGGGACTTGCATGGACAGGGTGTAGTGGTGTATATTGATGACATTCTAATATACTCCGCTACACGAGCCGAGCATGTGTCCCTGGTTCGTCGGGTGCTTGGTAGACTGTTGAAGCATGACCTGTATGTGAAGGCGGAGAAATGTCTGTTCTTCCAGGAGTCCATCTCCTTCCTGGGACACCAGTTGTCCGCGTCAGGGGTGGAGATGGAAATTGACCGCGTTTCAGCCGTGCGCCATTGGCAGACTCCCACCACGGTGAAGGAAGTGCAGCTGTTCTTGGGTTTTGCCAATTACTACCGGAGGTTTATCCGGGGCTTTGGACAGGTAGCAGCTCCCATTACCTCCCTGCTAAAGGGGGTCCGGTGCGTCTGCAGTGGTCGGCTGAGGCGGACAGGGCTTTTAGACATCTGAAGGACCTGTTTACCTCGGCTCCAGTGCTGGCACATCCGGATCCCTCTTTGGCGTTCCAAGTTGAAGTGGATGCGTCCGAGGCTGGGATCGGTGCTGTACTGTCTCAGCGCTCGGGCACGCCACCAAAACTGCGCCATTGTGCTTTCTTTTCTAAGAAGCTCAGTCCGGCGGAGCGCAATTATGACGTGGGGGACAGGGAGCTGTTAGCTGTGGTTCAAGCCCTGAAATTGTGGAGGCATTGGCTTGAGGGGGCTAAACAACCTTTTCTCATTTTGACTGACCATCGTAACCTGGAGTACATCCGGGCGGCGAGGAGGCTGAACCCTCGCCAGGCAAGGTTGGCTTAGTTTTTTACCAGATTTTTATTTACGCTCACCTATAGACCAGGGTCACAGAACGCTAAGGCAGACGCCCTGTCCCAACTATATGACACAGAGGAGAGGTCCATTGAGCCCACTCCCATACTTCCGGAGTCTTGTCTGGTGGCACCGGTGGTGTGGGAGGTTGATGCGGACATCGAGCAGGCGTTACGTACCGATCCTACTCCCCCACAGTGTCCAGAGGGTCGGAAGTACGTGCCGCTCGAGGTTCGTGATCGATTGATATATTGGGCTCACATGTCACCCTCCTCTGGTAATCCTGGTATTGGTCGGACAGTGCACTGCATTAGTGGGAAGTACTGGTGGCCCACTTTAGCTAAGGACGTGAGGGTTTATGTTTCCTCCTGCTCGGTGTGCGCCCAGTTTAAGGCGCCTAGACACCTGCCCAGAGGGAAGTTAAAACCCCTACCCGTTCCACAACGGCCGTGGTCTCACCTATCGGTGGATTTTGTCACGGACCTTCCCCCCTACCAGGGGAACACGACGATCTTGGTCGTTGTGGATCGGTTTTCAAAGGCCTGCCGTCTCATTCCTATGCCAGGTCTCCCTACAGCCCTACAAACTGCTGACGCCCTGTTTACACATGTCTTCAGGCACTACGGGGTACCTGAGGATATAGTGTCTGATCGGGGTCCCCAGTTCACCTCTAGAGTCTGGAGGGCGTTTATGGAACGTCTGGGGTCTCGATTAGCCTTACCTCAGGTTTTCACCCCGAGAGTAATGGGCAGGTGGAGAAAGTGAACCAGGATGTGGGTAGGTTTCTGAGGTCCTATTGCCAGGACCGGCAGGGGGAGTGGTCGGGATATATCCCCTGGGCAGAGATAGCCCAAAACTCACACCGCCACTCCTCAACTAACCTTACGCCTTTTCAGTGTGTGCTAGGTTATCAGCCGGTCCTGGCACCTTGGCATCAGAGCCAGATCGAAGCCCCTGCGGTGGACGAGTGGTTTCGGTGCTCGGAAGAATCCTGGAACGCTGCGCATGTCCATCTGCAGTGGGCTATCAGGCGGCAAAAGGCGAGCGCCGATCGCCACCGTAGTGAGGCTCTGGTGTATGCACCGGGAGATCGGGTCTGGCTCTCGACCCGAAACCTGCCCCTTCGCCTGCCCTGCCGGAAGCTGGGTCGGCGGTTTGTGGGGCCATTTATAAAGTCCTGAGGAGATTGAAAGAGGTATGTTATAGGTTACAACTGCCCATTAATTACCGCATTAACCCCTCGTTCCATGTGTCTCTCCTCAGGCCGGTAGTAGCTGGTCCACTCCAGGAGAGTGAGGTACGAGAGGCTCCTCCGCCCCCACTGGACATCGAGGGGGCTCCGGCGTACTCAGTCCGTTCCATCTTGGATTCGAGGCGTCGGATGGGGGGCCTGCAGTATCTCATGGAGTGGGAGTGGTACGGTCCGGAGGAACGGTGCTGGGTCCCTAGGAGGGACGTCCAAGTCCCTCCATGTATGTTGAGGGATTTCCACCGGAGTCATCCGACTCGCCCTGCTCCGCGTCCTCCTGGCCGTCCCCGAGGCCGGGGTCGGCGCACGGCTGGTGCCGCGCGTCAAGGTGGGGGGTACTGTCACAGATTCAGCCGAGGCTGCTCCCCCTCCTTGCTCGGGCAGGCTTCGGCGTTCGTCGTCCCCGGAGTACTAGCTGCTACCGATCTATGTTTCGGTGTTTGTCTTGTTTGGTCTTTATTGTTTACACCTGTTTCCAATTATGTTGCATTGTATTCCCTTTATAACCCCCTGTCTCTCATGGTGTATTGTGTGTGATTGTTTTTCGTTAGGTCGGCAGTTGCATTTGTGTGTGAGTTATTGTTCCTCCCTGTTAGGAGGTTTGTTTTGTACTTTGATTACTGTGTGCAGTAAAGTACGTCTGCCAGTAGCTCGGTGTCCTGCGCTTGACTTCATTTACCGCATACACGTCACCCTGACATATAGAGACATACCCCAAGAGACTTGCAGCTGTAATTGCTGCAAAAGATGGCTCTACAAAGTATTGAAAAGTTATGCACGCTCAAGTTCTGTTTTTTTTGGTCTTATTTCTTGTTTGTTTCACTCAAAAAAAATATTTTGCATCTTCAAAGTGGTAGGCATGTTGTATAAATCAAATTATACAAACCCCCAAAAAATATATTTTAATTCCAGGTTTTAAGGCAACAAAATAGAAAAAAGCCAAGGGGGGTGAATACTTTCGCAAGCCACTGTACCTGATGTGGAATAGAGTTCCATGTAGGCATGGCTCTAAGTAGTACTGTGCGCCTCCCACAGTCTGTTCTTGACTTGGGGATTGTGAAGAGACCTTTGGTGTCTGAGCTGTGTACTAGTAGTTTAAACAGACACCTCAGTGCATTCAGCATGTCTACACTTCTTACAATAACAAGTAATGATGAAGTCAATCTCTCCTCCACTTTGAGCCATTAGAGATTTACATGCATATTATTAATGTTAGCTCTCCGTGTACATTTAAGGGCCAGCCGTGCTGCCCTGTTCTGAGCCAATTGTAATTTTCCAAGGTCCCACTTTGTGGCACCTGACCACACAAGTGAACAGTAGTCCATGTGCGACAAAAATAAAGCCTGTAGGACCTGTCTTGTTGATAGTGTTGTTAAAAAACACTATCAACTATATAGCAGCGCTTAATTATTGACAGAGTTCTCCCCATCTTAGCTACTGTTGTGTCAACATGTTTTGACCATGACAGTTAACAATACAGGGTTACTCCAAGCAGTTTAGTCACCTCAACTTGCTCAATTTCCACATTATTTATTACAAGATTTAGTTGAGGTTTAGGGTTTGGTGAATGATTTGTCCCAAATACAATGCTTTTAGTTTTTGAAATATTTAGGACTAACTTATTCCTTGCCACCCATTCTGAAACTAACTGCAGCTCTTTGTTAAGTGTTGCGGTGATTTCACTCGCTGTAGTAGCTGACGTGTATAGTGTTGAGTCATCCGCATACATAGCCACACTGGCTCTACTCAAGGCCAGTGGCATGTCATTAGTAAAGATTGAAAAAAGTAAGGGGCCTAGCCAGCTGCCCTGAGGAATTCCTGATTCTACCTGGATTATGTTGGAGAGGCTTCCATTAAATAACACCCTTTGTGTTCTGTTAGACAGGTAACTCTTCATCCACAATATAGCAGGAGTTGTAAAGCCATAACACATACGTTTTCCATCAGCAGACTATGATCGATAATGTCAAAAGCCACACTGAAGTCTAACAAAATAGCTCCCATAATCTTTTTATCATCAATTTCTCTCAGCCAATCATCAGTCATTTGTGTAAGTGCTGTGCTTGTTGAATGGCCTTCCCTATAAGCATGCTGAAAGTCTGTTGTCAATTTGTTTACAGTAAAATAGCATTGTATCTGGTCAAACACCATTTTTTCCAAAAGTTTACTAAAGGTTGGTAACAGGCTGATTGGTCGGCTATTTGAGCCTGTAAAGGAGGCTTTACTATTCTTGGGTAGCGAAATTACTTTTGCTTCCCTCCAGGCCTGAGGGCACATACTTTCTAGTAGGCTTAGATTGGCAAATAGGAGTGGCAATATCATTAGCTATTATCCTCAGTAATTTTCCATCCAAGTTTTCAGACCCCGGTGGCTTGTCATTGTTGATAGACAAAACAAAAAGCACTTCACTCTTTACGGAATTCAAAATTACAATGCTTGTCTTTCAGAATTTGATCAGTTATACTTGGATGTGTAGTGTCAGCGTTTGTTGCTGGCATGTCATGCCTAAGTTTGCTAATCTTGCCAATGAAAAAATCATTAAAGTATTTGGCAATATCAGTTTTTTTATTTTAATGAATGAGCCATCTGATTCAATGAATAATGGAGCTGAGTTTGCCTTTTTGCCCATAATTTCATTTATTGTCATTTATCTTTGTTTCATAGTGTAGTTTTGATTCAGTTTAGTCACATGATTTGTCAATTTGCCTCATCCCTCTCAACCATACATTTTTCAATTTCTCATCAATCCACGGGCTTTAACAGTTTTTACAGTATTTTTCTTAATGGGTGCATGCTTATTAGGAAATGGAATATGCAATTTCATAAATGTGTCAAGTGCAGCATCTGGTTGCTCCTCATTACACACCACAGACCAACAAATATTCTTTAACAGTTTTTACAGTATTTTTCTTAATGGGTGCATGCTTATTAGGAAATGGAATATGCAATTTCATAAATGTGTCAAGTGCAGCATCTGGTTGCTCCTCATTACACACCACAGACCAACAAATATTCTTTACATCAACAACATAGGAATCACTACAAAACGTATTGTATGACCTCTTACACTATATTAGGCCCAGCCTTTGGAAATGGCTACTATATTGTAATCACTACAGCCGATGGATTTTGATACTGCTTTAAAGCAAATATCTGCAGCATTAGTGATCAATAGATGTTGATTATTTCATTCCTGTGCTGTTTGTAACTACCCTGGTAGGTTGACTGATAACCTGAACCAGATTGCAGGCACTAGTTATAGTTTGAAGCTTTCTTTTGGTTGGGCACCCTGATGAAAGCCAGTCAATATTTAAATCACCTCTGTTGATATCACATACATTATCAAGCATTTCACACGTTATCCAGATACTGACTGTTAGCACTTGGTGGTCTATGGCAGCTTCCCACCAGAATGGGCTTTAGGTGTGGCAGATGAACCTGTAGCCATATTCCTTCAACAGGTTTTAACATGAGATCCTCTCTAAGCTTTACAGGAATGTGGTTCTGAATATAAATGACAACGCCTCCATCTTTGGCATTTCTGTCTTTTCTGTAGATGTTATAACCACGTATTGCTACCACTGTATCAGAGGGGTTGGGTTAAATGCAGAAGTTGAATGCATCGAGTTGTACAACTGACAAGGTATCCCCCTTTCCCTTTCCCTATATCATCAAAGGTATTATCAAAGTGAGTTTCAGGGATTGTCAAAATATGAATGTCATCTGTTACTAGCAAATTATTGATTTCATGAACCTTGTTTCTTAAGCTACATATGTTAACGTGGGCAATTTATAGCACTTTCCTGGGATGCTTGATTGTTTTCATTGCTTTACTGGGAAGCTTAGCAGAGGTAGATATGCTCATGTTATTTATGTTAGTGCAGAGTGAGTTGCACAAAGTGGACTTCCTACTAGGGCGCACCACCTCAGTGCTAACAGTGTAACTCTGGTTCACAGGCACATGATTACTGCATACAATAGCTGTAGGATCAGTAGAGGCTTTCAGGGCAGTTAGAGGGACATAAATTAGGTTACTTACATTGTGTCTTCCAATGCCCCTGGGATAATGTACATTTGCTGAAGCATTATGACAACTCAGCGACACAATGATAGGGATTAACTGAGCTGGGCTTGGGTCATTGATAAGTCATTTTCTCAACGCAGCCTTATAATGCTGTGAAAAGATCCAGGAACCCAAATGATTTGGGTGGATCCCATCCTCCTTATAAAACAAGCTTTGTTTCCGGAAGGTATCAAAATTGTCTTAAAGTCTGCTGAAATGTTCAGTGCCACGATTTAGGGAGGGCACAGTGCCAGATATTATGGGGTGTTTGTTGGTGTCAAGCAGAGACCCAATCAGTTCTTTAAAATCAATCTTCAGCTGTTCTGAGCTGCCCTTTATAATGTCATTGAATCCTACATGAACTATGATAGACTCAATTTCCTGATGCTGGTTTAAAATGTTTGGGAGCAGCTTATTGATGTCCTGTACTCGTGCTCCTGGATAGTACAAGGTTTTTGCTCCAGGGACTGAGATATTTCTCACCATCGAACTGCCCAATACAATGGTCGGAGAAGGGGATAGAGAAATCTGCCCATTCCTACCCCTCACACAATTCGCTGAACCTTTCACGGGCCCACGAGAAGAAGGATAGTGTACAACCGCTGCTCCCGGCGATAGGTCCATACCTCCCACAGCAAGCCTTGCCCCGTCAGATCCAGAAAGAGGGGAAGTAGCCGAACTCGACGACGAAGCCGCTGCTGGAGTCAGTGTAGTTGGAGTCAGCACAGCCGTCGCACACACAGGCAATCCCAGCGATAAAGGCAGAGGTAGATCAGGCACCAGTGCAGCGAAGCTATTCCTTATGTCAATCTGCTCCAAACCTCTCGCAGTCACTTCCGTCTGCTTAGCAGCATGCCGCTGCCTTCGGTTTCCATGACTTGTGACATGGGACCAGCGCTGATTGGAACAATCAGGTAGCTTAGTGGTTAAGAGCGTTGTGCCAGTAACCGAAAGGTTGCTGGTTCTAATCCCCGAGCCAACTAGATGAAAAATCTGTCGATGTGCCCTTGAGCAAGGCACTTAACCCTAATTGCTCCTGTAAGTCGCTCTGGATAAGAGCGTCTGCTAAATGACTAAAATGTAAATGTAAATGTTGCTGTTCTCCGTCTACTCCTCTACAAGATGGAGGAGGAGAAGCAGATGGAGACGACTTCCTTGGCTGGCAAGTTCCAGGTAGCACAGGCCATTCGGATAGGAACATATGACAAGGCGGGGAAACATCCATCAGGTCCGAGCGGCGTCCAGCCACAGAAGTTAGAACGAGAAAGTTCCAATTTGTGTTTTCCCCATAAGTTCGCGCAGAATTGAGACTTGCTTGCTAAGCATGGCCACCTCATTCCGGTAATCCTCCGCTAGCAAACAATTGCCGCATTGGAACTCCAGATTGTCAATATTGTCCCAGACAATAGCGTAATAAACACAGCTTCTACAGCACTGAAAACATTTATTAGCTATTCCAGGCGAAGCGGCCTCCATTGCAACCTACATGGCTGCATCTGATGTCTCATATTCGTCTCACTCTGGTACAGTCTCTCTTTACCGGCATAATCCTGTCTCTCCATTTATTTATTTTTTATATATATATTTTAAGGAATTTTCAGATTGTATTGAACAGATAGAGAGGGTAACAGATAGAGAGAAGTTGTGTCAAACGGCAGTAGGCTGGATTTGAACCTAAGCCGACAGTGTAGACATGTGCCGGAGGCTGCAGCATTACTGCTGGACCAGCCAGGCCACTTTCCTTCACTGCCCTGAATAGCTTTCTCTTTTGCAATAAAGGGAAATCAGGATTTTCTAGCCTTTCGATTGTGACAGTTTTGTACCTCGCACACACACACACATAAAAAACACAATCTTTGCACACTGCACAAAAGTTCTAGTTCCACTTCTGGCTACACATACAAGATCTGTAAAAACACACTGTAATGCGGCTTTGGAGAGAGACCCGCAGTTTTGGTTCTCTCTTGTATACCACAATAATCCCTAATTGCCCTCTGGAGCCTGGTTAGTCACCAGTTTGGGAGAGGACGACTCAACGCTCCAGTCAGAGATTGATTTGACTAAATAAGAGTACTTCCTTGTATGGCCAAGTCAGGCCGACAGTGGTCTACCAAAAACCATGTGAAGTATTTGGGCCTGGGAGAATAATTTCCGAAGGCATCGTATCAGAGGACCAGTGGTCTGCTGCCTATAGTTATCTGCGCTCTCCCTAAGATCTCATAGCAACCTGCTCTCCTTATGTAACTCGGAGAATGAGATCAGCCTGGGTCAGGTTACATAGACACACGCTTGTGCACACACGTGCACATATAAACACAAGTGCGCTCTGAGGTCAGCTGCTCTGTTAAACGTCATGCTAACAAGCGTAGACAGATATGCTACAAATGATGGAACCTCTGCTTCAAAGCAAGTGTAATCTCAAAGTGTTTCCTAACCATCTCATCTGCCTAGACACCAACAATTCACTCTTTTTCCAAATCAAACTCGGGACCGTAAATATCCCAATAGCTTTACCACAAGCCTGCTAAAACAAACACACGGTCATTTTAATACTTAACGGTCAATAATAAAAAATAGAAGCAACTATTTTTTTCATTGACTTAAAAATAGTGGATGATAGAATTGCCATACCTCCTGAAAGATGACCGGCAAGCCAAGATAAATATCCAAATGCATTCTAAGATCACCGTCCATCAAAAATAGTGGGCTAAATACATATAACGAGAGAGAGAAGCCTCGGTTGAGCCACAGCTAACACACAGCTAATAGAGGCCCTGAATGGTTCTAAGCAGCAGGGACACTAGTCTAAGTCTGCTTCCCAAATGGCACCCTATTCCCTATATAGTGCACTACTTTTGACCAGGGTCCATTGGCCTCTGGACAAAAGTAGTGCATTATGTAGGCAATAGTGTGCCATTTGAGACTGCAACTGGATCCTGAGCCTTGGTCCAATGGAGGAGATTGTTGCTATACCTGACACCGAGCAACGGAGGGTAGCAAAACACCAGGAGCTTCTTATTAATAATGAATGGGGCAAAGAAAGAGAGCGAGACCAAACAACACATGGCTATAGGTAACAGAGTCTTGTAATACTATCATTATTGGAGAAGAGTTAACACATGGTCAGGTAGTGTGTTACTACACTCTTAGAAAAATGGGTTCCAAACAGTGGAGGCTGCTGAAGGGAGGACGGCTCATAATAATGGCCGGAATGGAGTGAATGGAATGGTATCAAACATGGTTTTGTTTTCATGTGTTTGATACCATTCCAGTCACTCCATTCCAGCCATTACACTCCATTTCAGCCATTATTATGAGCCGTCCTTCCCTCAGCAGCCTCCGCTGGTTCCAAAAGGGTTCTTCGGTTGTCCCCATAGGAGAACCCTTTTTGGGTTTCATGTAAAACCGTCTGTGGAAAGGGTTCTACATGGAACCCCAAAACGTTCTACCTGGAACCAAAAAGGGTTCTCCAAAAGGTTATCCTATAGGGACAGCCAAGGAACCCTTTTAGGTTCTAGATAGCACCTTTTTTTCTAAGAATGTATAGTCAACTTGACACATGCTGGTATTTGGTCATGAAGACATCACCTGATGAAAAAGATAAGATGGCTTTGTACTGACAATGTGGTCAGGTAACAGTACTGACACATTTGTACTGAAAATGTAGCCAGGTAACAGTACTGACACCTTTGTACCAAATATGTGGCCAGGTAACAGTACTGACACCATTTGAGGCCGACTGAATTCACAGGCATTGATGAAACAATGGCCACATCACGACTAGTTAACTCATTTATTTAAAAACTCTTGCACTAATACACCACTGTCACGTTCGTTGAATACAGGATTGGACCAAGGTGCAGCGTGGTATGCGTACATGTTCATTTATTAAATAAACATTGAACAAAACAACAACAGCAACGTAACGTGAAGTGAAGTTCTAAAGGCTAACATCAAACAAGCCAAACACACAGAAACAAGATCCCACAACTAAAGGTAGGCAAAATGGCTGCCTAAGTATGATCCCCAATCAGAGACAACGATCGACAGCTGCCTCTGATTGGGAACCACACCCGGCCAACATAGATCTACAATATCTAGATCTTACACATAGAAATTCACACCCTGACCAAACCAACTAAAGAAACCGGGCTCTCAAGGCCAGGGCGTGACCTCCCCCCAAAGGTGCGTACTCCGGCCGCACCAACCTGACTCATTAGGGGAGGGTCCGGATGGGCATTCAGCCTCGGTGGTGGCTCCGGCTCCGGGCGTGACGTCCTCTCCCTTTCTGCCTCCCCGTTGCACCCCTGGTCCGGTCTGGACCTCGGCGCGATGCTTCCCCTCTCAGTCCTCCCACGATGCACCAAGCCCTGTCTGGACCCTGGTGTGGGCCGCGCCGGACTGGAGACACACACCACTGGTTTGGTGCGAGGAGCAGGCACGGGCCGTGCCGGACTGGAGACACGCACCACTGGTTTGGTGCGAGGAGCAGGCACGGGCTGTGCCGGACTGGAGACACGCACCACTGGTTTGGTGCGGGGAGCAGGCACGGGCCGTACCGGACTGGAGACACGCACCACTGGTTTGGTGCGAGGAGCAGGTAGGGGCGTACCGGGCTGGATACACGCACCACTGGTTTGGTGCGGGGAGCAGGTACAGGGCGTACCGGGCTGGCGACACGCACCACTGGTTTGGTGCGAGGAGTAGGCACGGGCCGTGCCAGACTGGAGACACGCACCACTGGTTTGGTGCGGGGAACAGGTACGGGCCGTACAGGACTGGATACCCACACCACTGGTTTGGTGCGGGGAGCAGGAACGGGCCGTACAGGACTGGATACACGCACCACTGGTTTGGTGCGAGGAGCATGCACAGGCTTTACCGGTCTATGAAGGCGCACTGTCGGCACAGTGCGTAAAGCCGGCGCATAGCCTGGTGCCTGCACGGTCACACGCTCCTCAAAGCGAGTGCGGGGAGTTGGCTCTGCTAACCTCTGCTCTAAAGACTGAGCTCTCTGCTGCTGGAGGGTTAATTCCTCTCTCAGCTTCTCTTGTTGCCTGGCCAGCTCCTCTCTCCGTGCAACCATTGACTCCTTCTCCCTAAGGGCCTCCTGCAGCGCCTCCTTTTGAAGGGAGCTCTCCTGCTCTATCTTAGCGATCAGCCCCCGTAAGGTGGTTGTCTCTTCTGTTAAAGTGCTAATCAGCAGGTCTCCCCGAGCCTCCTGCTGCTTAGCCAACCACTCCGTGTGCCCCCCCAAAACATTTTCTTTGGGTTGCCTCTCGGGCTTCCTAATGCGGTCGGCACCGTTGCCGTTGATCCTCTCCTACCTGGGCTTCTACCTTCGCCCAGGGTCCTTTACCAGCAAATATCTCCTCCCAAGACCACGTCTTCCCCACCTGTGTCCAGGGTGTTTTCTCCTCCTGGGCACGCTGCTTGGTCCGTTGGTGGTGGGATCTTCTGTCACGTTCGTTGAATACAGGATTGGACCAAGGTGCAGCGTGGTATGCGTACATGTTTGTTTATTAAATAAACACTGAACAAAACAACAACAGCAACGTAACGTGAAGTTCTAAAGGCTAACATCAAACAAGCCAAACACACAGAAACAAGATCCCACAACTAAAGGTAGGCAAAATGGCTGCCTAAGTATGATCCCCAATCAGAGACAACGATCGACAGCTGCCTCTGATTGGGAACCACACCCAGCCAACATAGATCTACAATATCTAGATCTTACACATAGAAATTCACACCCTGACCAAACCAACTAAAGAAAACCGGGCTCTCAAGGCCAAGGCGTGACAACCACAGCGTAACATTTCTGGAAAGGTTTTATGAGATTGGTGTGTTCCGCTCCCATGGCAACAAAGAGATCAAACCAAAAGGTCCTTTGAAGTAAATTCTCAGCCATCGCAGACGACACCATTTTGGTTAAATCTTCTACTGTCAATCTCTTCCCAATGACGTCATCGGAGTTGCCGTGACACTGCTCCCCAGTTAGGAGTGCCTTTGCAATAGCTTTGCCACAGATTGCTGCCTGTGAGGACGACGGACCTACAAAACACAGGAGTCAAGTGCAATCTCCACACACTGATACCTGCCATGTAAATAATGGCCCTCATATCCCATGCCCAAACCATAAATATGCACTGTGTGGATACTGCGTTGCGTTCCTCATTGGGTGTGGAATCATTCCTACATTAAAGAGCCACACAGAAAGCTTGAGGGCATGAAAGTGAAAGAAGGGGAGGAGGAGAGGGAGGGGAAAGGGCAGGGCAGTACGATCCTTTGCAACTTAAATCTACAGCTGGTTGACTTTAGAGGAGGGGGCGAATTGTGTATGTGTGTGTAGGTGGAGAGGGGGCAGATGCTATGCCGAGACCTGGGTCCCTACGCATGCCAAGAAACACAGGCATCACTTCAAGGTGGAATTCATTTTTTCTGGGAGGGAGGGGGTTATTCCACCACACAATCAAAAGCCCACGGTAAATGGGGCACTCATGGGGTCAATGAGATAAGTCAATTTCGTCTGAGGCATTAGCTGGCGATGTACGAATACCTTGGCACATAACCGCTAAGCACACACTTGCTATTTTTTCCACGTCTGGTGAGAAGTCTACTCTCAAGACTCCCTGAGGAACCCTCCACTGCATCAACACTCGCTGTAAGGAGGAGATAGATAGACATGACCCTTATATGTACTGCACACACACAATGGATTTCTATGTTCACCCACTCAAACGACTCAAATGTTCCCCTACTCCATGTCCTTCTCCCAATAGTCCAATACAAAAGACTTTCCAGCCCATTGACCTCTTCCACCTTTCCAGTCAGAGCTTAGAGAGAGAGGGGGGTTTAGAGAGAGGCAGTAGAGGTAGAAAGGGAGAGAGGGGGGTTTAGAGAGAGGCAGTGGAGGTAGAAAGGGAGAGAGGGGGGTTTAGAGAGAGGCAGTGGAGGTAGAAAGGGAGAGATGGGGGTTTAGAGAGAGGCAGTGGAGGTAGAAAGGGAGAGGGGGGGTTTAGAGAGAGGCAGTGGAGGTAGAAAGGGAGAGAGGGGGGGTTAGAGAGAGGCAGTGGAGGTAGAAAGGGAGAGAGGGGGGTTTAGAGAGAGGCAGTTGAGGTAGAAAGGGAGAGAGGGGGGTTTAGAGAGAGGCAGTTGAGGTAGAAAGGGAGAGAGGGGGGTTTAGAGAGAGGCAGTTGAGGTAGAAAGGGAGAGAGGGGGGGTTAGAGAGAGGCAGTGGAGGTAGAAAGGGGGAGAGGGGGGTTTAGAGAGAGGCAGTGGAGGTAGAAAGGGAGAGAGGGGGGTTTAGAGAGAGGCAGTGAAGGTAGAAAGGGAGAGAGGGGGAATTAGAGAGAGGCAGTTGAGGTAGAAAGGGAGAGAGGGGGGTTTAGAGAGAGGCAGTGGAGGTAGAAATGGAGAGAGGGGGGTTTAGAGAGAGGCAGTGGAGGTAGAAAGGGAGAGAGGGGGGTTTAGAGAGAGGCAGTGGAGGTAGAAAGGGAGAGAGGGGTTTTAGAGAGAGGCAGTGAAGGTAGAAAGGAGAGAGGGGGGTTTAGAGAGAGGCAGTGGAGGTAGAAAGGGAGAGAGGGGGTTTAGAGAGAGGCAGTGGAGGTAGAAAGGGAGAGAGGGGGGTTTAGAGATAGGCAGTGGAGGTAGAAAGGTCACCAATTACTGCTGTTTTTTTCACATTTCAACCAGCTTAACATGACGAATAGGTTGTTACATCAATCTCATTTCAAAATAATCATCAGAACTACGTATACGTTGAAAATGCATTGGCAATTCCACGTACACACGTAAAAAACATTTTCATATTTTTCATCCTAATCTTTTTCATACTATTTTCATTGGATCAGTGGTTGAAATGATGTTGAATTTCATATTTGATTAGACATATTTTATTTGACCTTGTTTCAATCTTGATAGTAAAATGGTATGTTTGAATCTACGTCATTGTTTCAACGTCATACTATCAACCTAAATAAAGAGGTATATTGAAATAAAATGGTAAGGCACAGTCCAACAGTTCCTGCCTGAACATTGACTCCTACTGGTATATGAAGGGTAACGCACTTCAGTGAAAACAAGTCTACCATTCAAATACCAACCTCTATGTTCCCTGCTTAGTTGGAAACAAAATGTGTCCGATTCAGCTGAGCTATCATGTCAACACAATTATCAACATCCATACTCATTTGCGTAGACTACCTAAATAACATTGAATAGTTGAAAGTAACTACCTTTTCTTACACAAGCTGTATGTCATAGACTGTTCTCTCTGCTACCGCACGGCAAGCGGTACCGGAGTGCCAAGTCTAGGTCCAAAAGACTTCTCAACAGCTTCTACCCCCAAGCCATAAGACTCCTGAACAGCTAATCATGGCTACCCGGACTATTTGCACTGCCCCCCCACCCCATCCCCACCCCATCCTTTTTACGCTGCTGCTACTCTGTTAAGTATTTATGCATAGTCACTTTAACTCTACCCACATGTACATATTACCTCAACTACCTCAACTAGCCGGTGCCCCCGCACATTGACTCTGCAACGGTACCCCCCTGTATATATAGCCTCCCTACTGTCACTTTATTTTACTGTATATATAGCCTCCCTACTGTCACTTTATTTTACTTCTGCTCTTTTTTTCTCAACACTTTTTTTGTTGTTGTTTTATTCTTACTTTTTTTGTTTAAAATAAATGCACTGTTGGTTAAGGGCTGTAAGTAAGCATTTCACTGTAATGTCTGCACCTGTTGTATTCGGCGCATGTGACCAATAAAATTTGATTTGATTTGATTTGATTTGATGTGAAAGTAAATTCGGAGTGAGGTTTATGTAGGCTAAATTGAGATCTGATTAGCCTAAAGGACACCTTAATTTCAACGTTAAGCTAAGTATGCTATCATTCGTTCATGGTTGATTGGATCTTTGGAAGTAGTTAACATTAGCCCTATAAATCGGGATGTCAAATTCATGATATTAATAATAAACTTTTACATTTGGAAATTGTCTTTTATATATGTTATTCATAATATACAGTATATATACAGTGCCTTAAGAAAGTATTATACCTATTATACCATACCTAATTTACATACGTTTTCACACCCCTGAGTCAATACTTTGTAGAAGCACCTTACAGCTTTCAGTCGTCTTGGGTATGCCTGTATCAGCTTTGCACATCTGGATTTGGGGATTTTCTACCATTCCTTGTTTTATTTAACCCTTATTTTACCATGTAAGTTGACTGAGAATACATTCTCATTTACAGCAACGACCTGGGGAATAGTTACAGGGGAGAGGAGGGGGGGATGAATGAGCCAATTCGAAGCTTCCTTGCAGATTTTCTCAAGCTCTGTTAGATGGGGATTTTCAATGGGACTCCAGTGTGGGATTTGGCTGGGCCACTCAAGGACTGTATGCTTGGGGTCATTGTCCTGTTGGAACGTAAATCTTCACCCCAGTCTAAGGTCGTTTGCACTCTGAAGCAGGTTCTCATCAAGGATTTGCCTGTATTTGGCTCCATTCATTGTTCCCTTGATCTTTACCAGTCTCCCAGTCCCTGCTGCTGAAAAGCATCCCCATAGCATGATGCTGCCACCACCATGCTTCACGGTAGGGATGGTGTTAGACCAGACATAGTGCTTCGCATTCAGGCGAAACAGTTAAATTTTTGTCTCATCAGACCACAGAATATTTTGCCTTATTCTCAGAGTCTTTCTGCAAACTCCAGCCCTAGGCAGGGTCTGGGTAGTTCCATATTTTTTCCATTTCCCAATGATGGAGACCACTGTGCTCTTGGAAAATTTAAACACTCTAGAAATTGTTTTATATCCTTCCCCAGATATATGCCTCATCACAATTCTATCTCAGAGATCTACAGACAGCTCCTTGGACTTTGTGGTATAGTTTCTGCTCTGACATGCGCTATCAACTGTGAGACCTTATATAGACAGGTGTGTTTCTTTCTAAATCATTAATTGACCACAGGTGGACTCTTAAGGATGATCAAAGGAAATTAGATGCACCTGAGCTCAATTTGGAGTGTCATAGCAAAGGTGTATGAATACTTAAGTAAATTAGATATTTCTGTATTTCATTTTCAATAAATTTGCTAACATTTCTAAAAACATGTTTTCACTTTGTCATTATGGGGTATTGTGTGTAGATGGGTGAGAAAATACCAATATTTAATCCATTATGAATTCAGGCTGTAACACAACAAAATATGGAATAAGTCAAGGGGTATGAATACTTTCTGAAGGCACTGTACTATCCAAGCAGAAGATACATCTCCTTCAAATGTTTATATACAGTTTGTCTATAAATTAATTATTGATATGTTGGATTCAAGTCTCCATCTCAACCAAAAATCTATCAAACTTTAAATGCACTTCAAATAATATTTGATTTGATTTAGTCCTATTTTTCAACTTAGATTTTTGAGATGGAGACATGAAACCAACATATTAATAACGTGTAGATTACATTTAAAATCAACCAACCATCCTTCATATACAAGACCATATGCAAAGGTCAAAGTGTATTATTAATATCATGAATTTGGCATCCTATTTACAGGGCTAATGGTAACTACTTCTACATTTCCAAACATCCAATCAACCATGGATGAATGATAGTATACCTAGCTACACGTTGAAATGATGGTGTCCTTTGTTGGGCAAGTCAGATGTCAATGTAGCCTACATAAACCCAACCTCACTCCGAATGTACTTTCATATACAGCTTGTGTAAGAAAAGTTAGGAGTTACTTTCAACTATATATTCAATGTTATTCAAGTAGTCTACTAAAATGAGTGTGGAAGATGATCATTGTCTAAATGTGTTGACATCAGTGGAGGCTGCTGAGGGGAGGACGGCTCATAATAATGGCTGGAATGGTGTCGATGGAATGGTATCAACCACACGGAAACCACGTGTTTGATATCGTTCCATTGAGTCCATTCCAGCCATTGTTATGAGCCGTCCTCCCCTCAGTAGCCTCCACTGGTTGACCTGATAGCTCAGCTGAATCAAACACAGCATGTTTCCAAAGCTAAGCAGGATACATAGAGATAGGCATCTGGATGGTAGACTTGTTCTCACTGAAGTGCATTACCCTTCATACCAGTAGGAGTCCCTGTTCAGGCAGAAAGTGTTTTACTGTGGCTTCACAATATACTGTATTTCAATATACCTCTTTATTTAAGTTGATAGCATGACGTTGAAACAATGGCGTTGATTCAAACATACCATTTTACTGTCAACATTGAAACAAGGTCAAATAAAATATGTCAAATAAAATATAACATTCTACATAACCACCCAATGAATTTCAATGTTTACAACGCTGGTTGAAATTAGATTAAAACAATACTGGTTGATGACTTTTTCAAATCCAATGTATTTTCCACGTTGATTCCACGTCACAGAACGTTGACAAATTACGTTGAAACAACGTTGATTCAACCAGTGTGTGCCCAACTACGCAAAAATGTATACGTGCACTCTCTCCCTTTCTCTCGCCGATGCATCAACAGCCCCACTCTCCACAATAAAGAACCCAGAGATGTCCAACGGTTAATGCATGTCATCCATATTTGTGCTGCAAATAAAAAGGACAGCAGGAGCTCCTGCTTAACCTTGGCAGGCCCATTAGGTTAGTGACGGTACGCTATAGATGCTAATGTTTGTCTGCAATTGATTAGGTGTCTTGTCTTTAGCTTGTTAGCAGTTAGCATGTAAGCGGAGGCTAGCTTGTGTAATGCTAGCCTACTCTTTTATTATTAGTGACAGAGAAGGGCATCTGGCTCCATGTGGAGGGCGATGCATTGAACTCCTTCCCGGGGTTAAAAGTCAACAGCTGGGAGTCAACTGGCTTGAGCTACTGATGGCGCTTGTTGTCATGGCAATGCCTGCCTGGAATGTTTCTAAAATTGGGAATGGTTCTGGAATGGGCCTGGCTATCGTCTCTGCTTTCAATTGGTCCATGGAGAAGCTTGATGAAACTGATCAGAAGACAACGTTTGTTTTTGCGCATGGAGTTTCATGTAGGGACGTCCTGCTAACCTGGCAAAGTATTGTCATGACTAATAGCAGCATGACTGTGTCTTTAAACACAGCTAACCACTTCAGTTGTTGCCAACTTTGAAACGTTTGCAATTAATCAGGGATTGCACTAACTTACTCTTTTGGCAGTGGACGTTTCCATAAAAACATTTCAAGAGAAGAGAAAAGAGGGCTGACAAAGTTTTAGAGCGTATTCTGCCTTTGAGCTCGGGGTTGAGGGAGTAATCTGTGAGACCTCAGAGTAGGAGTGCTGATCTAGGATCAGGTCCCTTCCTGTCCATGTAATCTTATTTATTATGATTTAAAAGGCAAAACTGATCATAGATCCTGCACTCTGAGACTGAGATGCTTTATGAAAACGGGCCCTGAGAAAAACACAGTATTAGCTTGGGTTGGAAATGTGAAGACGAGAGCAGGCCAACACCATGTGAACGATGTATTAAGCCACGGGACTCCAGACAGTAGGGAGCGAAACCCGAACTGACCTCGCCTTGACTCACGCGTTGGCCACACAGATGCAGACAGAAGAGGCGAGACAGAGAATAACAACCGAGAAGGATGGAAAGTAGCCACTTATAGAAAAATATACTTGCCACGTCCAGACACAGCTAAAACGAGTCATGGACATGGCAAAATGCTAACTGGAGGCCAATCTCTTATCATTGAAGGTCAGAATTCATGGTGATAGGTCAAGAAAACAACAGCTCGCCAATCGAAGAAGATAACCATAAAACTCTATGGGCCAGTTTCCCAGTCACAGATTAAGCCTTTTCCTGGTCAACAAAAAAACAAATCTCCATTGAGAAAGCTTTTTGGTCCTGGACTAGGTTTAATCTGTGTCTGGAAAACTGCCCTTTAATGGTATAGTTACTATACTTTTATTTACAAGGATATTTTAACATTTTTATTATTTTAAATGTCTCTGTAGAGCTTCATTCTCAATTTCTTACCTGGAGGAACCTACTCTGGTAGCTTAGCTACAAAAAGCACAAAGCTTCCAGCTAAGCTAGACATTACAATAAAACAGTGGAGTAAAGTACTTCAGTAAACATACTTTAAAGTACTACTTAAGTAGTGTTTTGGGGTATCTGAACTTTACTTTACTATTTATGTTTTTGACTACTTTCACTTCACTACATTCCTAAAGAAAATAATGTACTTTTTGCTTCACGCAAAAGTACTCGTTACATTTTGCATGGCTAGCAGGACAGGAAAATGGTCAAATTCACGCACAATTCACGTTCAAGAGAACATCCCTGGTCGTCCCTATTGCCTCTGATCTGGCAGACTCACTAAACACAAATGCTTCGTTTGTAAATTATGTCTGAGTGTTGGAGTGTGCCCCTGGTGACTTTCACATTTACTTGAGTAATTTTCTATTAAGGTATCTTTACTTTTACTCAAGTATGACAATTGGGTACTTTTTCCACCACTGCAATAAAACACATTTGAGTAAGCTGAAAAATAATGGGTTCCAACTATTGTAGTGGTCACTGGACTCAGCCACACCAACAACAACCATGCTATACCCATGATTTGTCAATGGCGACGACAACACATTATCCCATCATAGCTCTCTTATGATGGGTGGTGACTATGGGTGGAAGGTTGTGATGGAGGGGAGAGGAGGTTTTTATAGTTGAAGCCACCAATTACCCCGCCCATAGAGAGAAGCTAATTAAACAGTATGGTAGTAGAGTCAGGAGACAGAGCTGGGGGCCACACCTACATGGTTGGTTCACGTTAGTTAGTCAGGCAGGCCACTCCTCTTCCCAGCTGTTCAACAGGCCTGAGAAGAATGAGAGAGACACTCTTCTAATGTGGCAGTGTCACGCCCTGACTCAGGGGACGCTTAAATGTTGAGTCAGGGTGTGTATATTCTTTGGTGTGTGTTTTCTATGTTTAGATCTAGTATGTGTAGATCTATGTTGGCCGGTGTGGTTCCCAATCAGAGGCAGCTGTAGCTCGTTGTCTCTGATTGGGGATCATACTTAGGCAGCCTATTGGCACTAGTGGGTTGTGGGGTCTTGTTCCGGTTAAGGTATGTTGTGTGTGCTACCTTGGATTTCACGTTTCGTTTCCACGTTTGTCGTGTGTTTCACAGTTAAAATAAACATGTACGCATATCACGCTGCGCCTTGGTCTGACCCGTCATTAAATGAACGTGACAGGCAGGCAGTCCACAGACAAGCAGCCAGTATATACAAATAACACACAACCATGAACGTATGCATGCACGTGGCATACACACACACACACACACACACAGACCTATCATTGTTGCCTACTCATCATTATCATTAGCATCACTATAATCATTGTCATCTTCCACAGCAAACAAAGCTGGCGTCCACATACACCCACCCCACAGATTTACAGACTCTCTCAGTGGTTTACAGCCCAAGCATGACTCTGGAAAAACACACACAAAGCATATTTTCTGTGGAGGGACACTTTCCACTGAGTGGTTTGGCCTGGCACATATTGGTCTATGAGAGACAGGGTAGGCCATGATGTTGTCTTGATGGCAGCAATTGGCAAGTTGGGGGGTGTATGGGGGAGGTGGGGGCGCAGTGAGTTGGCAGTTTCTCTGTTAGGGCACATGATCCCTGTACTATTAAGAGTGGTGTGTCTCTTTGTCTCTCAGATTTACTGTGCAGAGAATAGCACTTACTGTACACAAACACTTCTAAAACAAATTTGAATGACAACACCATTATAGATATTGTAGAGATGGGATGTGTTGCCTGGTAATAATGGCAGAACAACATTTAAGTGATAGTCCCACTTTCAACAATAATCTGTTCCGCTTTGCAATGCATAGACCTTTTACCATTGTATTAACATTGATTAGGTTGCAAGAAGAGAGTAATAGCAATGTCGGTACACTATGTTACAGTGTTGTTATGTAGTATTTACAACTGTGATACCTGTCTGTTGATCCATAGACTCTGTAAGCCAGACGGGCACTAACTTCTTCTCCAGTTAAAGATAGCATTGCCATGGGAGATGCTATTGTAATCTGGTTTACAGAGTCTATGGATCAACCAACACAGTAACAACAGTAACAGTGAGAGTGAGTAACAGTGAGAAACGGTCTCAAAGATGCCCTGAGCTCTCTATGAGCTTAGTGGTGAGTGAGCAAGAGGCAAATGATGCTACCTTAGACTTAGTCAGACACCAGGCAGTAATAGACAACTCTCAAGTTTATCCCATTGTGACGTTACTTATCTCTTGAAGAAGTACAAACAACCTCCCAGGAAGTAAACACGAGGGGAGTGTTTGCCAGACTTACCCCAGCCTCAGGTCAGCGTCGTAAAGGTTGTGTCCCCTGGAGTTTTCATTGTTGAGGCGCAAGCCTCTACCCCTGCCCTGCAAGCTCCTCTCTCCTTGCAGCTTAACTGGGGAACTGGTAGCTCAACTGGAAGAAAGGTTTTTCTTGGGGAGAAAAAGCCCACATCCCTCTGTCAGTCAAGCGGTGGAGCATAGTTTCAGCTGGGCGGCCGTCCAAACAGACATGAAAACTATTCTATTTCTGTCTGCCATATGAGCCGCAGCACTGTGTTTTGGAGAGAATTTGTGGTCAAGCATGTAATTGCTGAGTTGACCAGTTATGGCGAAATGTAATTGTAGACCTCATCAGATTTGTGGAGAAACTGCCAAGTGAACAAGGTAAAGGACTTTTAAAGACCCACAAAAACAAGGGAGACCACATAACTGAATGAGGAACTGGGATCCAGATGTGGGAATAGAGGGAGGGGGAGAAGAAGAAGAAGAAGAAAGAGGGAGAAAAAAAGAGCCAGACGGCAGAACTTGCCATCGCAGCAGAATGAAATCACATTTCTGACACGGCGAAAGGGTGTTTACCTTCCTCTGAGAAGTCACAGGAGAAAAAGGGGTTTTGGGAAGGTAAGAGTGAGTGTGTTGTTTCTGGACTTTTACCATGAGCCTTTCAGGGTGTCTGGTTGCACGTCAAGCTTGGAAATGACTACCTCCTGGAAAAATTGGTAGCTTTAAATAAGAGTCGCATGGTTTGTGTTACGAGGAAACACATGGAGGCGTTGGCGGGTCGGCATTGCTTCTTGCTAGGGCCCAGAGTTTTTCCCGGTCTGGTCACAAGGTCCGTAAAAACTCCTACCCATAGTTATTATATGTTTGAGTGAATGATTGGTCGGTTATACTTGAAAAGTTCAGTTATGCGCACTAACACATTCATACACATTTGTATGTATGCAAGAGCACACACACACACACACACACACACACACACACACACACACACACACACACACACACACACACATACAAGGGTATCTGTTTTATGGCATACCTGAGTGTAGGATTAATAAATGTCAGATAATCTGACGGCAAACGTGCTAATTTCCTCACAAATTTACCTAATTTCCTGACATAAGCAACAGGTAAGTGTTTGAAGTCACTGTATTTGGCAGAGAGAGTCACATTGTAAGGTGTGAAGATAATCCTCACTTATCCTGACTGTTCAACTGGCTGAAGCAGCCTCGAAGTCCTAGGTTTTGAAACAAGAGTTGGGTTGTGGTATATATTTCTAGGAACTGGAGCAATGGTAAATCCTTCTCTCTGGAAATTGCTGTTTGCTGCTAGCTCTTACGAACCATCTAATTTCCAACTGAAATGACCGAATGAAATGCAGATGTTCACTATTACAGTAGGTCTGTTTATCTCATTGGCGAAAGGGAATGGTTTGCAGAGAAAAACGCACAACTCTCCCCAATCCAGCCCTCCACCTCCAGTCCCCCTCAATTATCAAAATATGGAGTTTCTTTCCCCCATCATCCAAGAAAACTTTCCATGTGGATTCCAGCACGGCCTCAATTACTCCAGAGCTGATTCCAGCCCAGACGGAGAGACAGAGAAAGCACGAGAGACAGCGGTAAGGCTGTAAAAATAACCAAATGACAGATGAGGCCTCTATACTGCCGGAGGGGAATGGAGTACAGATCCACAGTTCTGTCTAGTCTCTGTGTAGACAAATCGCATAGAGGAACCTACAAACACCAGGGGCCATTATCATAATAATGCGTTTCAGTGTTGGAGTTTGGCCTTTTAGATTATAATGAATGGACTGGGGGGGAATTGATCCTAGATCAGCGCTCCTACTCTGAGACTCTATGAATAAGGGCCCAGGGGCACATATTGTATGTAGCATCATTTCAGTGCCATTAGACTTCTAAAACATATGGATGAGTTCAATGTACTCTTCACTGTCAAAGCCTCTCCCTGGAATGTATAATCAGTGGATTTGTGTGATAGTGGTCCGCTCCAAACTGTTCCAACTGGGAGATTTTGTATATATACTTGTGATTTGTGATGCATTGTTTCCATTTATCTCAAATCAGGTTCACAAAGAGACCTAAGATCCTGATGCAGCATCTTAACTGGAGCTGTCTTGAACTCACTGATCCTGATGCAGCATCTTAACCGGAGCTGTCTAGAACTCACTGATCCTGATGCAGCATCTTAACTGGAGCTGTCTGGAACTCACATATGCTGATGCAGTACCTTAACTGGAGCTGTCTAGAACTCACTGATCCTGATGCAGCACCTTAACTGGAGCTGTCTAGAACTCACTGATCCTGATGCAGCATCTTAACTGGAGCTGTCTGGAACTCACTGATCCAGTACCTGTATGTAGGCTGCATCCTGATTCTCCACCCTTCTCCCGAAGTCTACACTTGCACACATTCTAAGATGGATTCGACAATAGTGGAAACTCCCTCTAGCCAATGCTTACACCAATCCATTTTTTTTTTTAATCCATGATGGGGAGTGTGCAAGTGCACACTTCTGGAAAAGGGTGGAGAATTGGGACGCAAGCTTATACTCTGACCTATAGGTATTCTGGTAGTAACTCACAATAGAGGCCACACACTTACTTAATTTGTGCACCATACTGATGATACCATGTAATATAATAATAATGTTGTGTGATAGTTCCCACGGGGGACCAGTACAGAGAAAAAAAGGTATGAAATGTTTGCACACCCTACTGTAAGTCGCTCTGGATAAGAGTGTCTGCTAAATTACTCAAATGTAAATGCAAATAGTCCTTAATTCATATTGGTAGATCTTGTGGAATTACAGTGATGTGTAGTCCATTTACGCAAAGGCAGTTTTATCGCCACCTGTTGGAACATTGTTGTAAAAAGAAGAGAACCCTTCGTCCATAGGTGACAGGCTTCAGTAGTTTAGCATCGCCCTATACCATAACGCCTGTAGTGATGTAGGTTTGATGCATGTCCCGGAAAATAAATACAATGCAATTCGATGCTAAATTAGGAAACCTGACAAATATAGGATGATCACTTTAAATCAGGGATGGGCAACTTTGATGGGGTGAGGAACACAACAAATCTGAACTAATCATGGGGCCGGAGTGGCTCGCTGGACTACTTACCCACATCCATACCCACACACGCAGTGAGAGCCGGCCCTAACCTTTTGGGGGCCTATAAAATAAAAAATCAGTTTTAGAGTTGAATTTCCTGCAATTCTACACATTTGTTGCTGTTTTAAAGCAAGTTTGATGCAATTCTACACATTTTGCCATGGGGCGAAGACAACATTTTGCAACTGTATAACAAATTTCATGCAAAATGAGCAGTTGTACAGCTATTTTCCTGCAATTCTACACATTTTCCATAGGGTGCAGAGAAATGTTTGCCGTTTTTAAGCAAATTTCTTTCAATTCTACACATTTTGCACTGACTTATGAGATCTGAGTGAGTGTGACTTACGAAATCAATGGGGGCCCCCCGGTCCTTAATTCGACCATGATTACTACACGTTTAGATAGCTGGCTAGACTAACTTACCAATTTAAAAAATGGTAGCTGACATGGGCTAATTGAGTGACTGACATAACAAGGGAAGAACTGTTGATGCAACATTTCGAAATGAACTCTCAACAGTAAGTTGAGTCCCAGACAAAGTTCCTAAAAAAGGAAATTGATCTGTGGGTCTACAAAAGGGGGCATGCGGCCCATGGGCCAACAGTTGCCCATCCCTGCTTTAAATGAATAGTTGTACTTGACAATTCCACAGTAAATGAATAATTGAGTTATCAGCAATAATGAGATGGCCCCACTAGGCACAAACTGGTTGAATCAACGTTGTTTCAACGTAATGCTACGTGTTATCTACATGGAAAATACATTGGATTTAGTTTAACTGGTTGAATCAACCACAGGATTATGTCATCATGGTAACCAAATTTCAACATAGACAAACCTTGTACAGTGCTTTGCAAAAGTATTCATTTTCCTATTTTGTTGCATTACAACCTGTAATTTAAATGGATTTTTATTTGGATTTCATGTAATGGACATACACAAAATAGTCCAAATTGGTGAAGTGAAAATAAAAAAATAGCTTGTTTCAAAAAATTCTACAAAATAAATAATGGAAAAGTGGTGCATGCATATGTATTCACCCCCTTTGCTATGAAGCCCTTAAATAAGATATGGTGCAACCAAATACCTTCGGAAGTCACATAATTAGTTAAATAAAGTCCACCTGTGTGCAATCTAAGTGTCACATGATCTGCCACATGATCTCAGTAAATATACACCTGTTCTGAAAGGCCCCAGAGTCTACAACATCACTAAGCAAGGGGCACCACCAAGCAAGCGCCACCATGAAGACCAAGGAGCTCTCCAAACAGGTCAGGGACAAAGTTGTGGAGTACAGATCAGGGTTGGGTTATAAAAAAATATCTGAAACTTTGAACATCCCACAGAGCACCTTTAAATCCATTATTAAAAAATGGAAAGAAAATGGCACCACAACAAACCTGCCAAGAGAGGGCCGCTCACCAAAACTCACGGACCAGGCAAGGAGGGCATTAATCAGAGAGGCAACAAAGAGACGAAAGATAACCCTGAAGGAGCTGCAAAGCTCCACAGTGGAGATTGGGGTATCTGTCCATAGTACCACTTTAAGCCGTACACTCCACAGAGCTGGGCTTTACGGAAGAGTGGCCAGAAAAAAGCCATTGATTAAAGAAAGAAATAAGCAAACACGTTTGGTGTTCGCCAAAAGGCATGTGGGAGACTCCCCAAACATATGGAAGAAGGTACTCTGGTCAGATGAGACTAAAATTGAGCTTTTTGGCCATCAAGGAAAACGTTATGTCTGGTGCAACCCAACACCTCTCATCACCCCGAGAACACCATCCCCACAGTGAAGCATGGTGGTGGCAGCATCATGCTGTGGGGATGTTTTTCATTGGCAGGGACTGGGATACTGGTTAGAATTGAAGAAATACAGGGAAATTCTTGAGGGAAACCTGTTTCAGTCTTCCAGAGATTTGAGACTGGGATGGAGGTTCACCTTCCAGCAAGACAATGACCCTAAGCATACTGCTAAAGCAACACTCGAGTGGTTTAAAGGGAAACATTTAAATGTATTGGAATGGCCTAGTCAAAGCCCAGACCTCAATCCAATTGAGAATCTGTGGTATGACTTAAAGATTGCTGTACACCAGCGGAACCCATCCAACTTGAAGGAGCTGGAGCAGTTTTGCCTTGAAGAATGGGTAAAAATCCCAGTGGCTAGATGTGCCACGCTAATAGAGACTTACCCCAAGAGACTTGCAGCTGTAATTGCTGCAAAAGGTGGCTCTACAAAGTATTGACTTTGGGGGGGTGAATAGCTATGCACGCTCTTGTTTGTTTCACAATAAAACATATTTTGCATCTTCAAAGTGGTATGCATGTTGTGTAAATCAAATGATACAAACCCCCCAAAAATCCATTTTAATTCCAGGTTGTAAGGCAACAAAATAGGAAAAATGCCAAGGGGGGTGAATACTTTCGCAAGCCACTGTATAAAATATGTTGAATTTGTACCTTTAAAACAACGCCAGATCTTCAAATATATGCTGGTTAGCACCTCCTACTGGAGAATTGATCTACAGCTACCCTTTGGTCTCCCATTCAGGGTTTTAACCAAGCACAGCCCAAGACATTTGGGTGACAACTAAATAAAAAAATCAGACATTGTTTTCCCATTGGAATTTGGTTGTGCTTTTAGATTGTTGAAAACATATGGATAACACATTGGAAATTCAACTAACTTTTGATCAACGTCTCAACCAAATATTACCCAATTATCCATGTTTAAATGAAGTGGTGTGCCCAGTACGTAAAAATAGATATCACGGAAATAGGGAAATGTAATAGAATCCTTATAAGCCTTCATTAACTCAGAAAAACAGATGGTTGGAGGAAGCTTGTGCCTCTTAGCGAAAACAATTTATCATAATATTTACACTTGAATTGTCTGACGGAGACAATGCAACACAAAGCTTTCAAAGACTACGCAAGACCAAGTGAACACTGGCTTAAGGTTTTGCTGATTTTATTGACCAATTCATTTCTATTGTCTCTTTATTTCATTGTTTTATTTTCTTACTCAAACTCATATGAATGTGTTTATCTTTTCTTCAACCTAGTATTAATATAAACTACCGGTCAAAAGTTTTAGAACACCTATTCATTTAAGTGTTTTTCTTTATTTGTACTACTTTCTACATTGTAGAATAATAGTGAAGACATCAAAACTATGAAATAACACATATGGAATCATGTAGTAACCAAAAAAGTGTTAAACAAATCAAAATATATTTTATATTTCAGATTCTTCAAATAGCCACCCTTTGCCTTGATGACAGCTTTTCACACTCTTGGCATTCTCTTAACCAGCTTCATGAGGTAGTCACCTGGAATGCATTTCAATTAACAGGTGTGCCTTCTTAAAAGTTAATTTGTGGAATTTCTTTCCTTCTTAATGCGTTTGAGCCAATCAGTTGTGTTGTGACAAGGGGGGGGGGGGAGGGGGGGGGGGGTATACAGAAGATAGCCCTATTTGGTAAAAGACCAAGTCCATATTATGGCAAGAACAGCTCAAATAAGCAAAGAGAAACGACAGTCCATCATTACTTTAAGACATGAAGGTCAGTCACTCCGGAGAATTTCAAGTTTCTTCAGGTGCAGTCGCAAAAACCATCAAGCGCTATCATGAAACTGGCTCTCATGAGGACTGCCACAGGAATGGAATACCCAGAGTTACCTCTCCTGCAGAGGATAAGTTCATTAGAGTTACCAGCCTCAGAAATTGCAGCCCAAATAAATGCTTCACAGAGTTCAAGTAACAGACACATCTCAACATCAACTGTTCAGAGGAGACTGTGTGAATCAGGCCTTCATGGTCGATTTGCTGCAAAGAAACCACTACTAAAGGACACCAATAAGAAGAAGAGACTTGCTTGGTTCCAACCCCTGTGTCTTTGTGAGATGCGGTGTGGGTGAACGGATGATCTCCGCATGTGTATTTCCCACCGTAAAGCATGGAGGAGGAGGTGTTATGGTGTGGGGGTGCTTTGCTGGTGACACTGTCTATGATTTATTTAGAATTCAAGGCACACTTAACCAGCATGGCTACCACAGCATTCTGCAGTGATACGCCATCCCATCTGGTTTGGGCTTAGTGGGACTATCATTTGTTTTTCAACAGGACAATGACCCAACACACCTCCAGGCTGTGTAAGGGCTATTTTGCCAAGAAGGAGAGTGATGGAGTGCTGCATCAGATGACCTGGCCTCCACAATCCCCCGACCTCAACCCAATTGAGATGGTTTGGGATGAGTCACAGGAAAGCCAAAAAGATCATCAAGGACATCAACCACCCAAGCCACTGCCTGTTCACCCCGCTATCATCCAGAAGGCGAGGTCAGTACAGGTGCATCAAAGCTGGGACCGACAGAATGAAAAACAGCTTCTATCTCAAGGCCATCAGACTGTTAAATAGCCATCACTAGCACATTAGAGGCTGCTGCTGCCTATTGAAATCACTGGCCACTTTAAGAAATGGAACACTAGTCACTTGTAATAATGTTTACATATCTTGCACTACTCATCTCATATGTATATACTGCATTCTATTCTATTCTACTGTATCTTAGTCCATGCCGCTCTGTCATTGCTTGTCCATATATGTATATATTCTTAAATTCCATTCCTTACTATTTTTGTGTGTATTGGGTATATGTTGTGAAATTGTTAGATATTACTTGTTAGATATTACTGCATTGTCGGAGCTAGAAGCACAAGCATTTCGCTACACCCGCTATAACATCTGCTAAACATGTGTATGTGACAAATACAATTTGATTTGATTTGATTTGAGTCAGACTGCAGATTGAAGGAAAAGAAGTCAACAAGTGCTCAGCATATGTGGGAACTCCTTCAAGACTGTTGGAAAAGCATTCCAGGTGAAGCTGGTTGAGAGAATGCCAAAAGTGTGCAAAGCTATCATCAAGGCAAAGGGTGGCTGATTGAAGAATCTCAAATATAAAATATATTTTGATTTGTTTAATATTTTTGGGGGTTACTACATGATTCCATATGTGTTATTTCATAGTTTTGATGTCTTCACTATTATTCTACAATGTAGAAAATAGTAAAAAATTAAGAAAAACCCTTGAATGAGTAGGTGTTCTAAAACTTTTGACCGGTAGTGTAGGTCAGTGACTGGGACAAGGTATGCCTGAATTCTCTCCTCCTTTAGCCTATTCCAATTGAGGTGGAATAGTCTAGTTTGACAATAGGAAAACATTTGTTTGACAATATCGTTTTCCATTTTTGGGATTTACTATGAAAGGTTCGTCTTTTGTATGGAAATGGATGTGTCACATGACCTTTCTGTGTCACATGACCATTTGCATAAGTTGTGTACAGTATGTTTAGAACAGTGTGAACGGTTTGGACTGAACTATTTTGGACAGATTTCTGTGCTGTAGAATTCCCAACGTGTGTCACAGTGTGAGACCAATGCATTCATGAGTTCAGGAGAGTTCAGGAGAAATCTGCATTGTCTGAAAGCTACTCATTGCATGTACAGTAAAGGTGATATAACATCAACAACACAACGGTTCTCTCTTCACCTAAATACTTAATTAAACCTTGAAGAACAACACAAGTACCCCAAACCCGAATGTATCTAAAATACATTTTAATCTTGCTGAAATTCACAATTGTTACAATATTAATATCTTAAATATTTTTCGGTGTCATTCTCTTCTTTGTGGTCTTCATATAATCTTGAAACACACTGTACAATCATGTCATGTAAAGTGTTTTACATCAAGGCACAAGACACAGCCGTTGTGAGGGAGCCTAGGGAAGGCTGATCTTTAATGTCGATCCCTGCAGGGCACAGCACAGCAAACAGGTGCCGGTGGGGACAGGGAGGGATGAGGGACGGGGAGAATGGGTCACATGGTACAAACGTGCTCTAAGGACAGAATAAATAATAATAAATAAGCACTGCTGCTTTTTCCATTAATTGAATTTCATGTATAAAAAAAGGAATCTGGAATTTTTCTTTGGGATTTGGGGATTCAGCTGTCAATGTACATAATGGAAGTTGCTGTCATTTTCCCCCTTTTATTTCTCTGGTTTGCCAAAAGCTAAATTAAAGGTTCATAACATGACGGTATTGAGAGGAGGAGTCCTAATATCTGAAGGGGTTTATTTCTGTAGACTGTTGGGGAGTGGATGAAGGGGCCAGTGTGTTTTTTTCTCTTTGTTTGTTTTTGTTGTTTTCCCCCAGATATGTTCTGATGTCATCGCGATAAGAAGGATCAACCTCTGAAAGGGAAGAGAGAGAGGAAGAGAGAACGGACAAGTCAACAACTTAGAGCCCAGCGCCTTCTGTCAGTCACAAAACGTACGACTCTTAACAAAAAATAAGACCAATCAATTATTTTTCATTGACACAGGAAATCAATTATCTATGTAAAATCTTAATTTTAAAAAATGGTATCTTAATTTTGTGAAGTAAACTATTTGCCTATGGTCATGTCAGGCATTTCACTAATTGAAAAGCTACAGAATAGAAATAAGAGATGGCTGAAAGAACAGAGACAGAAAGGACAAAGAGGAGGAGGAGGAGGAGTATTCACCGTATCCCTGAAGGTTGTTGGAATGTTCACATCTGGGTGTTTCTCCTCCTCCGGCCGAAAGCCTTGGAGCCCACATTGGTGGGGACAAAGTTACTGTTTCCCATGCCCCCCGACCGGCTCAGGAAGTCTGCCAGGCGGTGAGTCACGCAGGTGGCCGTGTTGCAGGCTCGCTTCTGTGCTGTAACGCTGCTTCAGGAATGGAGACGGGGTTAACAGTGAGCCTGCTGCGTACCTCATACACATACAGTACACAGACGCACAAAAGCATGTGTTCGCACTCATGCCAGACACTTACAAATGTACACATACACAAGCACACGCACAGACCGTCAGCACAAACACACACACTATCAAACACATACACTTTTTCCTTATCTAATCAAGCAATAATTTTCAATGTAATTAATACATCTGCTTTACGACACCTCCATAAAATGAAAGTGTCATTGTCATTAACAGGAGTAGAACAATTAAAACTAAACACATAAAAGTAGACAGTGGATTAATATAGTCTCTGAAAATGTTAGATCCTTAGAATGGTTCGGTTAATTAAAATACTTACCTTGAGACTTGGTGAAGGTTTTAGAGATAGTTCAAGGGTATTGGAAATGCTAAAATAACTATGATTTACTCTATACTCCAATGAAAAAATATTGAATGCAGTTGTTGGAAGAGCTAAAGCTAAGTACTAATATTATATTTCTTAAGAAAAAAAAGTAAAAGGCTTCCTGGTAGAAAAATAGGTTTATTGAACAAGAAACATGGTGAGGCATGAAGAAACCATTTATTATGGTTGAATATTACTTAGGTTATCTCTTATGTTATGAATTTGGGTTTTCAGGAATTTAAAATACAATCAAATTATATGAATATACACACTGAAAAAAATCTATACATTTTGATTCACTCTTTTGAATAATTGTAATTTAGAAGAGTTTTACTTTTGATTGTCTGATCAGATACAACATGTCATTCTCTGCCGAAAACGGAAAGGAATTGTCAAAAAAAAAAGAAGAAGGGGGGGGGGGGGGGGGGGGGTTGCAATGGGAGATTCGCTCAATCAAGCAGGAAAAATCCACATGCACTGAGACTTGTCAAACAAAAACCAGTAGGACGTTATAATGAAAAGAGAGGGAATAGGAGGAGGGCGGAGAGTTAGATGCTGTCAAATGTCTCCCCGTAGCTTGCATAGCGTTCGCTCTCGGGCGCGCTGCGTTTCTTGCCAGGCGTGCCCGCGCCCACGTCCGTGCGGGGGAACGTTTGTAATTTGTGCAGGTCCTGGGACAGTTTGCCCAGCACGCAGGTGCTGAGGTTAGAGCAGCGCTTGGTAAGGGGTCTTTCCATGCTGTCAGAAGGGAGAGATAAACATGCAGAAAACAGGCTCATAGTAGCGGGACACATGCAGGTTTCTCTCTCTCCCGCACACACGCACTCACACTCCCTCTCGCTCTCTCACACATGTTAGTACTGTATATCCTCTTTCCTTCATGCATTTTCCCTACAAAATGCATTGTCAGACATGCTGTCATAGGCAAGAAATGAACATTTCCAAAACATCATGCTTCCCTTCCAATCACTTGAAGAACATTAACATATCAACCCCCATGCTCCAACTCCATTTTACCTTCACACCCACCCTCATATCACCCCAAAGAGAACAGAACGGGTATAGCTTCCCGCTGTCATGCGACTCTTTTCGCCTCCTCTAACTGACAGCATGCACTTATCCATCCCAAAAGCATTCCCCGCTAATATAATATATCCAGCAGGCAAACAGGCTGTTAACATTCATCCATTCAAATAAATGAATAAATCAAACTCATCCATGCGGGATTGTTACAACTGATAAATTGTTGGGAGGGATTAGCATATACCTCCTTAAAATGGAGAGAAAACATTTCTCTGAGCACATACCTCTCTATATGGTTTAAATTAAACTCCAGCAGGACACACTGCTAAGGTGGCTAAAAGACGTCTCTCCAGACAGGTAACAAAATTGTGATTTAATTTCAGTTTAAAACGTTTGGTCAATGTACCGTTGATGCACTTCCACTCCATATGAAAGTAGCTCTGACCATCAATACTGACCTTCACGTTTAATTCATCATCAATCCCTTAATTGGTAGCCCTGAGCTAGGACGCAAACTCAGGTAATGTTAAAGATGCAGGAAGGAAGAAGAAGCAGTTGTCTGTACCTATTGCCTTCGTTGCCTTCATTCACTTGCTGCTCCAGCTCTTCGGCTGTCATCTGCACAAACTCCTTGACTATGGCGTTGAGTAATCTTCTTGCCTCGTAGTCCGTAAGGGTGACTCGGTCTGTCATGGACTCTATGCCCGTTCTAGAGGAGGAAGAAAGAGGGTGGGTGAAACACAGGGATCCGCATAAGAAACCAAACTAAAGTTATCACCCGCAGTAAAAAATTTAATAAATAACATGAGCGGAGTGTCACTAAGGCTAAAAGGTATGACGTGGGACTGGAAGGGACCCTAGCCAACATTGAAAACAGTAATCTGCTAAAAGTACTCCATCTAAAAGGGCCGACGTGTGACCAAATTCAGATTTATGAGTGGCTTGGATGTTTTTATATATCTCATTTATCTCTTCTAAATTAAATTACTTATTTTTTGTGTGTGTTTTTTTATTATTACAGCCCTTTTACACTTAACTGGAGTGCACTTCTGTGATATTGGATTAAGGAACATATTAATTTATGTATTTGTAACAGTAGTCTAAATTACAAAATGTTCAGTAGTCTAAATTCACAGAAAAAAATGATGTATTATATTCCTTTTATCACAGGAATTATGAATTTCTCCAAAAATGTCCCTCAAAATTGTCATTATTAAATAATACAATTATATTTGGTGGTACTTCCAATCCATATTCTCATGTCAGATTAAACAAATATGTGTGTGTGTGTGTGTGTGTGTGTGTGTGCGCGCGCGTGTGTGTACGCTTGTATGATGTATATGTGCGCTGAGTGTAATTTAGTAATTTCTGTATGTCTGTCTGCAAGTCTGTCTGTCTCACCTGGAGGGGGCTGCTTGTGAGCTGTACATCTGGCAAATGACCAGGGCATAAGCAACAAGGAAAGCAGAAATCTTCAACATAACCATGGTCCCCTATAGCAAAGAGACAGTCCCATGAGCTCCACAGACTTGATACAATTACATTAAACATCTACATTTACATTTAACAAGAAAGAAGCAGGTCGCCATCACAATAATGATCAGCATACATTTACCAGAATGAGATTAAGCATTGTACGGCTAATGTAACACAAATCGTTTTTTAAAGGATTCCTTCGTTAAATTTGAAATGAGCTACTACATAGATGGCTCTTTCTCACTCTTTATTGAGACGGCAGACTCAGCTTTACCGTTGATCTCTCAAGCTACATATCCATCCTTCTATCTCTCCATGACACCCTCCATCCAAACAGCCAAACGGAAATGGATCCACATGATAGTCCAACACTCTTCTCCATGGAGCGAACTATCCCTCCATCTCGCCATCCCCAGTATAGGACAGGACAGAACATTCTCTGAGTTGAGCCTTGGCATGTCCAAGCATGAAGGGGGTCCAAGCCTGTTGCTTGGTGCTAACTGAGGGGCCATATCATTAGCTAGCCGCTGTGAGGAGCGGAGAGTGGCTCCATCCAGCATGCCAGCTCCCAGGGGGGGACCAGTGCATTAGTGTAATGAGCTGTTACCACTCTCTCACACACAGGCATTCCATCTCTCCTCTCAGAGCCTCCAGCCTCCATTCATCCATCCCTCTCTCTCTCTCTCTCTCTATTTCTAGCTTACTCACGGTTTCTTTCTCACTCACTATTTGGTCTTTCACTCACTCTTACTCACATTTTCTCTATATTTTTCTAGCTCTCTCCATCTTTTCTATTCTGCCTCCACCACAGAGCAGACCGGACCCTCGCTGAAGGAGAGTTGTGACACCTACGGCCACACTTCAATCCCATTAACGTCACCATCACATCACACTGCACCAAAACTCAGGTCCACACTCTCCATATCTGACGAGTTACAACGGAGCACTAAGACACAACCCATTAAGTTAACCTTCCATCCAAATTCAGTCTGTCCACCATGTGAATTTGGTTAAAAGTTTACACTTACCTTTTGTGTTAATCAACAGGCAAAAAAATATAGAGCTTTATATGAAACGCCTAAATTGACTTCTCTCAACTTGAAGACCAACTCTTGGTTCTGTTGCATGCAGTGCCAATGCACAAGCCTATATAGCCACCACTTGAATTTGTGCATTGACTGTGTAAGTGTTTAATTATCTCCCGTTGGCCAATCCCGTCGATGAGATGCACCCGCGAGCCAATGGGATGATGCATCTTACTTCTGGCACACAATAAGGGATATGGCTTTGCAATGACGTCATTATTTTGTCACTAAGTGCTCCATTCACAAATCCACCGTCATTTGGACCATTTGATATCCACATTTGCATTGAGGTCATTCATTAAACCGGAGCAAATCTAACAAATGGCCACAGAAACCATCCCCAGCAATAAATATTTTAAAGGCTTCCAAAGAAGTTACATGCATCCTATTTTTCAAATGCCAAATCGATAAGCCCCCAGCAAAGTACTTGTAGGCAGGGCCATCTACTGGGAATGACGGTATACTGCAATCCAATCCACTCCTGGGTTGGTGCTACTCACCAGTCAATTCCACTGTCTCAGGCTGAAACTCAAATTGTTCTACTCAAAAAAGTGTACAATGATATGAGCAGTTGAATAAAAAAGAGGATTCATTTTTTATTTTTTTTTATTTTGGGGGGAGGGTAGATCAGCTTAATATTGCAGATAGATTATAACATCTGTCACGCCCTGACTCAAGGGACTCGTATTTGTTGAGTCAGGGTGTGTATTTTTGTGTTGTGTTTTGCTATGTTGATTTTCTATGTTTAGATCTAGTATGTGTAGATCTATGTTGGCCGGTGTGGTTCCCAATCAGAGGCAGCTGTAGCTCGTTGTCTCTGATTGGGGACCATACTTAGGCAGCCTATTGGCATTAGTGGGTTGTGGGATCTTGTTCCAGTTATGGTATGTTTGTGTGTTACCTTGGACTTCACGTTTCGTTTGTTGTTTTGTCGTGTGTTTATTAGTTTAAATAAACATGTATGCTTATCACGCTGCGCCTTGGTCCGTCCCGTCTATAAACGAGCGTGACAGAAGATCCCACCAAACGAGGACCAAGCAGCGTGCCCAGGAAGAGCATATAGCGATGTCACAGGTGGGCAAATGGTGGTTATGGGAGGAGATATTCGCGGGGAAAGGGCCATGGGCGAAGGTAAATGCCCAGGCAGGAGAAGAGAAACGGCGCCAACCGTGCCGACGACGGACACCCGAGAGGCAACCCCTAGAAACATTTTTTGGGGGGCACACGGTGTGGATGACGAGGCAGCAGGAGGCAGCGACAGGGCGGATCTGCAGGTTAGGAGAGGAGGCCACCAGGTTACGGGGGCTATTGGTTCAGAGGGAGCAGGAGTTATACGGTCAGAGGGAGGAGCTACAGGAGGCTAAAAGGGAGAAGGAAGGTGTAGAGGCACGGCGAGAGGAGCTGGTTAGGAAGCAGAAGGAGCGGGGGGTTTATAAAGAAACCCAGTCCCACTCCTCGCACCAAGAAAGTGGTGCGTGTCACCAGTCCGGTCCGGCCCGTTCCTGCTCCCCGCACTAAGCCAGTGGTGCGTATTCCCAGTACGGCCCGACCCGTTCTGGCTCCCCGCACTAAGCCAGTGGTGTGTGTTCCCAGTACGGTCCGGCCCGTTCCTGCTCCTCGCACCTAGCCAGTGGTGCGCGTCGCCAGCCCGGTCCGGCCTGTTCCTGCTCCTCGCATCAAGCCAGTGGTGCGCGTCGCCAGCCCGAACCGGCCTGTTCCTGTCCCTCGCACCAAGCCAGTAGTGCGCGTCGCCAGACGGTCTGGCCTGTTCCTGTCCCTCGCACCAAACCAGTGGTGCGCGTCGCCGGCCCGGCCTGTTCCTGCCCCTCGCACCAAGACAGTGGTGCGCGTCGCCAGCCCGGTTCGGCCTGTTCCTGTCCCTCGCACCAAACCAGTGGTGCGCGTCGCCGGCCCGGCCTGTTCCTGCCCCTCGCACCAAACCAGTGGTGCGCGTCGCCAGCCCGGTCCGGCCTGTTCCTGTCCCTCGCACCAAACCAGTGGTGCGCGTCGCCAGCCCGGCCCGGCCTGTTCCTGCCCCTCGCACCAAGCCAGTGGTGCGCGTCGCCAGCCCGGCCCGCCTGTTCCCTCACCTCGCACCAAGCCAGTGGTGCGCGTCGCCAGCCCGGCCCGGCCTGTTCCTGCCCCTCGCACCAAGCCAGTGGTGCGCGTCACCAGCCCGGTCCGGCCTGTTCCTGCCCCTCGCACCAAGCCAGTGGTGCGCGTCGCCAGCCCGGTCCGGCCTGTTCCTTCCCCTCGCACCAAGCCAGTGGTGCGCGTCCCCAGCCCGGTCCGGCCTGTTCCTGCTCCTCGCATCAAGCCAGTGGTGCGCGTCACCAGCCTGGTCCGGTCTGTTCCTGTCCCTCGCACCAAGCCAGTGGTGCACGTCGCCAGCCCGTTCCGGCCTGTTCCTGTCCCTCGCACCAGGCCAGTGGTGCGCATCGCCAGTCTGGTACGGCCCGTTCCTGCTCCCCGCACCAAGCCAGTGGTGCGTGTGTCCAGTCCGGCACGGCCCGTGCCTTTTCCAGTGGTGCGTGTGTCCAGTCCGGCACGGCCCGTGCCTTTTCCACCAGGCACCGGTCAGCGGATCCACTCCGGAGCCAGAGTAATCCGCTCCACCGGGGTCCAGTCCAGTACCGGTCAGCTGCTCCACTCCGGGGCCAGAGCAATCCGCTCCACCGGGGTCCAGTCCAGCTCCGGTCAGCGGCTCCACTCCGGAGCCAGAGTAATCCGCTCCACCGGGGTCCAGTCCAGTACCGGTCAGCTGCTCCACTCCGGGGCCAGAGCAATCCGCTCCACCGGGGTCCAGTCCAGCTCCGGTCAGCGGCTCCACTCCGGAGCCAGAGTAATCCGCTCCACCGGGGTCCGGTCCAACTCCGGTCAGCCGCTCCACTCCGGAGCCAGAGTAGTCCGCTCCACCGGTGCCTGATCCAGCTCCGGTCAGTGGCTCCACTCCGGAGCCAGGGCAGTTCGATCCACCGTCGTCGGGTCCAGCTCCAGTCAGCGGTTCCAGTCCAGACCCAGACGTCAGCCCCTCTCCAGGTTTCGGGTCTCTAGTATGTGTAGATCTATGTTGGCCGGTGTGGTTCCCAATCAGAGGCAGCTGTAGCTCGTTGTCTCTGATTGGGATCATACTTAGGCAGCCTATTGGCACTAGTGGGTTGTGGGATCTTGTTCCAGTTATGGTATGTTTGTGTGTTACCTTGGACTTCACGTTTCGTTTGTTGTTTTGTCGTGTGTTTATTCATTTAAATAAACATGTATGCTTATCACGCTGCGCCTTGGTCCGTCCCGTCTATAAACGAGCGTGACAACATCCATCAATGTAATTGTCTTCATCACTTCCAATCCCCCATGTTTATATATATATATACATATATATACATACATATATATATATATATATATATATATATATATATATATATATATATATATATATACACACATATACATATATATATATATACATATACATATACATATACAGTGGGGAGAACAAGTATTTGATACATTGTATTTGATACATAGGCCACTCCAGGACCTTGAGATGCCTCTTACAGAGCCACTCCTTAGTTGCCCTGGCTGTGTGTTTTGGGTCATTGTCATGCTGGAATACCCAGCCACGACCCATCTTCAATGCTCTTACTGAGGGATGGAGGTTGTTGACCAAGATCTCGCAATACATGGCCCCATCCATCCTCCCCTCAATACGGTGCAGTCGTCCTTTCCCCTCTGCAGAAAAGCATCCCCAAAGAATGATGTTTCCACCTCCATGCTTCACGGTTGGGATGGTGTTCTTGGGGTTGTACTCATCCTTCTTCTTCCTCCAAACACGGCGAGTGTAGTTTAGACCAAAAAGCTCTATTTTTGTCTCATCAGACCACATGACCTTCTCCCATTCCTCCTCTGGATCATCCAGATGGTCAGTGGCAAACTTCAGACGGGCCTGGACTTCAGACACGCTGGCTTGAGCAGGGGGACCTTGCGTGCGCTGCAGGATTTTAATCCATGACGGCATAGCGTGTTACTAATGGTTTTCTTTGAGACTGTGGTCCCAGCTCTTTTCAGGTCATTGACCAGGTCTTGCCGTGTAGTTCTGGGCTGATCCCTCGCCTTCCTCATGATCATTGATGCCCCACGAGGTGAGATCTTGCATAGAGCCCCAGACCGAGGGTTATTGACCGTCATCTTGAACTTCTTCCATTTTCTAATAATTGCGCCAACAGTTGTTGCCTTCTCACCAAGCTGCTTGCCTATTGTCCTGTAGCCCATCCCAGCCTTGTGCAGGTCTACAATTTTATCCCTGATGTCCTTACACAGCTCTCTGGTCTTGGCTATTGTGGAGAGGTTGGAGTCTGTTTGAATGAGTGTGGACAGGTGTCTTTTATACAGGTAACGCGTTCAAACAGGTGCAGTTAATACAGGTAATGAGTGGAGAACAGGAGGGCTTCTTAAAGAAAAACTAACAGGTCTGTCAGAGCCGGAATTCTTACTGGTTGGTAGGTGATCAAATACTTATGTCATGCAATAAAATGCAAATTCATTACTTAAAAATTATACAATGTGATGTTCTGGATTTTTGTTTTAGATTCCGTCTCTCACAGTTGAAGTGTACCTATGATAAAAATTACAGACCTCTACATGATTTGTAAGTAGGAAAACCTGCAAAATCGGCAGTGTATCAAATACTTGTTTTCCCCACTGTATATACACATATATATACATACACATACATATACATATACAGTGAGGGAAAAAAGTATTTGATCCCCTGCTGATTTTGTTCGTTTTCCCACTGACAAAGACATGATCAGTCTATAATTTTAATGGTAGGTTTATTTGAACAGTGAGAGACAGAATAACAACAAAAAAATCCAGAAAAACGCATGTCAAAATTTTTAGACATTGATTTTTTGCATTTTAATGAGGGAAATAAGTATTTTACCCCCTCTCAATCAGAAAGATTTCTGGCTCCCAGGTGTCTTTTATACAGGTAACGAGCTAAGATTAGGAGCACACTCTTAAAGGGAGAGCTCCTAATCTCATCTTGTTACCTGTATAAAAGACACCTGTCCACAGAAGCAATCAATCAATCAGATTCCAAACTCTCCACCATGGCCAAGACCAAAGAGCTCTCCAAGGATGTCAGGGACAAGATTGTAGACCTGCACAAGGCTGGAATGGGCTACAAGACCATCGCCAAGCAGCTTGGTGAGAAGGTGACAACAGTTGGTGCAATTATACGCAAATGGAAGAAACACAAAAGACTGTCAATCTCCCTCGGCCTGGGGCTCCATGCAAGATCTCACCTCATGGAGTTGCAATGATCATGAGAACGGTGAGGAATCAGCCCAGAACTACACGGGAGGATCTTGTCAATGATCTCAAGGCAGCTGGGACCATAGTCACCAAGAAAACAATTAGTAACACACTACGCCGTGAAGGACTGAAATTCTGCAGCGCCTGCAAGGTCCCCCTGCTCAAGAAAGCACATATACAGGGCCGTCTGAAGTTTGCCAATGAACATCTGAATGATTCAGAGGAGAACTGGGTGAAAGTGTTGTGGTCAAATGAGACCAAAATCGAGCTCTTTGGCATCAACTCAACTCGCCGTGTTTGGAGGAGGAGGAATGCTGCCTATGATCCCAAGAACACCATCCCCACCGTCAAACATGGACGTGGAAACATTATGCTTTGGGGGTGTTTTTCTGCTAAGGGGACAGGACAACTTCACCGCATCAAAGGGACGATGGATGGGGCCATGTACCGTCAAATCTTGGGTGAGAACCTCCTTCCCTCAGCCAGGGCATAGAAAATGGGCAGTGGGTGGGTATTCCAGCATGACAATGACCCAAAACACACGACCAATGCGACAAAGCCTCCCGAGTGGCGCAGTGGTCTAAGGCACTGCATCGCAGTGCTAGCTGTGCCACTAGAGATCCTGGTTCGAATCCAGGCTCTGTCGTAGCCGGCCGCGACCGGGAGGCCCATGGGGCAGTGCACAATTGGCCCAGCGTCGTGGAGGGGAGGGAATGGCTGGGTTCGATTCCCACGGGGGGAGTGTATGAAAAATAAAAATATAAAATCATGTATGCACTCACTAACTGTAAGTCATTCTGGATAAGAGCGTCTGCTAAAATGACTAAAATGTAAAAAAGGAGTGGCTCAAGAAGAAGCACATTAAGGTCCTGGAGTGGACTAGCCAGTCTCCAGACCTTAATCCCATAGAACATTTGTAGCGGGAGCTGAAGGTTCGAGTTGCCAAACGTCAGGCTAGAAACTTTAATGACTTGGAGAAGATCTGCAAAGAGGAGTGGGACAAAATCCCTCCTGAGATGTGTGCAAACCTGGTGGCCAACTACAAGAAACGTCTGACCTCTGTGATTGCCAACAAGGGTTCTGCCACCAAGTACTAAGTCATGTTTTGCAGAGGGGTCAAATACACATGCGTTTTTCTGGATTTTTTTTGTTGTTATTCTGTCTCGCACTGTTCAAATAAACATACCATTAAAATTATAGACTGATAATTTCTTTGTCAGTGGGCAAACATACAAAATCAGCAGGGGATCAAATACTTTTTTCCCTCACTGTATATATACACACATATATATATATATATATATATATATATCTATATATATATATTGTGACGTCACGAGAGGCTACACAGCTTTCAGCGGGATTGCTCAAGTAGTGCAAGGAGACAAGGTTCAAACAAAACAAGGATTTTATTATAGGTCTTGGGAAATTAACGAAAATATAACAAAATTCTGTTCTCTTGTGGCTCTTTAAGGGTTAACAGTTCAGGGATGTCTCTTCCACATCCAAAATCATAATTCTCACTCGCTCAGATAACTTTTCCCCAGCCTTACTGTAGTCCACGTTGCAGCTAGTGGCCAACCCAGCAAAAAGTCCTTCCAAATGTCTCTCACGTATTTCCACAGGTGCATATATCCAAAGGTGAGTATTTCCCAAAGGTAAGTATCTCCAAATCCTTATATTCCTCATGGAAGTGGACGTGCAGCACTCTTGTCCTCCAGAGAGCCCAGGTTGGAGACTGTGTTTCTTCACCCCCCACACACTCCCTCCAGGACACAGCCTCTCGTGACATCACACATCCCCCTCCTCGGGACCGACGTCCTCGTCGGGGTAAAGGCAGCGAAGAAGGCATCACGCCGGGAGAGGGCGTCCGCATTGCCGTGGTGCTTGCCAGCCCATACTGGCCTGTGAGAGGGGGAAGCTCTTGGGTGCCTGGGACGTCTTCTTCCCTGGAGAACGGAGCACTTTCCTGGGCTGCGTTCTCTTCTCCCGTATCCGGACCAGTCTCTGTGTCGGTCTGGACACCTGCCATCCCTATCAGAGCCTCTCCGTTTCCGAGGTACTCGGGTTATCCTCTCCTGAGACTCTCTCCAGAGTGGGTAAAAGGCTGGGCAGTCTCGTCCAATTAGGACAGGGACGGGGAGGGAATCAACCACCCCCGCCGTCGTGTGTATGGTTCCCCGTGTGCTGGTCATTGTAAGTTCAGTAATGGGGTATTCTCTGGTGTCTCCATGGACACAGGAAACTGGGAGGACTTTCCCCGGGGTCAGACACGTTGGGCCCACCAAATCCTTACGCACCAGGGTGGCCCGGCTACCAGAATCTAGTAAGGCCTCCACATCATGGTGATTCACAGTTACCGGGCAGGTGGGGGGTCGATCTGGGCCGCCATCTACGACTCCCAAGAGCGAGGCAAAACGGTGTGTGGGTGCTGAGCTGGAGGACTCCGCAGTGGGCATAGGTTCATCGGCTGGTTTCCCACACTGCCAGGAGATATGTCCCATCTCCCCACACCGGTAACACTGTCGAGTTTCCCCCTCCTGGTGTACTCTTCTTGGACCCGCCTGGTTTCTGGCTCCCCCTGGAGCCGGGATAAGTCCTGACGTGGCTGGGTTCGAGACCTTGGGGTCCTTTGGACGGGTTCTTCCCATTTGTGGTGGGGCCGCACTCCTGGGGTCTTTTCGGGAAGCATTCAGCATCTCCGCTGTGGCCTGGTACTTTTCCACAGCTTCCACGGTCAGATCAGCCGTGGTCAAGGCCTGTTGACTGATGAACCGTTTTGCCTCATAAGGCAGGGCGCGTAGGTAACGATCCACCACAACGGCCTCCACCACCGCCGCTGCTGTATTCCTCTGCGGATCCAGCCATTTCCTTGCGATTCGGACAAGTTCATGCATCTGCGCCCGAGGAGGTTGGTCTGGTTGGAAGGTCCAGCTGTGAACGCGCTGGGCCATACCAAACTTTGTGAGTCCATATCTGCTGAGGATCTCAGACTTCAGGGCATCATAGTCAGTAACCTGGTCAGGGCCCAGGTCCCGGACAGCATTCAGCGATTCCCCGGTTAGGAAGGGGGCTAACAGACCAACCCACTGTTGCTTGGGCCAGGCTTCCCTAGTGGCCGTGGCCTCAAATGCATGCAGGTATGCCTCAATGTCATCGGTAGCTCCCATCTTAGATATAAAGTCACTTGCCTTTATTGGGCGGGTATTTTGGACAACCCTCTGTCTCTGCAACTGCAATTCCTCTGCCTTTAGAAGGTTGGCTTTCTTTTGCTCCTCCAAGAGAGCCACGTTTGCTTGCATCTGGGCTTGCTGGCCAGCAACAAGGGCTTTCAATATGTCCTCCATTTCAGTCGGCGGGGAGCCTACGGCCACCTTGGAAAACTGGGTGATCAAACCTTCGGTATCCTCCTCTGACATGCACTATTAACGCTTGAGCTTGCCCGTATTCTCCACCATCTGTGACGTCACGAGAGGCTACACAGCTTTCAGCGGGATTGCTCAAGTAGTGCAAGGAGACAAGGTTCAAACAAAACAAGGATTTTATTATAGGTCTTGGGAAATTAACGAAAATATAACAAAATTCTGTTCTCTTGTGGCTCTTTAAGGGTTAACAGTTCAGGGATGTCTCTTCCACATCCAAAATCATAATTCTCACTCGCTCAGATAACTTTTCCCCAGCCTTACTGTAGTCCACGTTGCAGCTAGTGGCCAACCCAGCAAAAAGTCCTTCCAAATGTCTCTCACGTATTTCCACAGGTGCATATATCCAAAGGTGAGTATTTCCCAAAGGTAAGTATCTCCAAATCCTTATATTCCTCATGGAAGTGGACGTGCAGCACTCTTGTCCTCCAGAGAGCCCAGGTTGGAGACTGTGTTTCTTCACCCCCCACACACTCCCTCCAGGACACAGCCTCTCGTGACATCACAATATATATATATATATATACACACACACACATATACACACATACACACACACATACATACACACATACAGTTGGGGAAAAAAGTATTTAGTCAGCCACCAATTGTGCAAGTTCTCCCACTTAAAAAGATGAGAGAGGCCTGTAATTTTCATCATAGGTACACGTCAACTATGACAGACAAAATGAGATTTTTTTTCTCCAGAAAATCACATTGTAGGATTTTTAATGAATTTATTTGCAAATTATGGTGGAAAATAAGTATTTGGTCAATAACAAAAGTTTCTCAATAGTTTGTTATATACCCTTTGTTGGCAATGACACAGGTCAAACGTTTTCTGTAAGTCTGCACAAGGTTTTCACACACTGTTGCTGGTATTTTGGCCCATTCCTCCATGCAGATCTCCTCTAGAGCAGTGATGTTTTGGGGCTGTCGCTGGGCAACACGGACTTTCAACTCCCTCCAAAGATTTTCTATGGGGTTGAGATCTGGAGACTGGCTAGGCCACTCCAGGACCTTGAAATGCTTCTTACGAAGCCACTCCTTCGTTGCCCGGGCGGTGTGTTTGGGATCATTGTCATGCTGAAAGACCCAGCCACGTTTCATCTTCAATGCCCTTGCTGATGGAAGGAGGTTTTCACTCAAAATCTCACGATACATGGCCCCATTCATTCTTTCCTTTACACGGATCAGTCGTCCTGGTCCCTTTGCAGAAAAACAGCCCCAAAGCATGATGTTTCCACCCCCATGCTTCACAGTAGGTATGGTGTTCTTTGGATGCAACTCAGCATTCTTTGTCCTCCAAATACGATGAGTTGAGTTTTTACCAAAAAGTTATATTTTGGTTTCATCTGACCATGTAACATTCTCCCAATCCTCTTCTGGATCATCCAAATGCACTCTAGCAAACTTCAGACGGGCCTGGACATGTACTGGCTTAAGCAGGGGGACACGTCTGGCACTGCAGGATTTGAGTCCCTGGCGGCGTAGTGTGTTACTGATGGTAGGCTTTGTTACTTTGGTCCCAGCTCTCTGCAGGTCATTCACCGTGTGGTTCTTGGATTTTTGCTCACCGTTCTTGTGATCATTTTGACCCCACGGGGTGAGATCTTGCATGGAGCCCCAGATCTAGGGAGATTATCAGTGGTCTTGTATGTCTTCCATTTCCTAATAATTGCTCCCACAGTTGATTTCTTCAAACCAAGCTGCTTACCTATTGCAGATTCAGTCTTCCCAGCCTGGTGCAGGTCTACAATTTTGTTTCTGGTGTCCTTTGTCAGCTCTTTGGTCTTGACCATAGTGGAGTTTGGAGTGTGACTGTTTGAGGTTGTGGACAGGTGTCTTTTATATTGATAACAAGTTCAAACAAGTGCCATTAATACAGGTAACGAGTGGAGGACAGAGGAGCCTCTTAAAGAAGAAGTTACCGGTCTGTGAGAGCCAGAAGTCTTGCTTGTTTGTAGGTGACCAAATACTTATTTTCCACCATAATTTGCAAATAAATTCATTAAAAATCCTACAATGTGATTTTCTGGAAAAAAAAATCTCAATTTGTCTGTCATAGTTGACGTGTACCTATGATGAAAATTACAGGCCTCTCTCATCTTTTTAAGTGGGAGAACTTGCACAATTGGTGGCTGACTAAATACTTTTTTCCCCCACTGTATATGGGATGGCTGTCAATCCTTTAGTCCTTAAATGAAACTGATAGACTTTTTTATTTATCACAGTTTTCCTTAACCAATTATGTTCTTTAATGCAAGGCCGACAGACAAGTTCCTTACTTTCTCCCCCTTCCACTTTCCTCTTCCTTTTTTGCGGTAAGGCTGCAATTATTTGGTTGTAATTTTGGGTAGAGCAGACATTTCCATATGTTTTTGTTAGCTGCATGTGCGACATAACTCCACCAGTCCTACCGATGATATCATTTACGAAGATTATACATTTTTTAAACTCTCAAGAAGAAGGTCTGATCTCATTATTACTGAAACAGGATACAAGTGGAAAATATAAAGATCCAGTCCATTTAAAAAATTGGAGGCCCCTTACACTTCAGTGTTGTGATGCAAAAATTCTAGCAAAATGTATAGCGCATAGAATTAAAAAAGTATTGTCGGATATTATTCATTCTAATCAGACAGGTTTTTTACATGGAAGATACATTGGAGATAATATAAGGCAAGTATTGGAAACAATAGAACACTATGAAAAATCTGGGAAACCAGGTCTGCTATTCATAGCAGACTTCGAAAAGGCATTTGATAAAGTACGACTGGGGTTTATATATAAATGCGTGGAGCATTTCAATTTTGGAGAACCTCTTATAAAATCAGTCAAAATCATGTATAGTAACCCTAGGTGTAAAATAGTAAATAATGGCTATTTCTCAGAAAGTTTTAAACTGTCAAGAGGAGTGAAACAAGGTTGTCCACTATCGGCATATCTATTTATTGTGGCCATCGAGATGTTAGCTATTAAAATCAGATCCAACAATAATATCAGGGGCTTAGAAATCCAGGGCTTAAAAATTAAGGTGTCATTGTACGCTGATGATTCATGTTTTCTTTTAAATCCACAACTAGAATCCCTCCACAGCCTCATAGAGGATCTAGATACATTTACTAATCTCTCTGGATTACAACCAAATTATGACAAATGTACTATATTACGTATTGGATCACTAAAAAATACAATTTTTACATTACCATGTAGTTTACCAATAAAATGGTCTGATAGTGATGTGGATATACTCGGAATACATATCCCAAAGGAAATAAATGATCTCACTTCAATGAATTTTAATAGAAAGTTAAAATAGATAAGATCTTGCTACCATGGAAAGGTAAATACCTGTCAATTTGTGGAAAAATCACCCTGATTAACTCTTTAGCATTATCCCAGTTTACCTATTTGCTTATGGTCTTGCCTACGCCTAGCGAACAGTTTTTTAAATGATATGAGAAACAAATATTCCATTTTATTTGGAACGGCAAGCCAGAAAAAATTAAAAGGGCATATTTATATAATGAATATGAATTCGGAGGACAGAAATTATTAAATATTAAAGCATTAGACCTATCACTAAAAGCTTCAGTCATACACAAGTTATACTTAAATCCGAACTGGTTCTCTAGCAAATTAGTAAGATAGTCTCACCCAATGTTCAAGAATGCCCTTTTTCCCTTTATTCAGATTATAACCACTCACTTTCAGTTTTTTGAAAAGGAAATCATCTCCCAAATATCACTATTTCTAAAACAAGCCATAGAAAGTTGGTTGCAATTTCAATTTAATCCTCCAGAAACGACAGAACAAATAATGCAACAAATATTGTGGTTAAACTCAAATATACTAATTGACAAAAAACTTGTAATAGACATTAACATGGCTAATGCTTTATAATGATTATCCATACCCCAGTCCCAGTCCCTCTTGAATGGCCCCCACAGTGGATAAATGAAGTGGACAACAGGGAATCAATGCAGAATCCGTTTTTCAAAAGCAATTACAAAACTGTTTGTCAGTTGGCATCATCTAATTCCCCTTTTCATTAGTGGGAAAAGCATCATAAAGTGTGTGTGCGTACGTGCCTGCATGTGTGTGTGTGTGTACACACATATGTACACTGAGTATAGAAAACATTAAGAACACCTGCTCTTTCCATGACATAGACTGACCAGGTAAATCCAGGTGAAACCTATGAATCCTTCTTGATGTCACTTGTTAAATACACTTCAATCAGTGTAGATGAAAGGTAGGAGACAGGTTAACCAATAACAGTCTAAGCCCGGTCTAAACCACTCCATCTACGCTAAGTGTACAAAACATTAGGAACCATGACATAGACTGCCCAGGTGAATCCAGGTGAAACTTATGATGCCTTATTGATGTCACTTGTTAAATCCACTTCAATCAGTGTTGATGAAGGGGAGGAGACAGTTTAAAGAAGGATTTTAAGGCTTGAGACAATTGAGACATGGATTGTGTATGCGTGCCATTCAGAGGGTGAATGGGCAAGACAAATTATTAAAGTGCCTTTGAACAGGGTATGGTAGTAGGTGCCAGGCGCATCGGTTTGTGTCAAGAACTACAACGCTGCTGTGTTTTTCACGCTCAACAGTTTCCCGTGTGTATCAAGAATGGTCCACCACCGAAAGGACATCTAGCCAACTTCACACAACTGTGGGAAGCATTGGAGTCAACATGGGCCAGCATCCCTGTGGAATGCTTTTAACACCTTGTAGAGTCCATGCCCCGACGAATTGAGGCTGTTCTGAGGGCAACTCAATATTAGGAAGGCATTCCTAATGTTTGGTATACTCTGTGTGTGTGTGTGTGTGTGTGTGTGTGTGTGTGTGTGTGTGTGTGTGTGTGTGTGTGTGTGTGTGTGCGTGCGTGCGTGCGTGCGTGCGTGCGTGCGTGCGTGCGTGCGTGCGTGCGTGCGTGCGTGCGTGCGTGCGTGCGTGCGTGCGTGCGTGCGTGCGTGCGTGCGTGCGTGCGTGCGTGCGTGCGTGCGTGCGTGCGTGCGTGCGTGCGCGTGTGTGTCTAAGAGAAGGAGTGGGGGAGCCTTTCCCTGCATGCGTCACAAGAGCCCCATTAGACAGGATGAACCTTTTAGTGCTATTGAACAGTGAGCAGGGCCGATGTCATAGGCACTAAATCACTGCAAAATGGACCACCCAAGGGTCCCAGCCCCTACTGCTGATGGAAGGGAGAGGGTTTGTATGTGTGTGTGTGTGTGTGTGTGTGTGTGTGTGTGTGTGTGTGTGTGTGTGTGTGTGTGTGTGTGTGTGTGAATGCGTGCGTGCGTGCGTGAGAATGAGTGTTCGTTCATCTATGTCAGTGTCACCCTAGGGTGCAGCATGAGCAGCCATGGGAATCATGAGTCCACAATGTTCTTTCTTGAAAAACAACCTTTCGATACATTAACCTTTCATGACTGGCCTCTGCATCTTGGTTCAGCTCACCCACCCTAGTGGAACTTACTACAGAACAAATTTAAAGATTTCCCCATTTCGAGGAGAGGTAGCCTTTCAGATTTGTCTTGGATCGCTATGTGTATGTATTTCATGCGATTTTCATGACAACACTCAACGTCTTTTGGAGGTTTATGATACTGTAAGGAGTGATGATTTTGAAGTCAAAGTTGTAATGTAGCTCTTTCCTGCAGTCAAATGACCTAGTGGCCTCATGGGTGGAATGTTATTAATATATTCATAATTAATCAACTTTATAACAATTTTAATGCCGAAAATCTGCTGTTTCTATGTCAAACGGTTTTGTTATATTTCATTCTTCTGTGATGTATATAAAGTGTAATATTGGGATGAATACAATATTGAATGCATTTTAACTCTATATCTGACATGGTACTGGTGTCTTCCTTTTTTTAAGCCCATAACCATGTGTGTGAGGTGTATACTTTTGTTTCAAAGTAGACTTGTTTAAGACTACCAAGAAACACTGTGTGACCCTGATTTAGCCCACTGCAGTAAAAGGTTAAAAATCTTATACAGGAAAGTAACATTGGGCAAAATAAACTTTCTTCAACTACTTGAATCCTATTGATAAAATGGCATGGCTTATTCATTAAACAGGTCCTGTATAATGCTTTACAATGACTTTATACAGTAGTAACATGTAATTCATTTGTTTCCATCATTTTTCTTTATTTTTGTTCTTTCTTTCTTCAGTTTCATATTTATTTTTGTTCAGTTTTTCAGTTTCATTATTCTGTTTAGTTTTATTAAGCTTTTCATACAACCATCAAACTGAAGTAATCAGACTTATTGCTTTACTATTTTTAACTCCTTCAACTTCTGTTCAGCATAAACTCTATATTAGCCTCTAACAATTTAAAAGTATTCTACTACCATAATAAATGAGAGGCCGGGTCCAAAATCTGTCTTGCCTACTACAACTACACTGTAAAAGATTGGAAGTTGAGTCAACTTTAAAAAATCTAGGCAACCAGCTGCAATACCATTTCTAGTTCAATAAACTTTGGGGCAGAGAAGTTCTGCTAACATCCATTCCTGAGTCGTCTCAACACATTTGCCAAAGTTGGGTAAATTAGAAATCGTAATGCATCTGGTTGCCTTCATTTAAAAAAAAGTTGACTCAACTTTTAATTTCAAGACCTCTCAACATAACGATGTAAGGATATCATCAGCTGAACTATTTAAGATGCATGGACCAATGTAGCGACATCGGGGTGTAGCCCTGACGGGGACTCAACTCGGGTCCAGTGACTATCAACCCAACACCTTAGCCTTTACGCCAAGAGATCTGAAGTTGGATGAACTATAATATGGATGTCTGCTCAACTATGGAAATTATTTTCTTATTGACAGATGGCTGTTATATTTTTTATTTTGGTTGAGACAAGTATGTTTTTGATGTAATTAGAGTCCCCTTTGACACCTTTCCAGTTTCAGTCATAATCCAAATAATGGAGCAGACAGTTCTTTCAAATCTGTCCGGAATAACCACAGACCAGATAAACAGGTACAACAATCTCACTAAGGGTTAGAACAAGTCAACTTACTTTTTTTGCTATATCTGGTTTAATGTTTTGTTGATGTAAACTGGTCCCTGACAAGTAAATTGACTAAAATAAAGTGAAATACAACTTGCAGAAAGGCACACTGGGTAATATGTTAATGAGACAAATGGTATTGAAGCCAACACAGTATTCTACGTTGCGGGTCTCATCAGCAAACTTAGCTCTCTTGTGTGATCAACTCAGCTATTTGTGTTGCAAAGGCAAACTTCAATATTTCAGTAAACTCAACATTGTTTTTCAAATTCAACTCACATTGAGAAAAAATTAATTTGGTTAATTCCATGTGAGCTCAACAATTTACCAATTTGAAGTCCAGCCAATTTGGATATTTAAGTTGCATTTTTTTGTGTACAGTCATGGTCAAACGTTTTGAGAATGACACAAATACTAATTTTCACAAAGTCTGCTGCCTCAGTTTTGTTGATGGCAATTTGCATATACTCCAGAATGTCATGAAGAGTGATCAGATGAATTGCAATTAATTGGAAAGTCCCTCTTTGCCATGAAAATGAACTTAATCCCCAAAAAACATTTCCACTGCATTTCAGCCCTGCCACAAAAGGACCAGCTGCCATCATGTCAGTGATTCTCTCGTTAACACAGGTGAGAGTGTTGACGAGGACAAGGCTGGAGATCACTCTGTCATGCTGATTGAGTTAGAATAACAGACTGGAAGCTTTAAAAGGAGGGTGGTGCTTGAAATCATTGTTCTTCCTCTGTTAACCATGGTTACCTGCAAGGAAACATGTGCCGTCATCATTGCTTTGCACAAAAAGGGCTTCACAGGCAAGGATATTGCTGCTAGTAAGATTGCACCTAAATCAACCATTTATCGGATCATCAAGAACTTCAAGGAGAGAAGTTCAATTGTTGTGAAGAAGGCGTCAGAGCGCCCAAGAAAGTCCAGCAAGTGCCAGGATCGTCTCCTAGGAATGGCAGCAGGCAGGTGTGAGTGCATTTGCACGCAAAGTGAGGCGAAGACTTTTGGAGGATGGCCTGGTATCAAGAAGGGCAGCAAAGAAACCACTTCTCTCCAGGAAAAACATCAGGGACAGACTGATATTCTGCAAAAGGTACAGGGATTGGACTGCTGAGGACTGGGGTAAAGTCATTTTATCTGATGAATCCCCTTTCCAATTGTTTGGGTCATCCGGAAAACACCTTGTCCGGAGAAGACAAGGTGAGCGCTACCATCAGTCCTGTGTCATGCCAACAGTAAAGCATCCTGAGACCGTTCATGTGTGGGGTTGCTTCTCAGCCAAGGGAGTGGGCTCACTCACATTTTTGCCTAAGAACACAGCCATGAATAAAGAATGGTACCAACACATCCTCCGAGAGCAACTTCTCCCAACCATCCAAGAACAGTTTGGTGACGACCAATGCCTTTTCCAGCATGATGGAGCACCTTGCCATAAGGCAAAAGTGATAACTAAGTGGCTCAGGGAACAAAACATCGACATTTTGGGTCCATGGCCAGGAAACTCCCCAGACCTTAATCCCATTGAGAACTTGTGGTCGATCCTCAAGAGGCGGATGGACAACCAAAAACCCACAAATTCTGACAAACTCCAAGCATTGATTATGCAAGAATGGGCTGCCATCAGTCAGGAAGTGGCCCAGAAGTTAATTGACAGCATGCCAGGTCGGATTGCAGAGGTCTTGAAAAAGAAGGGTCAACACTGCAAATATTGACTCTTTGCATAAACTTAATGTAATTGTCAATGCTTGTAATTATAATTCAGTATACCATAGTAACATCTGACAAAAATATCTCATAACACTGAAGCAGCGAACTTTGTGAAGACCAATACTTGTGTCATTCTCAAAACTTTTGACCACCTTATCTGATTATCAGCTGATTATTAGCTGTTGTCAAACACACGTGGATCTGTAAACACTATTCTCTTCCTCAATAGCATGCAGTGATGCATTCGTACTAGATGAAAAGCCAAAATGTGTATGACATCCTGGCATTCAGGATGTCATACAACATTTTCTAAATTTCACATACTAGAATTTTTTTTATTTTTGCATACCCAAACAGCCTACTATTTAGGATGTAAATATGGGTCTCTGGACACAGCCATACTTTTAGACTGCTAAAGCAAGCACACACATTATTCTAGTTAATTAATTAGGTTAAAACGTTGTACTGTTGTTCTTTGCAAGGGATTAACAGAAGTACAGTAAATACTATATAATCCAGTTATCTAACATGCAACATGCCATTAAGATAGGACATTTCACTTATAACAATGACTCCAGCAAAACATTGAACCTTTTAATGACGGAAAAAGATTTATGAGGATAGACACCTTTGAACGTTACAAAGTACACCAATATGGATGACAAATATCACATCTGATGTACAGAGACCGTAAATCCCGATATCAGAGACACATGCTCATCGTGAAAGGGCCAAAGTGGGGTGATATGATCTATGGATCTATCGGTGTCTCCATTCACTGCTAGGTGCTCCGAGGTTCGGGGGCAGTACCCTGCCCAGATAAATCACTTCCTCAAGAGAAAGGAAAAAGCAACAGCACTTAAGTCATTAGCAGACTCCAACCTCCTGTAATGGCTCTCAATCTCCGAATCTAACCAGTGCTGTAAACCACCACCACAAAGGATGCTCTCCCTTGATTAAATGCAAGTTCAAGTGTATGACCAAGCTAAGGGAACATTTGAGGGAACATTTGAACACCTGGCGACTTCCATCGCACTGGGATTACCCACAAGCCCCCAAAGGGCTTGCAGGCAGGTACACACTTGCATACACACATCTACAACATAAATATATTAATCCATTATGCTAGCGGGATAGGGGGCTCAAACAAATGCCAAGCTCACATTTGGGGACAGGTCATTACTTAAAGGCCCATGGGAAGTGCCACTTGACTTATAAGAGCAGCCAAGCACTTGCTGGGTTTGCTGTTGTTCATCCTGGGAACATTACGCTGGGCGAAAAGGGTCAATATCAGGGGATATCTTTATCTGTACTGAACAAAAATATAAACGCAACATGCAAGAATTTCAACAATTTTACTGAGTTACAGATCATATAAGGAAATCAGTCAACTGAAATTAATTCATTCATTAGGCCCTAATCTATGGATTTCACATGACTGGGCAGGGGCGCAGCCATGGGTGGGCCTGGGAGGGCATAGACCCACCCACTTGGGAGCCAGGCCTAGCCAATCAGAATGAGTGTTTCCCCACAAAAGGGCTTTATTACAGACAGAAATACTCTTCAGTTTCATCAGCTGTCCGGGTGGCTGGTCTCAGACGATCCCGCAGGTGAATAAGCCTGATGTGGAGGTCCTAGGCTGGCGTGGTTACACGTGGCCTGCAGTTGTGAGGCCGGTTGGATGTATTGCCAAATTCTCTTAAATGACGTTGGAGGTGGCTTATGGTAGAGAAATTAACATTCAATTTTCTGGCAACAGCTCTGGTGGATATTCCTGCAGTCAGCATGCCAATTGCACGCTCCCTCAAAACTTGAGACATCTGTGGCATTGAGTTGTGTGACAAAACTGCACATTTTAGAGTGGCCTTTTACTATCCCCAGCACAAGGTGCACCAGTGTAATTATCATGCTGTTTAATCAGCTTCTTGATATACCACACCTGTCAGGTGGATGGATTATCTTGGCAAAGGAGAAATGCTAACTAACAGGGAAGAACATTTCTGGGATCTTTTATTTCAGCTCATGACACATGGGACCAACACTTTACATGTTGCATTTATATTTTTGTTCAATATAAAGTACCAGTCAAAAGGTTGGACACACCTACTCATTCAGGAGTTTTTCTTTATTTTTACTATTTTCTACATTGTAGAATAATAGTGAAGACATCAAAACTATGAAATAACACAAATGGAATTATGTAGTAACCAAAAAAGTGTTAAACAAATCAAAATATATTTTATATTTGAGATTCTTTAAATAGCCACCCTTTGCCTTGATGACAGCTTTGCACACTCATGGCATTCTCTCAACCAGCTTCATGAGGTAGTCACCTGGAATGCATTTCAATTAACAGGTGTGCCTTTTTAAAAGTTAATTTGTGGAATTTCTTTCCTTCTTAATGCGTTTGAGCCAATCAGTTGTGTTGTGACAAGGTGTGTGTGTGTGTGTGGGGGGGGGGGGGGGGGGGGGGGTGGGGGGGGGTATACAGAAGATAGCCCTATTTGGTAAAAGACCAAGTCCATATTATGGCAAGAACAGCTCAAATAAGCAAAGAGAAACGACAGTCCATCATTACTTTAAGACATGAAGGTCAGTCAATACGGAGTAGGTGTGTCGGAAATACACATTTACATAATTATTCAGACCCTTTATTCAGTACTTTGTTGAAGCACCTTCGGCAGCGATTACAGCCTAGAGTCTTCTTGGGTATGATGCTACATGCTTGGCACACCTGTATTTGGGGAGTTTCTTCCATTCTTCTCTGCAGTTCCTCTCAAGCTCTGTCAGGTTGGATGGGAAGCGTTGCTGCACAGCTATTTTCAGGTCTCTCCAGAGATGTTTGATCAGGTTTAAGTCTGGGCTCTGGCTGGGCCACTCAAGGACATTCAGAGACTTGTCCCGAAGCCACTCCTGCGTTGTCTTGGCTGTGTGCTTAGGGCCGTTGTCCTGTTCGAAGGTGAACCATCGCCCCAGTCTGAGGTCCTGAGAGCTCTGGAGCAGGTTTTCATCAAGGATCTCTCTGTACTTTGCTCTGTTCATCTTTGCCTCGATCCTGACTAGTCTCCCAGTCCCTGCCGCTGAAAAACAACCCCACAGCATGATTCAGCCACCACCATGCTTCACCATAGGGATGGTGCCAGGTTTCCTCCAGACTGAGGAGTGGCTTCCGTCTGGCCACTCTACCATGAAGATGCTTGTCCTTCTGGAAGGTTCTCTCATGTCCACAGAGTAACTCTGGAGCTCTGTCAGAGTGACCATCGGGTTCTTGGTCACCTCCCTGACCAAGGCCCTTCTCCCCCGATTGCTCAGTTTGGCCGGGCGGCCAGCTTTAGGAAGAGTCTTGGCGGTTCCAAACTTCTTCCATTTAAGAATGATGGACGCCACTGTGTTCTTGGGGACCTTCAGTGCTGCAGACATTTTTTGGTACCCTTCCCCAGATCTGTGCCTCGACACAATCTTGTCTCGGAGCTCTACAGACAATTCCTTCGACCTCATGGCTTGGCTTTTGCTCTGACATGCACTGTCAACTGTGGGACCTTATATAGACAGGTGTGTGCCTTTCCAAATCATGTCCAATCAATTGAATTTACCACAGGTGGACTCCAATCAAGTTGTAGAAACATCTCAATGGATACAGGATACACCTGAGCTGAATTTCGAGTCTCACTGGAAAGGATCTGAATACTTATGTAAACAGGGTATTTCTGTATTTAATTTATCATAAATTTGCAAGCATTTCTAAAAATCAGTTTTCGCTTTGTCATTATGGGGTATTGTGTGTAGATTGCAGAGGATTTATATTTATTTCATCAATTTTAGAATAAGGCTGTAACGTAACAACATTTTGAAAAGGTCAAGGGGTCTGAATACTTTCCGAAGGCACTGTGTATATATATCATATCTGTAGTCATTACTTGATCATTTATGGATCTGTATACAACATTTAAAAAAAATTGATATCCTTACATAATATGTAATACTCATCCTCATATATCTGATCGAAAATGGGCTAAATCCGACGCATGATCAATGTCCAGCGGCCAAATTATTTAATGTTCAGGCGCCGAAAATCATCGTGCTTCTTCACATGAAGGGACATACAGTGGGGAGAACAAGTATTTGATACACTGCCGATTTTACAGGTTTTCCTACTTACAAAGCATGTAGAGGTCTGTAATTTTTATCATAGGTACACTTCAACTGTGAGAGACGGAATCTAAAACAAAAATCCAGAAAATCACATTGTGTGATTTTTAAGTAATTAATTTGCATTTTATTGCATGACATAAGTATTTGATCACCTACCAACCAGTAAGAATTCCGGCTCTCACAGACCTGTTAGTTTTTCTTTAAGAAGCCCTCCTGTTCTCCACTCATTACCTGTTTTAACTGCACCTGTTTGAACTCGTTACCTGTATAAAAGACACCTGTCCACACACTCAATCAAACAGACTCCAACCTCTCCAAAATGGCCAAGACCAGAGAGCTGTGTAAGGACATCAGGGATACAATTGTAGACCTGCACAAGGCTGGGATGGGCTACAGGACAATAGGCAAGAAGCTTGGTGAGAAGGCAACAACTGTTGGCACAATTATTAGAAGTTCAAGATGACGGTGAATCACCCTCGGTCTGGGGCTCCATGCAAGATCTCACCTCGTGAGGCATCAATGATCATGAGGAAGGTGAGGGATCAGCCCAGAACTACACGGCAGGACCTGGTCAATGACCTGAAGAGAGCTGGGACCACAGTCTCAAAGAAAACCATTAGTAACACACTACGCCGTCTTGGATTAAAATCCTGCAGCGCACGCAAGGTCCCCCTGCTCAAGCCAGCGCATGTCCAGGCCCGTCTGAAGTTTGCCAATGACCATCTGGATGATCCAGAGGAGGAATGGGAGAAGGACATGTGGTCTGATGAGACAAAAATAGAGCTTTTTGGTCTAAACTCCACTCGCCGTGTTTGGAGGAAGAAGAAGGATGAGTACAACCCCAAGAACACCATCCCAACCGTGAAGCATGGAGGTGGAAACATCATTCTTTGGGGATGCTTTTCTGCAAAGGGGACAGGACGACTGCACCGTATTGAGGGGAGAATGGATGGGGCCATGTATCGCGAGATCTTGGCCAACAACCTCCTTCCCTCAGTAAGGGCATTGAAGATGGGTCATGGCTGGGTCTTCCAGCATGACAACGACCCGAAACACACAGCCAGGGCAACTAAGGAGTGGCTCCGTAAGAAGCATCTCAAGGTCCTGGAGTGGCCTAGCCAGTCTCCAGACCTGAACCCAATAGAAAATCTTTGGAGGGAGCTGAAAGTCCGTATTGCCCAGCGACAGCCCCGAATCCTGAAGGATCTGGAGAAGGTCTGTATGGAGGAGTGGGCCAAAATCCCTGCTGCAGTGTGTGCAAACCTGGTCAAGACATACAGGAAACGTATGATCTCTGTAATTGCAAACAAAGGTTTCTGTACCAAATATTAAGTTCTGCTTTTCTAATGTATCAAATACTTATGTCATGCAATAAAATGCAAATTAATTACTTAAAAATCATACAATGTGATGTTCTGGATTTTTGTTTTAGATTCCGTCTCTCACAGTTGAAGTGTACCTATGATAGAAATTACAGACCTCTACATGCTTTGTAAGTAGGAAAACCTGCAAAATCGGCAGTGTATCAAATACTTGTTCTCCCCACTGTAACTGAGCATACATTTGCACTATAATCAGTAGTAGGCTACAAGGCACGGAAAAGCCAACATCGTCATGTTGAATCCAAAGCATGATTCATCAACTAAGGGGCCTAGCCCGAACCATGAAAAACAGCCCCAGACCATTATTCCTTCTCCACCAAACTTTACAGTTGGCGCTATGCATTGGGGCAGGTAGCGTTCTCCTTGCATCCGCCAAACCCAGATTTGTCCGTTGGACTGCCAGATGGTGAAGCATGATTCATCACTCCAGAGAACGCGTTTCCACTGCTCCAGAGTCCAATGGCGGCGAGCTTTACACCACTCCAGCCAACGCTTGGCATTGCGCATGATCTTAGGCTTGTGTGCAGCTACTCAGCCATGGAAACCCATTTCATGAAGCTACCGATAAAGAGTTATTGTGCTGCTGTTGCTTCCAGAAGCAGTTTGGAAGTCAGTAGTGAGTGTTGCAACAGAGGACAGACGATTTTTTACGCGCTACATGCTTCAGCACTCGGCGGTCCCGTTCTGTGAGCTTGTGTGGCCTACCACTTTGCGGCTGCGCCGTTGTTTCTCCTTGACGTTTCCACTTCACGATAACAGCACTTACAGTTGACCGAGGTAGCTCTAGCAGGGCAGAAATTTGACGAACTGACTTGTTGGAAAGGTGGCATCTTATGACGTTGCCACGTTGAAAGTCACTGAGCTCTTCAGTAAGGCCATTCTACTGCCAATGTTTGTCTATGGAGATTGCATGGCTGTGTGCTCGATATTATACACCTGTCAGCAACGGTGTGGCTGAAATAGCCTAATCCACTAATTTGAAGGGGTGTCCACATACTTTTGTATATATAGTGTATCTCAGGATATTGAATGAGTCCATATTCGGCCATAGGAAATGTCCATGTGTGATATTCGGAGTAATCCCAATATCATATGTGTTTAAAAGACATATCCGGATTCAGAATTTGTCAGGATATGGTTAAAATCCACAAAACTCAAAATATGCATTGGAAATGGTCTGTATTCTCTAGAATATCAAAAATGTGTCATGTAAAGATATCCCGTGATATGGACCCTTTTCGCCCGGTGTTAAGGAAATTACATTTAATCGTTGAAACTTTGGGGCATCAATCAGATGGCCGTGGCGTATAATGCGTGGGAGGAAGCTTTGTCTAGCCCTGACATCATCCAGTGCTGTCTGCATGCACAGTTATGCTACTGTAGTAGACTGCTTCCTCCACACTCCCATTCAAGAAAAATAGTCCAGAGAGATAAGAGCGCCCTCAACAATCAACGTCTAGACCAGTGGTTGATGTGGGCTGGTGATGGGCTACCAGATCTGAGTACTGGAGTACCAGATCTTTGTGCATATACAGTACCATGAGTACCGGATCTTTGTGCATATACAGTACCATGAGTACTGGCTCCCTTTTCATTCTACATCATGCACTGCTCTAGAAACTTAAAATTATGTGGTTTGAGAGAACAATAAAAAAAACATTTATGAAATGTGCCTTTGAAATATGTCATAAATATTTTATGAAGTTGTTGCATGTGAAAGTTACACCATGAAAAACACATAAAAATGTACAACCTAAGACTATAAAAAAGATTGGTTATAATGCATATGGCTCACCACAAATAGGAAGCAGAAATGTTGTAGGTGGGGCACCACATGCATTACAGCCAATCTTTGTTGCTGTGGTGTATGCATATATTGCTAAAGTGTTTTTAACTGTTCAACTTATTTCACCAGCAACAACAGATATTTTCACTGCATATTTTTCATATATCTGATATCCCCCTGGGATCTATATCCACTTGTACATGGGATTGGGATTTGGTTTCCCTGGGATAGGATTAGATTTGAAGGAACCAATGAAGCTCTTCCAATTGACATTTAACATAGTCATCTGTGTTGATTAGAGTAAATGAACATCAATTAGATACTTTCACACAGCGGCACATTACATGTATCTAATGCAGCAATATACATGGCTCGATTCTACACTTCTAAAAGATACACATCTTGCTTTGGGGCACTGACATTGCAGCGACACCACTGTGTGTGTCACGACTTCCGCAGAGGCTGCCTCCCCTCCTTGTTCGGGCAGGTTTCGGCATTCGTCGTCACCGGCTTACTAGCTGCTGCCAATCCATTTATCATCACTCCACTTGTCTTGTCTAATTAATCACACACACCTGGTCCTTATCCCCAATTAGTCATTGTATAAGTGTTCCCTCTGCTTCCTTGTCTGTGTGGGTGATTGTTTGTAGTGAGCTGTGTGTAGCTCGGTTGAGCTACCCTTACCTTGTTGTTGCCAGGGTAGATATTTCCCCTGTGCCTGAGTTTTCTTGTCGCATGCTTGCGCAACTGTTTATTGACGGAATGAACTCTTTGGATGTGTATTACTCTCCTGCGCCTGACTCCTATCACACGCATCACAGAATCACCCACCCGCTATGGAGTCAGTGGGAGAAGAGCGCATGCCTGGAGTCGTGGCACGGGTCCAGGAGCACTCCACGATGCTGGCCAGCTTGGGGGAAGCGATGGATCGGGTTCTTCAGGTCGTCCAACGCCAGGAGAGGAGCAGACCCGATCTGTCGAGACCAGCTGGCCAACCGGATCCAGCCACCTACACCCCAGCACCAGGAGGGATCCAGATATCCTGACCACGGGCGTTTGAGGGGACAGCGGCGCTGTGCCAGGGATACCTCCTCCAATTGGAGCTTTACTTTACCAGCATCAGGCCGGCACCATCGGAGCGGGAGAAGGTGTCCGTCCTCGTTTCCTGCCTCTGTGGGAAAGCCCTGGAGTGGGCCAACGCGGTATGGAACGAAGGAAGAGCCTCGTTGGAGGACTACAGGGAGTTCGCTCACCTCTTTCAGGCGGTATTCGACCACCCGCCTGAGGGTCGAGAGGCGGGTGAGCGACTGGTCCACCTGAGGCAGGGGACGAGGACCGCGCAGGACTTCGCGTTGGAGTTCCGGACACTGGCAGCAGGGTCCGGGTGGAACGAGTGGGCCCTGATCGACCATTTCCGGTGCCATCTGCGGTAGGACGTCCGACGGGAGCTAGCCTGCCGGGACACCATGTTGTCCTTCGATAAAATGGTGGACATGGCCATTCGGTTGGACAACCTGCTGGCAGCCAGAGGACGTCCTGGTAGGGGTCTGCCCGTTTCCACCCCGGAAGACTTTGACCTCGAGCCGATGGAGCTGGGTGGAGCCGCCGGCCGAGAGAGGAGGAGGACAGCGACAGTGCCACTCTGGTGGCACGAAGGGACAATCCACCACATGTCGTAGTCAACGTTCTTTTGGGCCTGGAGGCAGAAGGCAGGGCACTCACGCATCACCCCAGGTATCGAACACCCACACTTGTTTAGAGCTCTCTGTTGCACACTGTACCCTACCTATCTACTTTCCCGATCACATGGTAGTTCCCCAGTGTAAGGCGCTAGTCGATTCAGGCGCAGCTGGGAACTTTATGGATAGGGCATTTGCACGCCAAGGCATTTCATTGGTTCCCCTCTCCATTCCACGTCCCCTCAGAGCACTCGATAGTCGACCATTAGGCTCCAGATTTGTTACGGAAGTCACTATACCAGTCACCATGATCACCCAGGAGAATCATTTTGTGCAGGTGATTTTTTCGATTATTGAATCTCCTGCTTTCCTTGTGGTATTAGGTATACCTTGGTTAGCACTCCACAACCCCACCTTCTCATTGCCACAGAGGGCTCTCACGGGGTGGTCGCGTGAGTGTCAGGGTAGGTTTCTCGATATTTCCGTTGGTGCAACCACGTGGAAAGTCCAGATAGTACCTCCACCGTGCGCATTCCCCCCGAATACCGTGATCTGGCGCAAGCGTTCTCTAAAACGCAGGCGACTAAGTTACCACCTCACCGGGCGGGGGATTGCGCGATAAACCTCAGGGTAGACGCTGTACCTCCCAGGAGTCATATATACCCCCTGTCACAGGTGGAAACGGTGGCTATGGAGACATATGTCACCGAGTCCCTGCGTCAGGGGTATACAGTGAGGGAAAAAAGTATTTGTTCCCCTGCTGATTTTGTATGTTTGCCCACTGACAAAGACATGATTAGTCTATCATTTTAATGGTAGGTTTATTTGAACAATGAGAGACAGAATAACAACAAAAACATCCAGAAAAACGCATATATAAATTGATTTGCATTTTAATGAGGGAAATAAGTATTTGACCTCTCTGCAAAACATGACTTAGTCCTTGGCGGCAAAACCCTTGTTGGCAATCACAGAGGTCAGACGTTTCTTGTAGTTGGCCACCAGGTTTGCACACATCTCAGGAGGGATTTTGTCCCACTACTCTTTGCAGATCTTCTCCAAGTCATTAAGGTTTCGAGGCTGACGTTTGGCAACTCGAACCTTCAGCTCCCTCCACAGATTTTCTATGGGATTAAGGTCTGGAGACTGGCTAGGCCACGCCAGGATCTTAATGTGCTTCTTCTTGAGCCACTCCTTTGTTGCCTTGGCCGTGTGTTTTGGGTCATTGTCATGCTGGAATACCCATCCACAACCCATTTTCAATGCCCTGGCTGAGGGAAGGAGGTTCTCACCCAAGATTTGACAGTACATGGCCCCGTCCATCATCCCTTTGATGCGGTGAAGTTGTCCTGTCCCCTTAGCAGAAAAACACCCCCAAAGCATAATGTTTCCACCTCCATGTTTGACGGTGGGGATGGTGTTCTTGGGGTCAAAGGCAGCATTCCTCCTCCTCCAAACACGGCGAGTTGAGTTGATGCCAAAGAGCTCGATTTTGGTCTCATCTAAACACTTTCACCCAGTTCTCCTCTGAATCATTCAGATGTTCATTGGCAAACTTCAGACGGGCCTGTATATGTGCTTTCTTGACCTTGCGGGCGCCGCAGGATTTCAGTCCTTCACGGCGTAGTGTGTTACCAATTGTTTTCTTGGTGACTATGGTCCCAGCTGCCTTGAGATCATTGACAAGATCCTCCTGTGTAGTTCTGGGCTGATTCCTCACCGTTCTCATGATCATTCCAACTCCACGAGGTGAGATCTTGCATGGAGCCCCAGGCCGAGGGAGATTGACAGTTATTTTGTGTTTCTTCCATTTGCAAATAATCGCACCAACTGTTGTCACCTTCTCACCAAGCTGCTTGGCGATGGTCTTGTAGCCCATTCCAGCCTTGTGTAGGTCTACAATCTTGTCCCTGACATCCTTGGAGAGCTCTTTGGTCTTGGCCATGGTGGAGAGTTTGGAATCTGATTGATTGATTGCTTCTGTGGACAGGTGTCTTTTATACAGGTTACAAACTGAGATTAGGAGCACTCCCTTTAAGAGTGTGCTCCTAATCTCAGCTCGTTACCTGTATAAAAGACACTTGGGAGCCAGAAATCTTTCTGATTGAGAGGGGGTCAAATACTTATTTCTCTCATTAAAATGCAAATCAATTTATAACATTTTTGACATGCTTTTCTCTGGATTTTTTTTGTTTGTTATTCTGTCTCTCTGTTCAAATAAAGCTACCATTAAAATTATAGACTGATCATTTCTTTGTCAGTGGGCAAACGTACAAAATCAGCAGGGGATCAAATACTTTTTTCCCTCACTGTATACGTCCCTCCACTTCACCCGCCTCCTCAAGTTTCTTCTTTGTGAAGAAGAAGGACGGAGGTCTGCGCCCGTGCATTGATTATCGACCACTGAACAGGGAGACAATCAGATTTTGTTATCCTCTTCCCCTCATTCCTTCAGTGGTTGAATCGATGCATGGGGCGCGCTTCTTCACCAAATTGGATCTCAGGAGTGCATACAACCTGGTGCGTATCCGAGAGGGAGATGAGTGGAAGACAGCATTTAGCACAACCACGGGGCATTATGAATACCTTTTGATGCCCTATGGTTTGATGAATGCTCCCTCAGTTTTCCAGTCCTTTGTGAACGTGGTGTTTCGGGACATGCTTGGTCGCGGTGTAGTGGTCTACATCGATGACATCCTGGTTTATTCCGCTACTCGCACTGAGCATGTGTACCTGGTTCGCAAGGTGCTGGCCCGACTGTTGGAGAATGACCTTTATGCTAAGGCAGAGAAGTGTGTTTTTCCAGCAGTCCATCTCCTTCCTTGGATACCGCATTTCCACCTCAGTGGTGGAGATGGAGGGAGATCGCATTTCAGCCGTGCGTAATTGGCCGACTCCAACCACGGTTAAGGAGGTGCAGCAATTCCTTGGCTTTGCCAACTACTATCGAAGGTTTATCCGGGGCTTTGGCAAGGTCGCAGCTCCCATCACATCCCTGTTGAAGGGTGGGCTGTCCCGGCTCCGCTGGTCTGCTGGGGCGGATCTGGCCTTCAGGAGACTGCGGGGTCAATTCACCTCAGCTCCGGTACTAGCCCACCCCGATCCATCACTACCGTTTGTAGTGGAGGTGGATGTGTCCGAGGTAGGGATGGGCTCTGTCCTATCCCAACGCTCGGGCACGCCACCCAAGCTCCGCCCCTGTGCGTTCTTCTCGAAGAAGCTCAGCCCGGCGGAGCAGAACTACGACGTTGGTGATCAGGAGCTGTTGGCTATTGTCCGAGCTTTGACCGTGTGGAGGCATTGGCTTGAAGGCGCGAAACACCCTTTCCTCGTCTGGACGGACCACCGTAACCTGGAGTACATCCGGGCAGCGAGGAGGCTGAATCCTCGCCAGGCCAGGTGGGCCCTATTCTTCACTAGGTTTGATTTTACATTGTCATACATTCCGGGTACGAAGAACGTGAAGGCAGATGCACTGTCCTGGCTGTATGACACAGAGGAGAGGCCCAGAGACAACACCCCCATACTCCCGGCCTCCTGCATTGTGGCGCCGGTAGTATGGGCGATGGACGCGAATATAGAGCAGGCATTACGCACAGATCCATCTCCACCGCAGTGTCCAGCTGGGCTGCAGTACGTGCCTGCTCTTATCCGTGATCGTCTGATCTTCTGGGCACACATGTCACCCTCCTCTGGTCACCCAGGTATCGGTCGTACAGTGTGCTGCCTGAGCGAAAAGTACTGGTGGCCTACCCTGGCTAAGGACGTGAGGGTGTATGTCTCCTCCTGTTCGGTGTGCACCCAGAGTAAGGCACCTAGGCACCTCCCAGCGGGTAAGCTACAACCGTTACCAGTTCCACAACGACCATGGTCTCACCTTAGCACTTCTCAAAGTCCTGCCGCCTCCTTCCTCTGCCCGGTCTCCCCACGGCCCTGCAGACTGCGGAGGCCCTGTTTACTCACGTCTTCCGGCACTACGGGGTACCAGAGGATATAGTGTCTGACCGAGGTCCCCAGTTCACGTCCAAGGTCTGGAAGGCGTTCATGGAACGTCTGGGGGTCTCGGTCAGCCTGACCTCTGGGTTCCACCCCGAGAGGAATGGGAAGGTGGAACGGGTAAATCAGGACGTGGGTAGGTTCCTGCGGTCCTACTGCCAGGACCGGCCACGGGAAGAATATGCCCAGAACTCTCTCCGCCATTCTTCCACTAACCTAACGCCTTTCCAGTGTTTTCTAGGTTACCAACCGGTTCTGGCACCGTGGCACCAGAGCCAGACCGAGGCTCCTGCAGTGGATGACTGGTTTCGGCGCGCGGAGGAGACGTGGGATGCTGCCCACATTCACTTCCAACGCGCTGTGCATTGTCAGAAGGCCAACGCTGACCGCCACCGCAGTGAGGCCCCCGTCTTTGTACCAAGGGATCGGCTCTCGACCCGGAATCTGCCCCTCCGCCTGCCCTGCCGGAAGCTGAGCCCGCGGTTTGTGGGGCCGTTCAAAGTCCTGAGGAGAGTCAACGAGGTCACATATAGGTTATTACTTCCCCCTGATTACCGTATAAACCCCACGTTTCATGTGTCTCTCCTCAGGCCAGTGGTAGCTGGTCCGCTCCAGGAGTCTGAGGTGCGGGAGGTCCCTCCACCTCCTCTGGACATCGAGGGGTCCCCGGTGTACTCGGTCCGTTCCATCCTGGATTCGAGGTGTCGGGTGGGGGGCCTTCAGTACCTCGTGGAGTGGGAGGGGTACGGTCCGGAGGAACGGTGCTGGGTCCCGGTGAGGGATATCCTCGATCCCTCCATGTTACGGGATTTCCAATGTCGCCATCCGGCTCGCCCTGCTCCGTGTCCTCCTGGCCGTCGCCGAGGCCAGGGTCGGCGCGCTGCTGGAGCCGCGAGTCAAGGGGGGGGTACTGTCACGACTTCCGCCGAGGCTGCCTCCCCTCCTTGTTCGGGCAGGTTTCGGCGTTCGTCGTCACCGGCTTACTAGCTGCTGCTGATCCATTTATCATCACTCCACTTGTCTTGTCTAATTAATCACACACACCTGGTCCTTATCCCCAATTAGTCATTGTATAAGTGTTCCCTCTGCTTCCTTGTCTGTGTGGGTGATTGTTTGTAGTGAGCTGTGTGTAGCTCGGTTGAGCTACCCTTACGTTGTTGTTGCCAGGGTAGATATTTCCCCTGTTCCTGAGTTTTGTTGTCGCATGCTTGCGCAACTGTTTATCGAAGGAATAAACTCTTTGGATGCATATTACTCTCCTGCGCCTGACTCCTTCTATCACACGCATCACAGAGTGTTTGGCTCAATCACCACCGGAGAAGAAATAGAAGGATGCCCTCTCAGAAACCAGGATGGAGGCAAGCAATTCCCCTCAAGGAAACTTGGCTCCAACATTTGGAGCCATTTCAGATTCAATCACACTTGATCAACTTGGACCGAGTCCCATGGTATTTATAGAAAGTTAAACGGTATGCGGTTATGAAACATGGCAGACGCCAATGTCTGCCGTCATTTCTGCATCCACAGCAAAGCTGAGAGTTTAAAAGGAAAGAGTCTCAGTGTATTTAATTTCTGAAGTGACTAGTTAAAATATCCGGTCTAAAACCAGATTGCTGAGTCATTGAAAAATGTGGTAACACTTTACATTAAGTTGCTCTTATACCTGTGTAATAACTCTGTAATTGCTACAGTAATAACATTGTAATAGCATGTTGTTACATGGTACTTTAGTAACTGCATTATAATCACATAATAGTTGAGCATTACAGTTGAGCGTTACACACAAGAAATAGGGATGGTCCCATTTCCATTTCTGGAATACCAAAAACGATTCAACTCCATTACTGTGCAATTACTATGCAATTACTGAAATAATGTATTTTAACAATGTTATTGTATAAATAAGTGTTACTACACAGGTATAAGAGCAACTTAATGTAAAGTGTTCCCGAAAAATTATTGATGATAAAGGGGAGAAAATTGATTGTATTGTTACTCTTTTGTGTAGGACTAGTGTGAGCGCTACTTCATGCATGTCGGTCAACCTGCTCTTTGAAGAGAGGACCTGGAACAATCTATACACCTTCTGAGTTCCTTGACATCCATGGCCACCATTCACTTCATGCATGTTGCATCTCTTCAGAGGAACCGAAGCAGGAGGCGGCAGGAGGCCATCCCATTCTTCACCTCTGACCCTACTCTCTCGCCTCTCTGGTTTTGTCACCCTCATTGACGTAATTGAGTCTTGAAGCTAATGGCTCGGATGGTATGGCGACGATTAAATTAATACACCATGTTCAGATGTAGCGATTGTATTTTCCCTCCGCGCTTGGAAACGGGGCCAATCAGTCAAACGCAGTAAAAGTGCCGTAAATCTTAAAAAGCCATTATTGTGAGTTGATGGATTCCAAAGCACAAGAGCCCATTAACGACTTTAATGAATAGATTAGCCGGAGGAGCAGCCAGGTAGCTCAGGAACAACACTTGACCACTCGCGACCCACCTAACTCTTGCAACACCAACTAATAGCATTAGATCTTAGCAGGCTTGTATGCAAACCCAGACAGTTGTTATGATGAGGACATCGACTGATAACTTTGTTTTTGAATCCCTGGGTTGGTATGGTAAAGTGTCTCAGAGTAGGATAGCTGATCTAGGATCAGGCTCACCTATATCCATGTTATCTTATTCATTATGATCTAAAAGACTAAACTGATCTTAACACTGCTACTCTGAGACCCTTTATGAATACGAGCCCTGACGTGTGTGATGCTGCTACTGTTCCAGTTTGGTTCATGTGCTTATCATTTCTACAGCTTATGAGAACTGACTGCCATTTGAGGACTGAAGAAAGTCCTTGTGAGAGAAGATTAAGGCTGAGATTCAATCAACAGCAGATCGTGTATTTCTGCACGGCACTATGTAAATCAAACAACTTTGAAAGCACAATGTGGGAAAACGCTATATGAATCCTGGCCTGAAGTTTCACTATCTACCACAGGTGTTATAAATACCTGTAGATGACAACGCAATTTAGTGAAAAAGGAGTCTCCACATGCTTTAATCAGACGCAATTTCAGAGTTTTAATTTGCAAAGCGTTCTGCTGTTAAATGTCCAATAGTAATAAGTTAATGAGTTCATTCAAAAGTGTCCGAAGTGCACTAAAATACTATAGTTATTTGTTAAGCTCTTGATATCATGGATTGTATTTTCCCATGTCTGTACCCACAAAATCGATCAACAAGGTTCCCTGTCCTAGTTTGCGCTCATGCTCAGTCCTCTTTGATGGGATACAGTTCCACAAGGGTGGACTGGGACAAGAATTCGGCCCTGGCATTTTATCCACACCAGCCCACATCACTGCATGCGCCACCAACTCTGTGACTCTGTACTTCTTCTTGTTATCTGTCCTTCTCTCTGTCTGTCTGTATGTCTGCTTAAGCCTTATACGTTATAAAAGCCAAGCTAATAACTTAGGCTATATTGCTAATTAGTGCCTGTGTTCCCCTGAATCAACACCTACCCCAAGCGTTAATTGCTATTACAAGGCTCCAGATTAACATTTTCCCCTGGTGCCACAGTTGGTGGCACCAGCCCATTACAAATGAGTAATCATCTTATAAAGTCAGGCATAGTGCTTTATTAAGAAATATAATAGATAGACTACTGAGGTATTCAAGAAGTCAGTTGTTTCATCTAACACATCCAAGCAGGAATGCATGATATTTTGATGTGCAACCTAATCCAGTGATTGTCAAGAATTTTGGGTTGACAATTAGACTATAGTTGCTATTTTACTGTCAAGATAGGACTCCAGAATTTCCTTATTTTTGTTCAATAGAGATGAATTACATTCATCTTTAATTGCACTAACTAATATCATATAGGCTAATTAATTTGGCGTTCACAACTCAGCCTAAAGGAGTGTGTGTGTCCACAGGCGTGGAAGGAAGCTAAAGTAATTCCACTACCAAAAAATAGTAAATCACCCTTTGCTGGCTCTAACAATCAGTTTGCTGCCTGTTCTTAGTAAACTAGTGGAGAAAATTGTGTTTGAAGAAATACAATGGTATTTTTCAAATAACAAGTTAACTACTGACTTTCAGCATGCATATAGGGAAGGGCACTCAACTTGTACTATACTGACTCAGATGACTGATTAGCTAAAATAAATGGATAATTAGATGAAAGTTGGAGCTGTATTGTTAGATTTCAGTGCAGCATTTGATGTTATCATAATTTGTTATTAAAAAACATATGGCTTTACATCACGTGGTTGGAGAGTTACTTATCCAATAGAACTCTGAGTATTCTTCAATGGAAGCTTCTCTAATATCAGATATGTACAGTGCGGTATCCCTCAGGGCAGTTGCCTTGGGCGATTACTCTTCTCTATTTTTACAAATGATTTGCCACTTGTCTTACAAGAAGCTAAAATGACGATGTATGCTGATGATTGCACACTCTACACATAAGAACCAAGGCCAGTGAGCTCACTGAGAGTCTTAGAAAGGAGTTACAGTCAGTGTCAGAATGGGTAATTAACAACAAACTGTTCTTAAATATCACTCCCTGGTATGGTATCACCACCTGGTATGGTAACTGCTCGGCATCCGACCGTAAGGCGTTACAGAAGGTAGTGCATTTGGCCCAGTACAACACTGGGGCCAAGCTTCCTGCCATCCAGGACCTATATACTAAGCGGTGTCAGAGGAAGGCCCAAAAAATTGTCAGACTCCAGTCACCCAAGTCATAGACTGTTCTCTCTGCTACTGCACGGCAAGCGGTACCGGAGCGCCAAGTCTAGGTCCAAAAGGCTCCTTAACAGCTTCTACCCTCAAGCCATAAGACTGCTGAACAATTAATCAAATGGCCACCCGGACTATTTGCATTGACACCCTCCCGTTTGATTTTACACTGCTGCTACTCGCTGTTTATTATCTATGCATAGTCCCTTTACCCCTACCTATATGTACAAATTACCTCGACTAACCTGTACCCCCGCACATTGACTCGGTACCGGTACCCCCTGTATATAGCCTCATTATTGTTATTTTATTGTGTTATTATTATTTTATTTTTTACTTTAGTTTATTTAGTAAATATTTTCTAAACTCTATTTTCTTAAAACTGCATTGTTGGTCAAGGGCTTGTAAGTAAGCATTTCACGGTAACGTCTACACCTGTTGTATTCGGCGCATGTGACAAATACATTTTGATTTTAAATACATCTACAACCAAAAGCATTGTATTTATTTCCAAGCATTCTCTTAGACCTAAACCTCAACTGGAGTTGTGCATAAATGGTGTGACCATTGTACAAGTTGAAGAAGCTGAAATCCTAGGAGTAACACTGGATGGTCAGTTATCATGGTCAAGTCATATTGACAAAGTTGTTGTGAAGATAGTCAGAGGTATGTCTGTTATAAAAAGATGTTCTGCGTTTTTGACACAAAGATCAATTGTACTAGTTGTTCAGGATCTGATCTTGTCCCATCTTGATTACTGTCCGGCAATATGGTCAGGTGCAGCAAAGAAAGACCTAGCAAAGCTGCAGCTGGCTCAAAACAAAGCAGCACGCCTTGCCCTTAACTGCACACACAGAACTAACATCAACAACATGCATGAAAGTCTTTCATGATTGAGGGTGGAGGAGAAATTGACTACTTCTTATACGTCTTTTTAAGAAACATTTGTGGGTTGAAAATGCCTAACTACTTGTATAATCTTATTGCATACACTTCAAACAGACATACTGTCACGCGTGCTGTAGGTGGGTGTAGTGGTGGAATCAAACGCAGAACACCGAAGGATAGTCCAAACAACTTTAGTAAATCTCCAAACAGGAAAAATGACAACACTTGCCCGAAGGCAAAAATACGCACAAAGGCGAAATAGCAAAAAGCGCACTAACAGGTGCGTAACGCTCCAACGCAGTGGAGGAAAGCTCAACCGAGCGAAAGGGCGAAAATAAGCCCAACACACGACAGACCAAAATCAATAACACACAACACTAGACAAACACAACGAGAAACTTATAGGACACTAATTACGCTAAACGAGAACAGGTGTGACAACAAACAGACAAAAGCAAACGAACATGAAACATACAACGGTGGCAGTTAGTATTCCGGAGACAACGAACGCCGAAGCCTGCCCGAACAAGGGAGAGAGGCAGCCTCGGCCGAAACCGTGACAGTACCCCCCCCTTGACGCGTGGCTCCAGACGTGCGCCGACTCCGGCCTCGGGGACGACCCGGAGGACGCGGAGCAGGGTGCGTCGGGTGCCCACGATGGAATTCCGTCAGGAGAGACGGGTCCAAAATGTCTCTCCTCGGCACCCAGCACCGCTCCTCCGGACCGTACCCCTCCCACTCCACTAGATACTGGAGACCCCCCATCCGACGTCTCGAATCCAAGATGGACCTCACGGAGTACGCCGGTGCCCCCTCGATGTCCAATGGGGGCGGAGGAGTCTCCCTGATCTCACTTTCTTGGAGTGGGCCAGCTACCACCGGCCTGAGAAGGGACACATGTAACGAGGGGTTAATACTTATATATTCAACAGGTAGTTGTAATTTATAACACACCTCGTTCAACCTTCCCAGGACTTTAAATGGCCCTACAAACCGCCGACCCAGTTTCCGACAGGGCAGGCGGAGGGGCAGGTTTCTGGTAGAGAGCCAGACTCGATCACCAGGTGCGTACACCGGTCCCTCACTGCGGTGGAGATCGGCGCTCGCCTTATGACGTCGGAGGGCCCGCTGCAGGTGGACGTGTGCAGCGTTCCATGTCTCCTCCGAGCGCCGCGCCCACTCATCCACCGCAGGAGCCTCGATCTGGCTCTGCTGCCAAGGTGCCAGAACCGGCTGGTACCCTAACACACATTGGAAAGGGGTTAGGTTAGTGGAGGAATGGCGTAGGGAATTCTGGGCCATTTCGGCCCAGGGAACGTACCTTGCCCACTCCTCCGGCCGGTCCTGGCAGTATGTTCTAAGAAACCTACCCACATCCTGGTTCACACGTTCCACCTGCCCATTACTCTCCGGGTGGTAACCCGAGGTGAGGCTCACCGAGACCCCCAACCGCTCCATAAAAGCTCTCCAGACTCTGGAGGTAAATTGGGGACCTCGATCAGACACAATATCCTCGGGTACCCCGTAGTGCCGGAACACATGGGTGAATAGGGCTTCGGCAGTTTGCAGGGCGGTGGGAAGGCCCGGCATGGGGAGCAAACGACAGGCCTTAGAAAACCGGTCCACAACGACCAGTATAGTGGTATTCCCCTGTGAAGGAGGAAGGTCAGTAAGGAAATCCACCGAGAGGTGGGACCATGGTCGTTGTGGAACGGGCAGGGGTAGTAACTTACCCCTAGGCAGATGTCTAGGCGCCTTACACTGGGCGCACACCGAGCAGGAGGAAACATAAACCCTCACATCCCTTGCCAACGTGGGCCACCAGTACTTGGCACTAAGACAGTGCACTGTCCGGCCGATACCCGGGTGTCCAGAGGAGGGTGACGTGTGAGCCCAATAGATCAATTGATCCCGAACCTCGAGCGGAACATACTTCCGACCCTCCGGGCATTGTGGTAGACTAGGGTCGGTGCGTAACGCCCGCTCGAGCTCAGCATCGACCTCCCACACTACCGGTGCCACCAGACACGACTCCGGCAGTATGGGAGTGGGCTCCACGGACCTCTCCTCCGTGTCATACCGCCAAGACAGCGCATCTGCCTTACCGTTCTGTGACCCAGGGATGTACGTGATCTTAAATGTAAACCGGGTCAAGAACATATTCCATCTAGCCTGCCGAGGGTTTAGCCTCCTCGCTGCCTGGATGTACTCCAGGTTACGGTGGTCCGTCAAAATGAGGAAAGGGTGTTGAGCCCCCTCAAGCCAGTGCCTCCACACCTTTAGGGCCTGTACCACGGCTAACAGCTCCCTGTCCCCTACGTCATAGTTTCGCTCCGCCGGACTGAGCTTCTTGGAATAGAAGGCACAGGGGCGGAGTTTAGGTGGCGCGCCTGACCGTTGTGAAAGCACGGCTCCAATACCGGCCTCAGACGCGTCCACCTCTACCTGAAATGGTAAAGAGGGATCCGGATGCGCTAGCACTGGAGCCGAGGTAAACAGGTCCTTCAGCCTCCCAAATGCCCTGTCCGCCTCGGCAGACCACTGCAGACGCACCGGGCCCCCCTTCAAGAGAGACGTGATGGGAGCTGCCACCTGTCCAAAACCCCGGATAAACCTCCGGTAGTAATTCGCAAACCCCAAAAACTGCTGCACCTCCTTCACAGTGGTTGGTGTTTGCCAATTACGCACGGCTGACACCCGGTCTACCTCCATCTTCACCCCTGACGCAGACAACTGATACCCCAAAAAGGAGACCGACTCCTGGAAAAACAGACACTTCTCTGCCTTAACATACAGGTCGTGCTCCACCAGCCTCCGCAACACTCTGCGCACCAGGGCCACATGCTCGACACGGGTAGGCGAGTACACGAGAATGTCATCTATGTACACCACGACCCCCTGCCCCTGCATGTCCCTGAAGATCTCATCTACGAATGATTGGAAAACTGACGGAGCGTTCATCAACCCGTATGGCATGACAAGATACTCGTAATGGCCCGAGGTGGTACTAAAGGCTGTCTTCCATTCATCGCCCTCCCTGATGCGTACCAAGTTGTACGCGCTCCTGAGATCTAATTTAGTGAAGAAACGCGCCCCATGCAAGGACTCAGTCATGGTCGCAATCAGCGGGAGTGGATAACTGTACTTCACCGTGATCTGATTGAGACCACGGTAATCGATGCACGGGCGTAAACCACCATCCTTCTTCTTCACAAAAAAGAAACTCGAGGACGCAGGGGAAGTGGAAGGCCGTATGTATCCTTGTCTCAGAGATTCGTCTATGTAAGTCTCCATAGCTTTCTTCTCCTCCTGAGACAGAGGATACACATGGCTCCGTGGGAGCGCAGCTCCTGCCTGGAGGTCTATCGCACAATCTCCCTGCCTATGGGGCGGCAACTGCGTCGCCCTCGACTTACTAAACGCAATAGCCAAATCCCCATACTCAGGGGGAATGTGCAATGCGGGCACCTGGTTTGGACTCTCCACCGAGGTAGCCCCTACGGAAACGCCTAAACATCTACCCACCCACTGGGCAGACCACTCCATCAGAGCCCTCTCCTGCCACGAAATAGATGGGTTATGGGTACTCAACCAGGGCATGCCCAGCACCACCGGATATGCAGGAGAGTCAATCAGAAATAGCTGAATCATCTCCTGATGACCCCCCTGCGCACACATCCTAAGTGGCGCAGTGACCTCCCTGATCAAGCCCGCACCCAACGGACGGCTATCTAGGGCATGAACGGGGAAAGGGACATCAACAGGAAGAAGGGGAATCCCTAAAGCTAAACAAAACTTCTTATCAATAAAATTCCCAGCCGCGCCTGAATCTACCAGCGCCTTATGCTGGGAATGAGGTGCTACCTGTGGAAAACTCACAGGCATACAGAAATGTGCAACAGAGAGCTCTGGGTGAGTGGGGCGCCTACTCACCTGGAAGGAATCCCCAGTGCGGGACCTGTCGTCCTCTCCCCTAGGAGGCCATCCCCAGCACCTAGCCGCGGTGTGTCCTCCCCGACCACAGTTGGTGCATGGGATGGACCCCCTAGTAAGCCGACCCCTCCTCTCTCTAGCGCCAGCGCCCCCGAGCTCCATGGGACACGGCTCGGAGGCGCTGGAGGGTGAAATGGACGGACCCCCCTCGGGACGTCCGCGGGTAGCTAGTAGGTTATCCAGCCTGATGGACATGTCGACCAACTGGTCGAACGAGAGGCTGGTGTCCCTACAAGCCAGCTCCCGACGGACGTCCTCTCGTAGACTACATCTGTAGTGATCGACGAGAGCCCGATCATTCCACCCTGCATCTGCCGCTAGAGTACGGAATTCGAGGGCGAACTCTTGGGCACTCCTCCTCCCCTGCCGGAGGAAGACCAGACGCTCCCCCGCCGCTTTCCCCTCCGGGGGATGGTCAAACACCGCCCTGAAGCGGCGGGAGAACTCGTCGTACGTGATGGTGTCCGCGTCGATCCTCCTCCACTCCGCGTTGGCCCATTCCAATGCCTTCCCGGAAAGGCAGGAGATCAGGGCGGACACGCTCTCATGTCCCGAGGGCGCCGGGTGCACGGTGGCCAGGTACAGCTCCACCTGGAGAAGGAATCCCTGACACCCGGCCGCGGTTCCATCGTAGGCCCTCGGGAGCGAGAGTCGGACTCCTCGGGGTTCCGGTGCGGGAATGGGCGGACTGGCCGATGGTGCTGGCAGGGAGGGTGGCGGTGGAGGCGTTCCCCAGCCTCGGATGGTGGTGATCACCTCCTGCAGTGCGGTCCCCATCTGCAGGATCTGGTCCCGTTGTTCCCGGACCTGGTCCTCCAGCGTCGTCTGGGCTGCTGCGGCTCCTGCTGATTCCATTATTGGTGTGTTATTCTGTCACGCGTGCTGTAGGTGGGTGTAGTGGTGGAATCAAACGCAGAACACCGAAGGATAGTCCAAACAACTTTAGTAAATCTCCAAACAGGAAAAATGACAACACTTGCCCGAAGGCAAAAATACGCACAAAGGCGAAATAGCAAAAAGCGCACTAACAGGTGCGTAACGCTCCAACGCAGTGGAGGAAAGCTCAACCGAGCGAAAGGGCGAAAATAAGCCCAACACACGACAGACCAAAATCAATAACACACAACACTAGACAAACACAACGAGAAACTTATAGGACACTAATTACGCTAAACGAGAACAGGTGTGACAACAAACAGACAAAAGCAAACGAACATGAAACATACAACGGTGGCAGCTAGTATACCGGAGACAACGAACGCCGAAGCCTGCCCGAACAAGGGAGAGAGGCAGCCTCGGCCGAAACCGTGACACATACATACCCCACCAGACACGCCACTATGGGTTTATTCAGGGTACCAAACCAAAAACAGATTTAATGTATCACTCAGATATGTATAGAGCCATGTCATCGTGGAATGCACTGCCACCAGTGGTACTCAGGCAAAAAGCAAGTTTAGCTTTAAAAAACTGATTTTAAAAAACATTGTATCACAGCGCCTCTCCTCTTTCTATAGATATAATTTAACTGTACTGTATATAAGAATATGAATATGTATCTATGAATAGTTTGTAAATACTGTTTTTGTTGTCTCTTGGTGTCTTTCCAATATATAACTAATTTATAATTTAACATTTTTAATGTAATTTCTTGTTCTTGTCTATAACAGTTCTGTACTTTGTGATAGTATTTGTAATTGATATATATATAAATATATATGTATGTATTTATTAGCATGTGTAAGTACAATTTAATCACAATGCATGACACAATTAATTAAATAATACATGTTTTTCATTATTTCCCCCCTCCCCATGTGTTGCATTCACACATGTCCTCGCATGTACATTACCAACAAAGATACAGCAATGCATACATTCAGACCCCCCCCCAAAAAAAATCTAGAAAATGTTTTACTAATAAACATGTCACTCTGTCACGTCTACTCCCGCTCCCCCTCTCCGGCGCTCAACATCGCTGGTTTACTAATCACTGGCTCTGACAACCATCATTACGCGCACATGTGCCTCATCATGAGACTCACCTGGACTCCATCACTTCACTGATTACTTCCCCTATATCTGTCACTCCCTTAGGTTCATTCCCCAGGCAGTATTGATTATGTGTTTCATGTCCAGACGCTACTCCTGTTTGGTATTGGTCCATGGTCATTGTTTTATTAAACTTAGCACCTGCTTCTCGACTCCCAGCGTCATCGTTCCACAGTCATTAGTTATTCGTTCTTATTGCCATGAATTGGATGTGGGAATGCCAGATATCATGTGGTCTGGCTTCACAGAAAATCTTGACAAAATGGATGTAGCTAGATATTTCATTTAGCCAGTGTGTTAAAGTAGGGGGACTGTCTGATTTCCAAAAGAATGTTATACATTTCTTTGCCGCGAGCACAGACAGATTAATATATTTTTTCTGATTCTTGTTCCATGGATCTAGTTCGCTAGTACCAAACAGACAAGCTAGGCATGAGGGATAGAAAGTGTTGATTACTGATTCCCAAAACATTGAAATAAGGGTGGGGGCTAACAATGCAAATAGTCCAGGTAGCCATTTGATTAGCTGTTCAGGAGTCTTATGGCTTGGGGGTAGAAGCCGTTAAGGAGCCTTTTGGACCTAGACTTGGCGCTCCGGTACCGCTTGCTGTGCGGTAGCAGAGAGAACAGTCTATGACTAGGGCCTTCCTCTGACACCGCCTGGTATAGATGTCCTGGATGGCAGGAAGCTTGGCCTCAGTGATGTACTGGGCCGTACGCACTACCCTCTGTAGTGCCTTGCAGTCGGAGGCCGAGCAGTTGCCATACCAGGCAGTGATGCAACCAGTCAGGATGCTCTCGATGGTGCAGCTGTAGAACTTTGAGGATCTGAGGACACATACCAAATCTTTTCATTCTCCTGAGGGGGAATAGGCTTTGTCGTGCCCTCTTCACGACTGTCTTGGTGTGTTTGGACCATTATAGTTTGTTGGTGATGTGGACAACAAGGAACTTGAAGCTCTCAACCTGCTCCACTACAGCCCTGTCGATGAGAATGGGGGCGTGCTCGGTCCTCTTTTTCCTGTAGTCCACAATCATCTCCTTTGTCTTGATCACGTTGAGGGAGAGGTTGTTATCCTGGAACCACACAGCCAGGTCTCTGACCTCCTCCCTATAGGCTGTCTCATCGTTGTTGGTGATCAGGCTGTTGTATCATTGGCAAACCTAATGATGGTGTTGGAGTCGTGCCTGGCCATGCAGTCATGGGTGAACAGGAGGGGACTGAGCATGCACCCCTGAGGGGCCCCCGTGTTGAGGATCAGCGTGGCAGATGTGTTGTTGCCTACCCTTACCACCTGGGGGCGGCCCGTCAGGAAGTCCAGGATCCAGTTGCAGAGGGAGGTGTTTAGTCCCAGGGTCCTTAGCTTAGTGATGAGCTTTGAGGGCACTATGGTGTTGAACGCTGAGCTGTAGACAATGAATAGGAATGTACAATATTTGCATATTATTCTTTTTTAAATTCTTCAAGCTCTGTCAAGTTGGTTGTTGATCATTGCTAGACAGCCATTTTCAAGTCTTGCCATGGATTTTTAAGACGATTTAAGTCAAAACTGTAACTAGGCCACTCAGGAACATTCAATGTCGTCTTGGTAAGCAACTCCAGTGTATATTTGGCAATGTGATTTAGGTTATTGTCCTGCTGAAAGGTGAATTTGTCTCCCAGTGTCCGTTGGAAAGCGGACTGAACCAGGTTTTTCTCTAGGATTTTGCCTGTGCTTAGCTCTATTCCTTTTTTTGATCCTAAAAAAACTCCCTAGTCCTTGCCGATGACAAGCATACCCATAACATGATGCAGCAACACCATGCTTGAAAATATGAAGAGTGGTACTACGTGATGTATTGTGTTGGATTTTCCCCAAACATAACACTTTGTATTCAAGACATAAAGTTCATTTCTTTGCCACATTTTTAGCAGTTTTACTTTAGTGCCTTATTGCAATCAGGATGCATGGAATATTTGTATTCTTTACAGGCTTCGTTCTTTTCACGCTGTCATTTATGTTAGTCTTGTGGTGTAACTACAATGTTGTTGATCCATCCTCAGTTTTCTCCTATCACAGCCATTAAACTCTTTAACTGTTTTAAAGTCACAATTGGCCTCATGGTGAAATCCCTGAGCGGTTTCCTTCCTCTCCGGCAACTGAGTTAGGAAGGATGCCTGTATCTTTGTAGTGACCGGGTGTATTGATTCACCATCTAAAGTGTAATTAATATCTTCACCATGCTCAAAGGGATATTCATTGTCTACTTTAATGCAGATGCACTCACACCTGCCTGCTGCCGTTCCTGAGCAAGCTCTGCACTGGTGGTGCCCCGATCAAGCAGCTGAATCAACTTTAGGAGATGGTCCTGGCGCTTGCTGGACTTTCATGGGCGTCCTGAAGCCTTCTTCACAACAATTGATGATCTGAAAAATGGTTGATTTAGGTGCAATCTTACTAGCAGCAATATCCTTGCCTGTGAAGCCCTTTTTGTGCAAAGCAATGATGACGGCACGTGTTTCCTTGCAGGTAACCATGGTTAACAGAGGAAGAACAATGATTTCAAGCACCACACTCCTTTTAAAGCTTCCAGTCTGTTATTCTAACTCAATCAGCATGACAGAGTGATCTCCAGCCTTGTCCTCGTCAACACTCTCACCTGTGTTAATGAGAGAATCACTGACATGATGTCAGCTTGTCCTTTTGTGGTAGGGCTGAAATGCAGTGGAAATGTTTTTTGGGGATTAAGTTCATTTTCATGGCAAAGAGGGACTTTGCAATTAATTGCAATTCATCTGATCACTCTTCATAACATTCTGGAGTATATGCAAATTGCCATCATAAAAACTGAGGCAGCAGACTTTGTGAAAATTAATATTTGTGTCATTCTCAAAACCTTTGACCACGGCTGTACAGACATAAGGTACTTCCATTCCACTCTGTCAAATGCATTTTCAGCATCAAGGGAGACTACAACATTTGAGGTATTAAGATCATTAATATGAAAAAGAATGTTAAAATATCTACAGTGAGGGGAAAAAGTATTTGATCCCCTGCTGATTTTGTATGTTTGCCCACTGACAAAGAAATTATCAGTCTATAATTTTAATGGTAGGTTTATTTGAACAGTGAGAGACAGAATAACAACAACAAAATCCAGAAAAACGCATGTCAAAAATGTTATAAATTTATTTGCATTTTAATAAGGGAAATAAGTATTTGACCCCTCTGCAAAACATGACTTAGTACTTGGCGGCAAAACCCTTGTTGGCAATCACAGAGGTCAGACGTTTCTTGTAGTTAGCCACCAGGTTTGCACACATCTCAGGAGGGATTTTGTTTTGAGGCTGACGTTTTGGGAACTCAAACCTTCAGCTCCCTCCACAGATTTTCTATGGGATTAAGGTCTGGAGACTGGCTAGGTCACTCCAGGACCTTAATGTGCTTCTTCTTGAGCCACTCCATTGTTGCCTTGGCCGTGTGTTTTGGGTCATTGTCATGCTGGAATACCCATCCACGACCCATTTTCAATGCCCTGGCTGAGGGAAGGAGGTTCTCACCCAAGATTTGACGGTACATGGTCCGTCCATCATCCCATTGATGCGGTGAAGTTGTCCTGTCCCCTTAGCAGAAAAACACCCCCAAAGCATAATGTTTCCACCTCCATGTTTGACAGTGGGGATGGTGTTCTTGGGATCATAGGCAGCATTCCTCCTCCTCCAAACATGGCGAGTTGAGTTGATACCAAAGAGCTCAATTTTGGTCTCATGTGACCACAACACTTTCACTCAGTTCTCCTCTGAATCATTCAGATGTTCATTGGCAAACTTCAGACGGGCATGTATATGTGCTTTCTTGAGCAGGGGGACCTTGCGGGCGCTGCAGGATTTCAGTCCTTCACGGCGTAGTGTGTTACCAATTGTTTTCTTGGTGACTATGGTCCCAGCTGCCTTGAGATCATTGACAAGATCCTCCCATGTAGTTCTGGGCTGATTCCTCACCGTTCTCATGATTATTGCAACTCCACGAGGTGAGATCTTGCATGGAGCCCCAGGCCGAGGGAGATTGACAGTTATTTTGTGTTTCTTCCATTTGCGAATAATCGCACCAACTGTTGTCACCTTCTCACCAAGCTGCTTAAGAGTGTGCTCCTAATCTCAGCTCGTTACCTGTATAAAAGACACCTGGGAGCCAGAAATCTTTCTGATTGAGAGGGGGTCAAATACTTATTTCCCTCGTTAAAATGCAAATCAATTTATAACATTTTTGACATGCGTTTTTTTCTGTTTTTGTTGTTGTTATTCTGTCTCTCACTGTTCAAATAAACCTACCATTAAAATTATAGACTGATCATTCCTTTGTCAGTGGGCAAACGTACAAAATCAGCAGGGGATCAAATACTTTTTTCCCTCACTATATGTGTTGTCTAAATCTCCCGTCCTGATAATAATATCATACCATTACCTTGTATATGTTGTGTAAAACTGTCATGTTTTTTAATAATCTGTGTGCTATAATTGTGTAGAACATGAATCTCAAAGCTGTCAAACAGACATTGATTTGAATCTGTTATTGGGTGTCTTAAATCAATTAGTACACTATGCTGTGAAGGCACACAATATTTACTGGCTAAAGAGAGAAATACAATGCTCATCGGAATAAACTGTGATATCAGAGGTGTGCTAATCTCTCGTTGACAGACCATGTATCGACCATCTGATGCAATTCGTTCTGGTTTCCGAGATGCGCTAAAGTTGACAATAGTGCTGCTGTGTTTTCATAAATAATATTTGCATTTTTATAGCTAGGGTTGCAAAATTTGACCAGGTTTTGTGGAAATCCTGGTTGGAAGATTCATGGATCTTCTGCTTATTCCCTGCTGATTCCAATAATTTTCAAACTGGGATTTGCAACCCTATTTATAACACAGTATTATTGTTGATGAGTTACATGCTGTCTAGACCAGGCACGCATGTGCGCCATTGCGCGCATGTTGATTTTGTACATCCGCACCTGACGTGATCCAGACACTCAGGTTGAAATATCAAAATGAACTCTGAACCAACTATATTAATTTGGGGACAGGTCAAAACACATGAAACATTCATATACATTTAGCTAGCTAGCTTGCTGTTGATAGCTAATTTGTCATTGGGTTGTTATTTCGCCTGAAATGCACAAGGTCTTTTTCTTCTGGATATTTGTAGAATTTTTACCCATTTCGAGTCACACAAAATTGTGTGTTCTCTACTCCGACATTTAATCCACAGATAAAATGGGAAACCTAGTTAGTTTCTAGTAATCTCTCCTCCTTCAGTAGTAGTAGTAGTAGTAGTAGTAGTAGTCGTCTTCTTCTTCTATGGACTTTCTATGTCAGTTGGCAACGGACTTTAAGGTGCATTACCACCACTAACTGGACTGGAGTGTGGACCTCAGTTATTTTTTCAATCACCCACGTGGGTATATGCTCCTAAAAACCAATGAGGAGATGGGACAGGCAGGACTTGCAGAGTGTCAAGCATAAAAAAGAACCAAGTTCTATTTTAGTGCCTGGCTACGCAGATGCTCGCGAGCAGTTTAGATTAAATGAATGAATAACATGTATGTGTAAATTTATTTTGCAACCATTGCGTACGCAACGCGAGCGGTGTGGTCAGCATGTTACACTATAGTCAGTCTTAGGAAAATATAAGATACTGTGCTTCACAGGAGATTGACTAAGGACACATTCCTGACTGAGGAATATAATCTCATACCCAATGGGCACAGACGTCAGTTCAACGTCTAGTTTTGATTTACATTTGATTGAGTTCTCAACTAATGTTAATTCAACGTGAAATCAACAAAAAAGTTCACCATATCATTGGATTTAGGTTAAAAGTTTGGTGAAAAAAATATGAAATGCCCTTATGTTGATGACTTTTTCCAAATCCAATCTGTTTTCCACGTTGATTCAAAGTCATCACATAGACTTTTGGGGTGGAATAACGTGGAGACATTGTTGATTCAACCAGTTTTTGCCCAGTGGGTACCCAACCCATGAAGGCTGAAAGAGCAGCTCACAGATTTGTTGTGGAGCTCCAGAGAAAAATCTGTGACAAAATTAAAGAGGCTGCTCATAAAACAGGTGAAGTGGAGCCAAGAATATCTCCCGTCTCAAAAAGTGACCTCTCACATTAGCTAATCCAAAAGAACAGTATCGGATGAGCAAATGCAATTAATGTTTGAGCATTTGCTGGGGAGCCAGGGAAATACTTTGAGCTCGGTAATGATTTGACGTCTTCTTGCTTCCCAGACTTGGCATCGACCGATTTCTCCATCAATACCAACAACGGAGGAAGTTGAAGAAATAGATGGTGCCGCAAGCACTTTTTGAATTAGCTTTGTTATACAGTATGGAGAGAAGGATAATTTGGGTGAGTTGTGTTTTGTCTGTCAGTACTTGTTGTGTGATTATTTTTTATTGAAAAAGCCAATAACCTTTATGTGCTATTTTAGGCAGGGAAATATGTTAGATGCTTTGATATGAGAATGACAAAAGCTTCTAATTATCTGAGAAAAACCTTCCACTCTCACCAGTGGTATCAGTAACCTTGCCAGGAAATCAGTTGTGATAAACCAACCCAGTATCACAGATTATTGTGAAATAGAAAAAAATATATTATTGTAAATTCGTGACAGCCACATGAAAAAGTACATTTTTCAATGTTGTATACTGTGAATTTCAATCACAGATAAAGACAGTAGGTAACTTAACACAGAAACAACAGGATGGTGGTTGATCGGGGAGGATGGGTGGGCGTATAACACTATCGTCTAGCAACCCAAATGTTGCTTGTTCGAATCTCATCACGGACAACTTTAGCTTTGCAACTACTTACTACTTTTTTGCTACTTTGCAACTTAATTAGCATGTTAGCTAACCCTTCCCCTTTAACCTAACTCCTAACATTTACCCTTTAACTACTTAGCTAGCATTTTACCTAACCACAACCCTAAGCCATAACCCTAAACCTAACCTTAACCCCTAGCCTACCTAATGTTAGCCATTAACTAACCCTAACCCCTCTGAGACCACCTGTCGATTTCTCATGACATGGTTGACAGGCAAAAGGGGGACTAGGCGTGGACTACCCACAAAGGGATAACTTGGGCTTCCTCCTCATCTGTGGTCTCATTTTATCCTCCTCTCTCCAAAGGCTGGATGGACACTGAAGGCCCAGAGCCTGGAGACTGCCAGTCAAGCTTCCCCATCGGACAATCAAACCTGTCAGAGCAGCATGAAACGATAGCACATCAAAAGACACACCATGTCCCAGCATGCAAGTCTCCCACACAACACCACACACAGACGAGCCATCACAGCTGTCAGCCAGAACTTCTAAAGCCTGACTATTCAGGGGAGAGCCAAGTAACATGGCTGTTTATCTATTATCTACATTGATCTAAATTAGGCTTTGTACGAGTACAATCTATTGATTACTTCAAATTAATAATTATAGATCACCACTGAACCACAAAGGGGCAGTTGTGCAGTATAAAGCATATGAGGTTTGCCACTTATTGGCTTGCTATTATTAGATCCAAAGGCTGAGCGAAGCGGCAATCTATCTGGCTCTGATATTAGTAAGTGCTCCACAATGTGCTCTTTCCAGTTTAAGACAGAAAAAGCCTCTTCAGCCATTTATCGCCAAAATGCTGTGTAAGCTCTTTGGGAAAACGCAAGGAAACGGATGGCAAGATTCTGCAAGATGACTCAACTCCCCCACAACCCCACACCTGCTGCTGCGTGTCCTGGCATTTGGTGGAAAATGTAAAAGTAAATTAAGATGCATACCTTCTCATAAAACCTATTGAGGGGGGCCTTCCGTTCCTTCCGTGTGCGGCTGATGACCCTTGACCCACTCCATGGTACCTGCCAGCTTAATGCAGACCGGCTGCCTGTCGCTCCCATTAGTCCAGTCGATTTCCAGGCTAAACACATCGCCGGCCTATTTTAAGCAACAGGGGTGCGAGATGGGGGCATATTTAGATATAATTACTCCGGATACTCAAGTAATCCCATATCTGGAGGCACATCCAGGTACACCGCTGGTGCTGATGCGTCATCATCTCTCACCAGTGAGTCGCTGGGAGAACAAACTACAACTTCAAGTTATGAAAATGCTTGATTTTGTCTGTGATGAGAATAACGAGGGTCAAAAGGCCTGAACCCCATTAGGGCTTCAAAAACATATATTCCCCCCCAAAAATTGTGACAATTCTTTTGGGTTTGTGGTAACACGTACACTATTTTGCCATTGATTGATAGTTAAGCATAGCCTGGATTTGTGGTAACACACACTGTTGTGTCATTGATTGATATAGCTAAGCACAGTTGACAATGCACTGACATATTTCTTCTCCAAGACATGGTCTGGGTAAGCAACGTCACTTTTGTCTTCCCAACCCATACCGCTACACCTTTAAACACCTCCGCCCTCCTCCTTCCCCGCTTGAGGGCCAGCGGCGTGGCTTGGACCTGTCACAGAGTGACTCAGGCCACTCTTCCATTTGAAAAATTAAAAGGGGGCCGTTTGGCAGAGTTAAATTAAGCCCTGGCGAAACCTGCTGAGCTCAGCACAGCTCCTACAATCTCAATCACAAAGGAGGCGCGCTGACGTAATGGCCACCGCTGCCTCTGCCTTGGCAGTGGAGGAGGGCTCGTCAGCACAGCTCCATTAATTCATCTCCCCCCGGATCAAGGGTACATCAGATATCTCTCAGTGTCCAGCCATTTCAACCCAAAAAAACAGACAGGGGGGTGGGTGGAGAGAGAAGAGAGAGCGTGAGATGGAGAGAGAGGGGGAGAAAGAGAGAAATATTTAAAAAAGAGAGTGGGAGAGAAGCTGCGAGCGAGAGACTGTCGATGGAGACCTTTATGAATGCATAGAAATGTCTCTCTAGAAAGAGACATTAAACGCTGACAACTTTTTATGATGAGTCTGAAACACCATGAGTGGTTTGTACAAAAAAAATTACGGTGTGTGACAATTTTTTTGAAGAAAGAAAACAGGTTACTGAAGGATATTGTGTATTGTTGTTGTTGACATTCAAAGTGCTCATCTAGACACACTGCAATTATGCCTGTCATTGCAAAAAAAATGAAATGTTATAACAAAATGTTGTTTGCTTGTATTACTGCAAGTATTTTATTCTAGTTATTGCAACCTCCGAGGACCATGAATTTGAAATAAACTTAAATGGATTTTTTTAATAGATTAATCAAAATTCTAAATTTATTTTCAGAATTGACAGGAATCATGGCATTAAAAAGTACATTTGACATAGATTGCTGTCTTTGGTCATGTCAAAATGAGTAAAGTTTCCAATCTTGGATGACATTTCGAATTTTCATCGACTGGACAGACTTCTGAGATCTATTGCTTTGCCTTACGTCACAGATCTAGGAAAATAGATCAAACCAAGTCACAGTTCAGCAAGAGAGATGGTAAGAGTGCATAAAGCATGCATTTTGTTTGAATATTGAATATTTGCTTAAATAATACAGATTATTGCATTAATTGAATGACAAAGGTGTTTGATAAGTAAGGATGCTAGTTAGCTATCGCTCGTTAAAATAGTAAACTAGCTAGCTAGTCTATGAGCACTACAGACGAAACGAGTGCACTGTGAGTAAGCATAAAACATAGCTAGCTACTTAACAGTTAGCGTCTATGGAAGTTTAAAATTATGCACGAGTTAGCGAGCTACTGCCTTATTGGCAAACTAGCTAGCTGTATCAATAAGATTAAATAAAAAAGTACCCAACCTTTCTGTAGCTAGCTAGGAGCTAACTAACTAGTTAGCTACCGGTAGCAAATTTAGATATCTATCTAGCTACCTAGCTGTGTTAGCTAGCTAGCCTAATAAATGTTGAGTGTTTCACTTTCGTTTTTTGACTGGCATAAAAGTGACCCCACTTTTAATGAATGCCAGTGTTCTTTGCAGTCAACCTGACCTATGGAGGCAAAGGCAGATTGAAAACTTCTAGCTAACTAGATGCTTTCTTTCAAATGCTTGATACCAGCTACTTTTGTTAATTGAACAAAGCTATCAGGCATACCTCGGAAACTTTCAAACATGTTTGACGTCATGAAAGTGCACCCATATAGGTCCTATTCGAATTCCTAATTATATGGGTGCACCCCTGAACCAGAATCTGGCTTTACAGGAAACGTTATGGCGAATCTCCTTTAAGCCCAGGAAGCAGCCATTCACCAGCGTTTCAAATGTAATAATGTTAAAATATGTTCGTTACTCACCAAATATGGAGTTTTGATTAGCAACTATCGTGATTTACGGCCGTCACGACTGGTATGCACTTCTTAAGTAGTTTTTTGGGGTATCTGTACTTTACTCTTTATATTTTTTATTACTTTTACTCCACTACATTCCTAAAGAAAATAATGTACTTTTTACTCCATACATTTTCCCTGACACCCAAAAGTACTCGTTACATTTCGAATGCTTAGCAGGACAGGAGAACATCCCTGGTCATCCCTACTGCCTCTTATCTAGCAGACTCACTAAACACAAATGCTTCGTTTGTAAATGATGTCTCAGTGTTGGAGTGTGCCCCTGGCTAGCCGTAAATTTAAAAAACAAGAAAATCGTGCCTTCTGGTTTGCTTAATATAATGAATGTGAAATGATTTATACTTTTACTTTTGATACTTACTTTACTACAAATACTTTTACTCAAGTAGTATTTTACTGGGTGATGTTTACTTGAGTAATTTTCTATTAAGGTATCTTTACTTTTACACAAGTATGACAATTGGGTACTTTTTCCACCACTGCAAAAAAGGTCTAAATAAGCATTTACAAGCAACCGAAAAAAATATCATATTCGGCACCTTCAATCACTCACATCCCAAGGATCCCGGAGAACCTGACTGCCATGCACAGGTCGGAAGTCTACAACAGCTCAATACATTGGAGGTGCTGAAGAGGCCTTTTTTTCGGTTACGTGTAACTTTTTATTTAGACCTTTTTTGGAAGTACATACCGGCCGTGATGGAAATAAATGACGATAGTTGCTAATCAAAACTCAGTTTGGTGAGTAATGAACGTATTTTGACATTATTATGCTTGAAAAGCTGGTGAATGGCTGCTTCCTGGGCTTAAAGGATGTTAGACATATCAACTTTTCCTGTAAGGGCATATTCTTGTTCAGGTGCACCCCTATGACAGGTGGCTGTAAACAAAGCCACAAGGTTGCTTTCTAGCTGGTTCTATAATTTATGTATAGCAATGCAATACCTTAGTCTAGAAGAGTCTAGGGTGGCAAGCACATATAAAGAGTAAAGTACGCAGGAAAAGCACATTCTGTGTTGGGATGCAGCCCACGACAGTTTTTTGGTCGATAACTCATCGCAATGCAAGACAACTACGTAAGTAAAACATTTCATGTGTATTTCTAGACAAATGTACAGTGAAAATATTGACACTACTGCCTTATTTTTCTCTGTAGTTCCGTAACCAGTACGACAACGATGTCACAGTATGGAGTCCTCAGGTAAGGAACTTTTTTTCGCCGAATACAACAGGTGTAGATCTTACAGTGAAATGCTTACTTACAAGTCCTTAACCAACAATGCAGTTTTAAGAAAAATAAGTGTTAAGTAAAAATTGTTTCAATAATAAAAAAAATTAAAGAGCAGCAGTAAAATAACAGTGGTGAGGCTATATACAGGGGGTACCAGTACAGAGTCAATGTGCAGGGGCACAGGTTAGTCGAGGTAATTGAGGTAATATTTACATGTGGGTAGAGGTAAAGTGACTATGCGTAGATAATAAACAGAGATTAGCCATTTGATTAGCTGTTCAGGAGTCTTATGGCTTGGGGGTAGAAGCTGTTAAGAAGCATTTTGGACCTAGACTTGGCGCTCCGGTACCGCTTGCCGTGCGGTAGCAGAGAGAACAGTCTATGACTAGGGTGGCTGGAGTCTTTGGCAATTTTTAGGGCCTTCCTATGACACCGCCTGGTATGGAGGTCCTGGATGGCAGGAAGCTTGTCCCCAGTGATGTACTGGGCCGTACGCACTACCCTTTGTAGTGCCTTGCGGTCGGAGGCCGAGCAGTTTCCATACCAGGCAGTGATGCAACCAGTCAGGATGCTCTCGATGATGCCGCTGTAGAACTTTTTGAGGATCTGAGGACCCATGCCAAATCTTTTCAGTCACCTGAGGGGAAATAGATTTTGTCGGGCCCTCTTCACGACTGTCTTGGTGTTTTTAGACCATGATAAGGTCGTTATTGCTTGCAACCTCCTCAGGTACTCCCTAGAGTGTTAACATTTAGAATAATTTTAATATTTGGGGAATGAGGTTCTCTGCAGTGTCTCCCAAATAAGGTAACATTATCAATGCACTTGTGTTTCAGGGGCGCATTCACCAGATCGAATACGCCATGGAGGCGGTAAAACAAGGTTCGGCTACAGTGGGCCTCAAGTCCAGAACCCATGCAGTCCTGGTTGCTCTCAAGGTATTCCCCATTAATATCCCAGTTCTATTCTACACTGACAGCTTTTGTTTTTCAAGAGTTACATAGGAGCTACACTGGGGCATCAGGAAAACGGTATGTCTTTTACCTGCCACATTGGACCCGCGCGGGTGTGAGCCACTCGCAGTGACTGTCATGGGCTGGTGTTTGTGTTTCTCCACAGAGAGCCCAGTCAGAGCTGGCTGCTCACCAGAAGAAGATCCTCCATGTTGATGAACACATTGGCATCTCCATTGCCGGGCTGACTGCAGATGCCAGGCTCCTCTGGTACCATTAATATTTTTTTTAAATTTTTGTCATTTAGCAGACTCTCTTATCCAGAGCGACTTACAGGAGCAATTAGGGTTAAGTGCCTTGCTCAAGGGCACATCAACAGATTTTTCACCTAGTCAGCTCAAGGTTTTGAATCAGCTACCTTTTGGTTACTGGCCCAACGCTCTTAACCGCTAGGCTACCTACCACACACACACACACACACACCTTGGTGTCCAGTTGTAGAAATAAAATGTATGAAAAACCATGTGTCTGTTTGCTATGTATATCCACTGTAATTTGTGTCAAGATAACCACTTCTTTCCCCTTCTATCTTATTCAACAGTAACTTCATGAGGCAGGAATGCCTGGACTCAAGGTTTGTGTTTGACAGGCCTCTCCCAGCTTCGCGCCTCGTCACTCTCATCGGAAGCAGTATCCTTTCTGTCATGCTTTCGATTTTTTATCCCTAGAAGCCCGTACCCAGTTTGCCTTGCATGAACATTTTGCTGAGTTTAGGACAGTCCTGTCTTGTTTCGGGACCCCAAACAATACATTTGAAAGTTTGATACGCCAATAAAAATGTATGCAATGTGTCAATGTAAAAAATTACACTTTCGTGAGTTAAGCGGTGAGGTTTGGGAAATGGCGCGCTGTGCCCTCTAGACAGTTGACAAAGTAACCCTTAACCAGTCCCTCAGAAACTCAAATTCCCACACAGAGGTATGGAAGAAGACCCTATGGTGTGGGACTGCTTATCGCTGGCTACGATGTAAGTTCTCTTTGTCATCTTTTAAGGGAAACTATGTATGCTTATCAAGGTGTATAAAACTCTATATATGTGATTCTTAAAGCAATAATTATTAGTAATGTGGAGCAACAAAGTCATTTGGTCTCTTCTTGTAGGACATGGGGCCTCATATCTTCCAGACCTGCCCCTCTGCAAACTACTTTGACTGCAAAGCCATGTCCATTGGAGCCCGCTCCCAGTCTGCCCGCACATACCTAGAGAGACACATGGACACCTTCCTGGACTGTGAGCGCATGCACACACACACACACTGTATTTGTGGTTTTCACAATTACAAACACAAATGCATACCTGAGGGCACACGTATGTCTACTCAGACACATACTATAAAGTAGATACTGTTTGAGGCTTGGTCGCTGTAGCACATCTCACTCACACACACAGACACACACACACAACTCAGCACATGCTCTGTGCATTTATCCCTTTGTCCATTGCATTGTCTATACTCAGGTAATCTGAATGAGCTGGTCAGGCATGGTCTGCTTGGGCTCAGAGAAACACTCCCAGCTGAACAGGACCTCACCACTAAGGTAAGCTTCAATGGCTCAACCAACCTGTCGTAGCCCTCATGTTCCCCACTGTACAGGGCTGTGTTCATTAGGTCCCCTAACAGAAATGTTTTAAAACATTTTGCAACATAAAAATTAAATGGAGTCCCTCCCTGTTTGTCTGTTTGGTGCCTAATGAACACGACCCTGGCGTTTACTGAGTAGCTCTCCCTGCCTTTCAGAATGTCTCAATCGGCATTGTGGGGAAAGACATGGAGTTCACCATCTACGACGATGGTGACGTGGGTCCTTTCCTTGAGGGTCTGGAGGAGAGGCCACAGAGAAAGGTAAGAGTCGATTTGGAGTTACTGTGGAAAGTGGTTGGATTAATGCTAGCCTGGATCCACACTGAAACAGAACAATTAATTTGGAATCCAGGCTGGGATAATGCACCCTCAAAGATATTTGTAGATGAGATTATAATAATATTATAGAATGGTTAACAAACATGACATCACAAATTTCACTTAAAGGTCCCGAACAGTCAAAATCATGTTTTTCATGAAATTTGATGATATTTGGATGAAACCATATCAATCAAATGTATTTATCAAGCCCTTTTTAGATCAGCAATTGTCACAAAGTGCTTATACAGAAACAGTGTATAAGTTTCAGTCAAAACTATTATAGAACAGCTTTTAAACCCACCCCTCAGCTACTCTGTCCATACCGTCCTCTTACGATTTCCATGTGCCATATATTTTTCAACTGTGCTGTGGTCTTTCACATAATTTCTGAATCTGTCTAATCGCATAGTATCTGCAGATTGTGAATTAAAGATAAATATTTGTATTAAAAGTATTATATTGTTGATTGACTATGGTTTTCCAAATCTCCCAACAGTGCTATTTGTAGGGTTAATTTTAGATAAATGTTGTAATTTTTCAGCCATTCCTGAACCTGTGACCAGAAACAAGCTACATGGGGGCAATACCAAAATAAGTGATCTAATGATTGTCTCAGCTTTGCATATGTTGCTACGAAGAGATGGTTGTATGCCCCAAATATACTGAACAAAAATATAAACGCAACATGCAACAATTATAACGATTTGACTGAGTTACAGTTCATATAAGGAAATCAGTCAATTGAAATAAATAAATTAGGCCCTAATCTATGGATTTCACATGACTGGGCAGGGGCGCAGCCATGGGTGGGCCTGGGAGGGCATAGACCCACCCACTGGGGAGCCAGGCCCAGTCAATCAGAATGAGTTTTTCCCCACAAGGGCTTTATTACAGACATAAATACTCCTCAGTTTCATTAGCTGTCCAGGTGGCTGGTCTCAGACGATCCCGCAGGTGAAGAAGCCGGATGTGGAGGTCCTGGGCTGGTGTGGTTGCACGTGGTCTACAGTTGGGAGGCTGGTTGGACATACTGCCAAATTCTCTAAAATGGTTCGAATCCAGGCTCTGTCGTAGCCGGCCGCGACCGGGAGACCCATGGGGCGGCGCACAATTGGCCTAGCGTCTTCCAGGGTAGGGGAGGGAATGGCCGGCAGGGATGTAGCTCAGTTGGTAGAGCATGGCGTTTGCAACGCCAGGGTTGTGGGTTCGATTCCTATGTGGGGCCAGTATGAAAAAATAATGTATGCACTCACTAACTGTAAGTCGCTCTGGATAAGAGCGTCTGCTAAATGACAACAAAAAAAACCATTAAATTCTCTGGCTACAGCTCTGGTGGACATTCCTGCAGTGAGCATGCCAATTGCACGCTCCTTCAAAACTTGAGACATCTGTGGCATCATGTTGTGTGACAAAACTGCACATTTTTAGTAGCCTTTTATTGTCCCCAGCACAAGGTGCACCTGTGTAATGATCATGCTGTTTAATCAGCTTCTTGATATGCCACACCTGTCAGGTAGATGGATTATCTTGGCAAAGGAGAAATGCTCACTAACAGGAATGTAAACAAATGTGTGCACAATTTCAGAGAAACAAGCTTTTTGTGCGTATGGAACATTTATGGGATATTTTATTTCAGCTCATGAAATATGGGACCAATGCTTTACATGTTTTTATATTTTTGTTCAGTATACATAACAATATGTTTATGGCAGTAATGTTTTATTATTTAAATTGAAAAACTTTAAGTTTTGAATCAAGCGTTGTTTTGTGTATCTGCTCATAAACCATGTGCCAAGGAATCAGCACATCAAATCTCTTTCCAACTATTTTGCAACCTGTATAGCGCCGCGGTCAACATTTTGGTTGTCAAGTAAAACTGATCATGAAGTTACTGGTGCCCTCCCCATGCCAAACACTTGGATTCAGGTAGTGGGATTATTAAGCCTCACTTTAATACACTAATGGTAACGTCTTATTCTTTTACCTAATTTAAATAAGAACCCTATGGTCACTCTGACAGAGCTCCAGAGAATCCTCTGTGGAGATGGGAGAACCTTTCAGAAGGACAACCTGCAGCACTCCACAAATCAGGCCTTCATGGTAGTGGCCAGACAGAAGCCACTCCTCAGTAAAAGGCACATGACAGCTCGCTGGGAGTTTGCCAAAAGGCACCTAAAGGACTCTGACCATGAGAAACAAGATTCTCTGGTCTGATGAAACCAAGATTGATCTCTTTGGCGTGAATGCCAAGCGTCATGTCTGGAGGAAACCTGGCACCATCCCTACGGTGAAGCATGGTGGTGGCAGAATCATGCTGTGGGAATGTTTTTCAGCGGCAGGGACTGGGAGACTAGTCAGGTTCGAGGGAAAGATGAACAGAGCAAAGTACAGAGAGATCCTTGATGAAAACCTCCACAGAGCGCTCAGGACCTCAGACTGGGGCAAAGGTTCACCTTCAAACAGGACAACGACCCTAAGCACACAGCCAAGACAACGCAGGAGTGGCTTCGGGACAAGTCTCTGAATGTCCTTGAGTGGCCCAGCCAGAGCCCGGACTTGATCCCTGTCGAACACCAAAATACCAAATTTGTGTTCGAATACGCATACTAACATACTGTATACTACATACTTAATGAGTATATACTATTAGTTCATTTTAGTATACTGTAAACAAACGGTATCCATTCAGTTGAGCGTACTAGCGCTTCGCCTGTCTACCGGAGGTTGAAGCTGTTGCTATGCAACTTCTTGCTAGCTTGTTAGCATAACAAATTACTAGCTAGACATTTTTACGACTTCGGGTGTGTTATTAAAATCAATCTGGAGTGCCAGAGTGCGCTCTGGGCGTTCGTAAATTCAGAGCGTTGTAAGATTGTGTGTTTGTAAATTCAGAGCGTTTCGCTCTGAGCGTTCAGACCGCACACTGCCAGGCAGTGTCACTGGACGCTCTGGCCGAGGAGTAGGGTTGATCCGAGCGTTCTGACCTCACAACGGCAGTCAAGCACCCAAGCTAACTGGCTACCTTGCTAGCTACATCCAGACACAAATGATAGAACAACTCACTCTGACCATTTTACTCGCCCTAGCAGAGCTGGTTATCCGGAGCGTTGGTGACTAACTGTGCTGCTGGCAACAATTTAACTACGCTTTTTTGCCGACGTTTACCGAAACCGGCCATATTCAACTGGTGTTGAGTGTTCGTAAATTCATCAGTTATTCTGCGCTCTGGCACAGGTACACTCAGACGAGAGTGCTCTGAAATCGGAGTAGATAGCCAGAGCGAATTTACGAACGCACCCAAATGTCCATTTGAGAACGCACAACGACTATACCACTTAGCTAAAGTAAGAATGACGGGAATAATCAAGTCAATAAAAGTTGGGTAGTTAGTTAGATAGCATATAGTTAATATACTGGTAGGTTCGATGTATTAGTAGCCAAGTAACGTTAGGTAGCTAGCTAACATACCAGTACATACTGTTGTAATGATATGCTATGCTGTTAATAAGGATAGCGTAGCTAAGAAATTGTCAGCCAACATAACGTGGATGATAACTTATTTGAAAAGTCATTACTTTATTACATTGCTCAACATTTTCTTAACATTTGTCATTAGTTAAAGCAATTAATTTTTATCTGCTGTCGTTGGACTTCGGCTGCATATTTTCCGCAATTTTCTTCAAATCTGAAAACGTTGTGAAGCCACGCCCATTTTCTGAAGAATTGCATTATGGGCCCTAAAAGCACGGAAATAGTGTCCACTGCTTGACTGGCTGCAGTCCAAACACGTTATTTTTACCCCCTCAGCCCTTGCGCTAGCCACTTTCCCTCGGGGGGAATAACCATCGAAACCAGATGCAGTTTGATTGCTGTCTTAAGTGGAGGTCCAATTCACTAACGTTGATCCTTCGGCCCTCGATTTAGCTCGAGGGAGCGAGTGAACAACTTTGGCCACTTGCGGGGTTGATATGACTCACAATTCAATGCAAACTGTAGTCACATGTCAAACTCTGGTGGCCGCGAAGTGTCAACTTTAATCAACAAAGCTGTATTTTCGCTATGTCAGAAAAAAGTATGACGCTAGCTTGCTAAAAAATCTACAGTACCAGTCAAAAGTTGACACACCTACTCATTCAAGGGTTTTTCTTTATTTTTACTATTTTCTACATTGTAGAATAATAGTGAAGACATCAAAACTATGAAATAACTCATATGGAATCATGTAGTAACCAAAAAAGTGTTAAACAAATCAGAATATATTTTATATTGGAGATTCTTCAAATAGCCACCCTTTGCCTTGATGACAGCTTTGCACACTATTGGACTGTATCCTACAAAAGCCTATTCCTGCTCTTTTCCCACGATCCATCAAACGTGTGTTTGGTGTGTCATCATAGTGGTTTCTGACTTGTGGTCAGACTTGCTCAGACGGAACAAACTTAAACTTGCTCCTTTTTTCAATGCTGATTTGATTGTAATTGAGAAAACAAAGGTGTCAATGTTTTTGCAAACATCCTTTCTGAATTTAAAAGTAATCCTAGATGTAATCTAGTTGTTCAAAAGTATCTGTAATCTCATTATAATATTTTTGCTGGTAACTGATTAAGTTAGTTGTTTTGTAATCCGTCACTCCCCAACCCTGCTTATAGTTTTCCACTTTCATCTGTGTCAGCTGCACTCGGGTCGGGAGGGACTCCACATCAAAAAAACACAAGGACAGACAAACTCTTCTCCTTGCCATTTAACCACACAATTCAACCAGCATACGTCTACCACTCCAGGAATTTTCTTTAGTATATCAATGTCAACTTCTTCCGAAACTCCCGAAATTACTCCTTTAATAGGTGCCCTGCTCTGTAGCTCAAAGCACGACATATCATAATGTCCAAATTTAGTGAGTTCCAACACCTCAGACACACACTAAATTTAACCTGCCCACTTCTCGTGATTTTCACAGATTTTACTTTACCCAAAGCATTCTCCACCACTTTGGATGTCTTCAATGGATTCACCAAGTCGGGAGTACATAATCCCAGAAAACGTACACCTACCAGATACCACGGGGAATTATAAACACTAGCCATTTCCTTTCTCACGTCAATTTAGCTTATTTGTCCATTTCTTTGGACTAAAGTCCATTCTTCATTTCCACCACCAACCGATTCAAGCTCCATCTCCGCTTCCACCATTGTCTTCTTGCTCGATGCCTCTCTCTGTACACACAGCTGTCGTCAACTCCTGCTAGTTCGTAGCCAGCTCGAGGTGTCACTGGTACGCTATGTCAGAAATACCCTCCCTCTTTTGAGACAGCGGGATTCAGGCGGGATGGAGGCAGGATTATTAAGGGTTTTTCGTGACATCACAAAAAGTATAATTTTAATAAACCAATGGTAACGTCTTCTCTTACCTAATTTAAATATGTACCACCTTGTAACCAACATCGCAGAAGGCGTGTTCGCAGAGGGGTGTGGTTTGACTGCAGTGTGTCAGTAAATATAATTACAGGTTTTCCCTATTCATCTAAGGTTTCCGCTTTCATCTGTCTGGTGTTAGCTAGTAACTGGCTAGCTAGGTCTTCAGCCAGAATTGAACAAAAGCGGGGGAAGGGTTGCCTAAAACACTGATGCATTTGTCATGTCATTACATCAAGAGACATGCCATATGGAAAATTCATACAAACTTCTTGACAGTCATGATATATGAACATTGTCTGACAGTGACTGTGGCCAGTTTATTAGGTACACCCATCTAGTACTGCGCCGGACCCCCCTGTAGCCATGAAGGGATGCACCTGGTCAGCAACAATGTTAAGATACGCTGTGGCGTACAAACGTTGCTCAATTGGTATCAAGGGACCTAATGTTTGCCAGGAAAACATTCCCCACACCATTACACCACCGCCACCAGCCTGTACCGTTGACACCAGGCAGGATGGGGCCATGGACTCATGCTGCTTACGCCAAATCCTGACTCTACCATCAGCATGACGCAACAGGAACCGGGATTCGTCAGACCAGGCAATGTTTTTCCACTCCTCAATTGTCCAGTGTTGGTGATCGCGTGCCCACTGGAGCCACTTCTTGTTTTTAGCAGATAGGAGTGGAACCTGGTGTGGTCGTCTGCTGCAATAGCCCATCTGTGACAAGGACCGACTAGTTGTGCGTTCCGAGATGCCGTTCTGCACACCAGTTCTACTGCGCCGTTATTTGCCTGTTAGCTTTACGATTCTTGCCATTCTCCTTCGACCTCTCTCATCAATGAGCTGTTTTCGGCCACAGGACTGCTGCTGACAGGATGTTTTGTTTGTCGCACCATTCTTGATAAACCCTAGGAGGCTGGCCGTTTCTGGGATACTGGAACTGGCACGCCTTGCACCGACAATCATACCACACTCGGTCGCTTAGGTCATTCGTTTAGCCCATTCTAACGTTCAGTTAAACAGTAACTGAATGCCTCGATGCCTGCTTTATATAGCAAGCCACGGCCATGTGACTCACTGTCTGTAGGAGGGAACCATTTTCATGTACCGGGTGGTGTGCCTAATACACTGGCCACTGACTGTGTGTATATATTTAATGAAAAGTACCCAGACTTCTCCCTGAAATTGTCCAAGATGAACTAGCTAGCTTGATAAACAGTGCTGCCAATTCCATTTGGGTTTGCTAGCTAAATTATACCGCCAACATTTTGTCTATTGATACTGTTACAATAACCAAACAGTTGGATAAACAAATCAGTAGTGAAACCCTGATGTGGTGTATGACAGGATTGGATGTTGCTTGCAATTTAAATGTTTGAGTTGCTTTGTGTATCAGCAAATTTGCTTGAGATAATATCACTGCAACACTGCTCACTGCGTCCATGTTGCTTGACATAGGCGTTTTCAAAGAACATGCAGAAAAAAATATTATGGGTGATGTTTTAGTCACTCAAAAGGCTATTTTACATGGCAATCAGAATGACCGTTCAGGAGCTTTAACAGCAGGTCACTGCTCTGTCTGTCCTCCTGTGTGTCCTAGGTAATCGAGGCTGCAGATGAGCCTGCAGCAGACAAACCGGATGAGCCAATGGATATCTGAGACTGAGGATGCAGAATGATGACACACTTTGTCACACTGCGGTGGCCAGAAACCAAATCCAGCTCAGCACCACTCCCTGAACTGCCATGGGGCAATTCTGTGCTGTGACACTCAATGAAAATAAGTTAATTGTACGCTTTCCGCTAATAACATTGGATGTTGCTTTTCTATTGGTAGAATGTTCAATTCTATAAGTAATAAACATTTTTCTCAGATAGCTGCCATTCGTGTTGTTTTTGTCACATACTTGAGACAAGGTTGTTGTCAAACCAGTGTTTTATTTGTGAGATTCCACAGCAGTTTTGTAACACTTACATACAGGTGTGTATATAGTGAATAAATAGTGTATAAAAGTGAATGCTTTTTCAATAACTTGTTGCATTATAGCCATGAAATAAGATCAATCCCATTTATTCTAATTACGGTTTATTGCACTAAGAGGACAAAAAGCATCCTCTCAAGCCCAGATGTGAATAAAGACAGTGTGACAGTAGGAGCACAGTGCAATCCAAATCATTCAGTTTACTGTAATGCACATTGTGCCAAAGCTATTATGCGACAGTGGACATCTGAACCAGGCACTGGTACAATACTGTGGGTATGACTTCTGCTTCAGACTGTCACTTAGCAAGAGAGGAAGGGATACTATCTTTCTTGGGTGGAGCTTTTTGCTCCTCTACTCTTTTACAGACTGGATAACTGCCAACCTTCATGCTACGGCCCATCCTGTTTGGAAGCGTTGGAGGCTAGGAAGAAATGTTGCTAGACAGGCATAGCCAGACACAAGTTTGTAGGGCGCACTCCTCTTTCCGAAGTATGGGAAGGAATTTAAGGAAGTCAATTAATTTTGTTTCCTTTTGGTCATTTCTTCTGCTTCTTGTTCCTTTTCCTTCTAACGCGAAAACGGCTAGTTGACATCTCCGTTGACAGGTTAACACTGTCCTTTTCCTCTCGCTCCAACACGGACATCTTCAGTGTAAACTCAAGCTCCTCCTCTGCACCGCCCCTGTCTTTATCAGCCACACCTAGCTTGTCAATGGCCCCACCCTCCTCACTGTACATTCCTTCTTTCTCCACCTCAGTCCCACCCACATCACACTTAGCCCCACCTTCCTCATTCCCAGTGGCCAAATTAGCACCTCCCTCATCATCAGTATTCAAATCAGCCCCTGCCTCAGCTACACCTACATCATCCTCAGCCGCACCCTCCTTCTGGTCAGCCCTGCCCTCTTCCTGGTCAACCCCACTCTCCTCCTCATTTGCCACACCCTCTTCCTGGTCAGACCCACCCTTATCCTGGTCAGCCCTACCCGCCTCCTGGTAAGCCCCACCCTTCTCCTGGTAAGCCCCACTCTCATTCTGGTCAGCCCTACACTCGTCGGTCCTCTCTGGCTGCTCCTCGGTGCTGGTCGCCTGGGTATTGTCGTATCCACAGAAGGGCTCTTCCCAGCATGGATGGGGATCCTCAGGGAAACCTAATTCAACAATGGATACATAAACAGTATATTATTACGTTTCCATACAGCCCTCAGAGGCACTAAACCCTACTGTATGTTACACCAGAACCTTGTATATCTCCATATTGTTGAATGTGGATAACATATATGTCTTGAATGATGTCATAAAAGAGACTTTTAAGACCATTTTAAAGAAGCACAATTGAAGTGTTGTTTAGAAAGAATTCCCATATTGGTATGGTGGGGTACAGGAAAAAGGCACAGAAAGGGGTTAAATCCCAGTGTACCTTCATAGTGTTGGGCCCCCATCTCTGCGGGAGCGACCCCCTCCACCAGGCGGCCCTCCTGCATCACCCGCGTGATCTCTCTCAGCTGGAGAAGCAGTCTCTCCTCCTGGTCGGCACTCACCCCTGTCACCCTGCAGAGAGAGCAGCACACACCATAGGTCAGTATGCTTAGGGTAGCGATTCCCAAACTAGGGGTCGTGCCTGATGAAAATGGGGTCATGGGAGAATTTCCAAAATCCTAAGAGAAAAACAGACCACCAAAAAATATATATATGTATATAATTTATATACAGTGCTCAAAAAAATAAAGGGAACACTAAAATAACACATCCTAGATCTGAATGAATGAAATAAATCACACAAATTATCAATGGAAATCAAATTTATCAACCCATGGAGATCTGGATTTGGAGTCACCCTCAACATTAAAGTGGAAAACCACACTACAGGCTGATCCAACTTTGATGTAATGTCCTTAAAACAAGTCAAAATGAGGCTCAGTAGTGTGTGTGGCCTCCACGTGCCTGTATGACCACCCTACAACGCCTGGGCATGCTCCTGATGAGGTGGCGGATGGTCTCCTGAGGGATCTCCTCCCAGACCTGGACTAAAGCATCCGCCAACTCCTGGACATTCTGTGGTGCAACGTGGCGTTGGTGGATGGAGCGAGACATGATGTCCCAGATGTGCTCAATTGGATTCAGGTCTGGGGAACGGGCGGGCCAGTCCATAGCATCAATGCCTTCCTCTTGCAGGAACTGCTGACACACTCCAGCCACATGAGGTCTAGCATTGTCTTGCATTAGGAGGAACCCAGGGCCAACCGCACCAGCATATGGTCTCACAAGGGGTCTGAGGATCTCATCTCGGTACCTAATGGCAGTCAGGCTACCTCTGGCGAGCACATGGAGGGCTGTGCGGCCCCCCAAAGAAATGCCACCCCACACCATGACTAACCCACCGCCAATGCTCTGGACACTACGCTGACAGACACAGCAAACCTTCTTGCCACAGCTCGCATTGATGTGTCATCCTGGATGAGCTGCACTACCTGAGCCACTTGTGTGGGTTGTAGACTCCGTCTCATGCTACCACTAGAGTGAAAGCACCGCCAGAATTCAAAAGTGACCAAAACATCAGCCAGGAAGCATAGGAACTGAGAAGTGGTCTGTGGTCACCACCTGCAAAACCAGTCCTTTATTGGGGGTGTCTTGCTAATTGCCTATAATTTCCACCTGTTGTCTATTCCATTTGCACAACAGCATGTGAAATGTATTGTCAATCAGTGTTGCTTCCTAAGTGGACAGTTTGATTTCACAGAAGTGTGATTGACTTGGAGTTACATTGTGTTGTTTAAGTGTTCCCTTTATTTTTTTGAGCGGTGTGTATATATATATATATATACAGTGGGGGAAAAAAGTATTTAGTCAGCCACCGATTGTGCAAGTTCTCCCACTTAAAAAGATGAGAGAGGCCTGTAATTTTCATCATAGGTACACGTCAACTATGACAGACAAATTGAGGAAAAAAAATCCAGAAAAATCACATTGTAGGATTTTTAATGAATTTATTTGCAAATTATGGTGGAAAATAAGTATTTGGTCACCTACAAACAAGCAAGATTTCTGGCTCTCACAGACCTGTGACTTCTTATTTAAGAGGCTCCTCTGTCCTCCACTCGTTACCTATATTAATGGCACCTGTTTGAACTTGTTATCAGTATAAAAGACACCTGTCCACAACCTCAAACAGTCACACTCCAAACTCCACTATGGCCAAGACCAAAGAGCTGTCAAAGGACACCAGAAACACAATTGTAGACCTGCACCAGGCTGGGAAGACTGAATCTGCAATAGGTAAGCAGCTTGGTTTGAAGAAATCAACTGTGGGAGCAATTATTAGGAAATGGAAGACATACAAGACCACTAATAATCTCCCTCGATCTGGGGCTCCACGCAAGATCTCACCCCGTGGGGTCAAAATGATCACAAGAACGGTGAGCAAAAATCCCAGAACCACACGGGGGGACCTAGTGAATGACCTGCAGAGAGCTGGGACCAAAGTAACAAAGCCTACCATCAGTAACACACTACGCCGCCAGGGACTCAAATCCTGCAGTGCCAGACGTGTCCCCCTGCTTAAGCCAGTACATGTCCAGGCCCCGTCTGAAGTTTGCTAGAGTGCATTTGGATGATCCAGAAGAGGATTGGGAGAATGTCATATGGTCAGATGAAACCAAAAGATAACTTTTTGGTAAAAACTCAACTCGTCGTGTTTGGAGGACAAAGAATGCCGAGTTGCATCCAAAGAACACCATACCTACTGTGAAGCATGGGGGTGGAAACATCATGCTTTGGGGCTGTTTTTCTGCAAAGGGACCAGGACGACTGATCCGTGTAAAGGAAAGAATGAATGGGGCCGTGTATCGTGAGATTTTGAGTGAAAACCTCCTTCCATCAGCAAGGGCATTGAAGATGAAACGTGGCTGGGTCTTTCAGCATGACAATGATCCCAAACACACCGCCCGGGCAACGAAGGAGTGGCTTCGTAAGAAGCATTTCAAGGTCCTGGAGTGGCTTAGCCAGTCTCCAGATCTCAATGCCATAGAAAATCTTTGGAGGGAGTTGAAAGTCCGTGTTGCCCAGCGACAGCCCCAAAACGTCACTGCTCTAGAGGAGATTGCATGGAGGAATGGGCCAAAATACCAGCAACAGTGTGTGAAAACCTTGTGAAGACTTACAGAAAACGTTTGACCTGTGTCATTGCCAACAAAGGGTATATAACAAAGTATTGAGAAACTTTTGTTATTGACCAAATACTTATTTTCCACCATAATTTGCAAATAAATTCATAAAAAATCCTACAATGTGAATTTCTGGATTTTATTTTCTCATTTTGTCTGTCATAGTTGACGTGTACCTATGATGAAAATTACAGGCCTCTCTCATCTTTTTAAGTGGGAGAACTTGCACAATTGGTGGCTGACTAAATACTTTTTTCCCCACTGTATATACATACACAGTGAGGGAAAAAACGTATTTGATACCCTGCTGATTTTGTACGTTTGCCCACTGACAAAGAAATTATCAGTCTATAATTTTAATGGTAGGTTTATTTGAACAGTGAGAGACAGAATCCACAAAAACGCATGTCAAAAATGTTATGAATTGATTTGCATTTTAATGAGGGAAATAAGTATTTGACACCCTCTCAATCAGAAAATTTCTGGCTCACAGGTGTCTTTTATACAGGTAACGAGCTGAGATTAGGAGCACACTCTAAAAGGGAGTGCTCCTAATCTCAGCTTGTTACCTGTATAAAAGACACCTGTCCACAGAAGCAATCAATCAATCAGATTCCAAACTCTCCACCATGGCCAAGACCAAAGAGCTCTCCAAGGATGTCAGGGACAAGATTGTAGACCTACACAAGGCTTGAATGGGCTACAAGACCATCGCCAAGCAGCTTGGTGAGAAGGTGACAACAGTTGGTGCGATTATTCGCAAATGGAAGAAACACAAAATAACTGTCAATCTCCATCGGCCTGGGGCTCCATGCAAGATCTCACCTCGTGGAGTTGCAATGATCATGAGAAGAGTGAGGAATCAGCCCAGAACTACACAGGAGGATCTTGTCAATGATCTCAAGTCAGCTGGGACCATAGTCACCAAGAAAATAATTGGTAACACACTACACCGTGAAGGACTGAAATCCTGCAGTGCCCGCAAGTTCCCCCTGCTCAAGAAAGCACATATACAGGCCCGTCTGAAGTTTGCCAATGAACATTAAAATTATAGACTGATCATTTCTTTGTCAGTGGGCAAACGTACAAAATCAGCAGGGGATCAAATACTTTTTTCCCTCACTGTATATATATATATATATATATATATACACATTGGCCGGCAGAAAGGGTGTAAGGTGGGAAAAGAAAGCGACCCAGATTTTTTTTTTTAGTTACATGTTGAAGTCTGAAGTTTACATACACCTTAGCCAAATACATTTAAACTCAGTTTTTCACAATTCCTGACATTTAATCCTAGTAAAAATTCCCTGTCTTAGGTCAGTTAGGATCACCACTTTAAGAATGTGAAATGTCAGAATAATAGTAGAGAGAATTATTTATTTCAGCTTTTATTTCTTTCATCACATTCCCAGTGGGTCAGAAGTTTACATACACTCAATTAGTATTTGGTAGCATTGCCTTTAAATTGTTTAATTTGGGTCAAATGTTTCGGGTAGCCTTCCACAATAAGTTGAGTGAATTTTGGCCCATTCCTCCTGACAGAGCTGGTGTAACTGAGTCAGGTTTGTAGGCCTCCTTGCTCGCACACGCTTTTTCAGTTCTGCCCACACATTTTCTATAGGATTGAGGTCAGGGCTTTGTGATGGCCACTCCAATTCCTTGACTTTGTTGTCCTCAAGCCATTTCGCCACAAGTTTGGAAGTATGCTTGGGGTCATTGTCCATTTGGAAGACCCAATTGCGACCAAGCTTTAACTTCCTGACTGATGTCTTGAGATGTTGCTTCAATATATCCACATAATTTTCCTTCCTCATGATGCCATCTATTTTGTGAAGTGCACCAGTCCCTCCTGCAGCAAAGCACCCCCACAGCATGATGCTGCCAGCCCCATGCTTCACGGTTGGGATGGTGTTTTTCGGCTTGCAAGCAACTCCCTTTTTCCTCCAAACATAATGATGGTCATTATGGCCAAACAGTTCTATTTTTGTTTCATCAGACCAGAAGATATTTCTCTAGAAAGTACGATCTTTGTCCCCATGTGCAGTTGCAAACCGTAGTCTGTCTTTTCTATGGCGGTTTTGGAGCAGTGGCTTCTTCCTTGCTGAGCGGCCTTTCAGGTTATGTCGATATAGGACTCCTTTTACTGTGGATATAGATATTTTTGTACCTGTTTCCTCCAGCATCTTCACAAGGTCCTTTGCTGTTGTTCTGGGATTGATTTTCACACCAAAGTATGTTAATCTCTAGGAGACAGAACGCGTCTCCTTCCTGAGCGGTATGATGGCTGCGTGGTCCCATGGTGTTTATGCTTGCATATTGTTTGTACAGATGAACGTGGTACCTTCAGGTGTTTGGAAATTGCTCCCAAGGATGACCCAGACTTGTGGAGGTCTTGGCTGATTTCTTTTGATTTTCCCATGATGTCAAGCAAAGAGGCACTGAGTTTGAAGGTAGGCCTTGAAATACATCTACAGGTACACCTCCAATTGACTCCAATTATGTCAATTAGCATATCAGAAGCTTCTAAAGCCATGACATTTTCTGGAATTTTCCAAGCTGTTTAAAGGCACAGTCAACTTTGTGTATGTAAACTTCTGACCCACTGGAATTGTGATACAGTGAATTATAAGTGAAATAATCTGTCTGTAAACAATTGTTGGAAAAATTACTTGTGTCATGCACAAAGTAGATGTCCTAACCAACTTGCCAAAACTATAGTTTGTTAACAAGAAATGTGTGGAGTGGTTGAAAAATGAGTTTGAATGACTCCAACCCAAGTGTATGTAAACTTCCGACTTCAACTGTGTGTTCTTTGGTATACAAAGAGAGACAGAAGGGAGAACAAATGAGAGAGGTTCAAGGAGCAAGACTTCGGCCAGGTAAACAACAAACCTTTCAGGACTGTAGCTGGCTTTGGACACAATCCTCTCCATCACCATCTCGGTCTCCCTCAGCTTATCCTGTAGCTGAGTCAGCTCAAAGTCCGCTAGGGAGAGGGAGAGCGAGAGCGAGAGGAGGAGAGAGGGTCGGTTAAGACTTTTCAGGTTGGCATTGTCTGAAGTGAAGCTAAGCTATTTGATTGTATGTTTTTGAGAGAAACTATTTAAATTACTGTTGCTGTTTCTTTGTATAGAATTATCAATCTGACTGATTCTTGGAAGAGGAATGATTTAAGAATTGTGAGATTACAGTTTAACTCACTGATCTTTCTCTTCCGGTTCTCTGCTCTCACTGAGGGAAATCTGGGCTCAGTTGGTACAGCACTCTTCCCCTTTGAGGTTATCTTTGGAGAAGAGGAAAAAAAACATTATCTTCAACACAATAGGATTCAAGGATTTAAACCTTGTGTCTTTTGAACATACAACACACAGATCATAAATGGGCATCCGATTTGGACCGTTTCTGTGAGAATAGGATACAATGGACTGTGTGTGCATGCGTGTCTTCCTAGTATGTGCACGTTAGGGCTTGGCCAGAGTACTTGATTCAAGGTTTGTATCCGATAAATTTTTGCATGCAAACTTTTTGCCTTCAGCCCCGTTGCACATTTAAAACGCTAACATGCGAGTACTCATTTTCATGAGAGTACTGGAACACACATTCTTTCAAATGCTCATCCCTATTGTGTGTGTGTGTTTGTGTGTGTATGTATATATGTATCCTATGTCAACCCCACAACATCGCACCTTAAACAGGATGTAGAGGATGTAAAGGAGGATCCCAAAGCCGTAGATGGGGATGATCTGCCCTGCCAGATTGGACTTGCCCCCGGTCCCTACCCCTGTGCCCCCACCCCCCTTAGCCCTGGTGATAGCTTCGGTGTTGTGTGCCCTGGTGGACCCAGCAGCCCTCTGGCCCTGACTGTCCGGAGCCATCTGCCGGTGCACCATGGGAGGAAACCGTCCTGAACCTGCACAGCAAATGAGGTAGATGAACCCGATACTGTGATATACTGGAATTAACACAATGGATACACTGGACGACGGTGAGTTGGTAGCCCTGCTGTTGCTAATGCGGGGTGGACGGGTTTAGGGTCATTAAATATTGTGTGGATGAAGGGCGGTGGGTGGCGGGCGGGTTGAATAAAGAGACAATACCATAAAAAATCCATAAATGTATCATTCTTGTGCACTTTTTATCTATAGGCTACATTTAGGTTTTTCTTTCATTATTTTAGGCTATCTGGCATTGGTGCATACGCCTAAACTTTAGGGCTGAACTGTACATGAGCCAAATAGCCTACACGCCAATCGCCAAATGTTTCTATTTCCTTACAACTGGTCAAACTGATGTAATTTGGAAATGTTGCACAGAAAAACTTTTCCAGAGTTATTGCATTTTCTCCCCGGTCCCTAAACGTCTTTGCTCCGTGAAAGAAGATGACAGAGAACACTTTACCAATGTCAACTAGATTGAAGCGTTCATTCTATTGATTTATGACATTATTCTGTTGAGCAAGAGTTTATTTAGTCTTCTAGGGCAACATATAATTACAGAAGAGAAGCTGCATGTAGGCTATCTAATTATAGACAAGTTGACTAACAAATTCCCTACCAAAATGTTGGAAATTATAAGCAGAAACATATCTAAATCAGGCAAAAAAAATCCTGCACCCAGTTAAAAATCGTTCCGCTGTCTTTGACTGTAGCCTGTAGCGCATGTTCTATATTTGCGGATGCGGTCGGGTGCGGGTGAACAAACAGCTGACCCACCACTCGTCCACGGTAATGATAGCGCCCTCTGTAGGGATGTAGCTGGTATTATTCAAAGATAAACCAGAAATAAACCACAATGTGCAGTAAAAATAAAATGTGTTAAATGCAAGGAAAGGTAAGCCTACGCACGAATCTATAATAGTTAGCTAGAATAATAAAGATATTTATCATTTTTAGAGCGTAAACCTTACCCTCGGTCTGTGCACCCTTCTTTCCTCCGCCTAGCAGCATTTTCGGAAGCAGAAGAGCAACGCAGAGCACGAGACAAGACACGAGCGTAACCTTTTGAAATGTTGACATCGACATTGTTACAGCCGCACGGTTGCTTTTGTAGTGAAATGTCCAAAAAAGGCAACTAAATTACACAAAAAAACTCAACACATAGGGTCAGGTGGATGCTGCGTCGGTGTCCTCAGCATCATTCATTTCTGTACACGTCCTTCCTTGTTCGCTGAAAAACGGAAGTGGATGCACCTTTGTAGTGGATGCACCTCTCCAGAAGATGGCGCCAGAGAACCTTTATTTATTTCAACCAAATAGAAAATAGAAAGGCTGTGAATGCACTGCATCCCTTTTTTGTAAATATGGTAAAGTCGTTTTTTAAACTCTTTATGCCTGCTATAATAACTGTCTCTGTGTGATAATTAGATATTGGTAATAACTGGGAAAAGGGGTAATAACTGGGAAAAGGCCTATACAGGTTCATTGGAATTGTACCCGCTTTGAATTGGACAAGGCCCTGAAGCTTCCCTCATCTCATATCTGTCCCCCTATATTTTTCAGGCCAGCCACTCCCTTACTACATAGTCTGTAGATTAGCCCAGCATGCATTGCCCCATAACATTCAATATGAGATAAATGTTATTACTTCTACCATGTAGATACAAATAAAGCACTATCTTTGAAGTTCAGAACTAAGCCTCCCTTTTCACACCACTGAGCCAAGACAATTTGAGCCAAGATGGGCTGTACTGGTTTAGCAGAGTTTGGACCAAGTCACTATTATTCGAGTAACAAGCAAGTCTTAAGCCACAAGGATCAAGTCTCAATACGACTCCCAAGTAGAACTTGGCGAGTCAAGTCCAAGTTCTGCATTCTAAGAAAAAGTCCAGTAGAGTCACAAGTTTTTTCAAGTGAAGTCTCAAGTCAAGTAAAAAAAATCTACACATGCAATGACTTGTTCAACTACAAATCTGTGTCTACTTATTGACACAAATCTGTGTCTACTTATTGATACAAATCTGTGTCTACTTATTGATACAAATCATAATTAATTTCAACAACTAATTCAAAATGCAAGCTTCATAAGTATATTATACATTTCAAGCAATTTTGACATACCAAAAGACCAGTAGGCCTATGCTAGTAATTGTTGCTTGATGTCCCATTGCTGGTGAGCTTGCAAAGTAAACAGTTAATATTCTTGATCAAACAATTTTTGGTGCTGCATATTTATTTATGTCAATCCTCTCCCCCTACAATTTGACATTTGTGCTGCCTCCCGATCCAATAGCTAGCTCTACAGCAAATCAAAAATCTGTTAGATAGCTCAGTGGTCCTCAAACTTTTTGACCCGCGACCCCCAAAAAGTGTTTCAAAGTTTGCGACCCCCTGTGCACGTACATGCACGCGCGCACAATCAGTGCGCAAATGTAGCCTGTCATTACAGCCATTAACGGTGATGCATTTTCAAAATACAGAAATAAACTGTTTTAGACCTGCATTTTGAGCTGAAAGTCATTCATGTTAGCAGCAGTGTTCGAGACGAAGACCGGAGCAAATCGGAGGGGGGACGAGACCGAGTCAAGACCTACACCGGGAGGGGGACAAGGGGTCCAAGACCGAGACCAGAAAAATGTGACTTCAATTCAAATCACCACCATAATAAGAGTTCAAAATGTCCAGTATTTCTGTGTTCATATTTCAGAACAACATAAGGATTCTGTAGACATTCAGAATAGTGAAAAAATGCATGCTGAGGGAAAATAGAGCCACCCTACAAATTATTACTAACCCAAACACAGTGGGGAACAATGGGCCTATACGCCTTCAGAGAAGGGCTAAGGATTTATAAAATAATAATTATAATAATATTATTTTCAATGATGTTCTGATTTAATCTATTCAGTTTTTGTTGGAAAGCAAAGGGTTAAAACTGAAAAGAAAAAAAGATCCAATCAGGGTTATTTGTTGAAGTGGGTATACTCTAAGTTTGCCAAAAAGTTCCCAAACAGCCCACCCAGTGAAGGAAAGGTACCCTGTGTGAAAAATGCTATGTTTTCCTATAGATTCTTCAGATTTTCACTCTTAAAATCAGAAAAATAAATAAAAAATGTGATGGTCTATGTCCACAACAATGCTTAAACCACATCAATCTGATTGGGTGGGCCTGCCGGGCCTGGCTCCCCAGTGGGTGGGCCTGTGTCATCCATGTCTACTTCCCTGATGAAAACGGCACATGATGACAATTGCAACACAAATAGCCTACTAACCAACACCTCAGACTAAACTTTTTCAATACCTGGTTTGCATACCCATTGTTGCCTTAGTTAGCATTTACTGGTAGATATCATAAGTTGAAACGTCTTTCCTACCCTACCGGCTACCGATGTCATTCTTCTGTGACCTGCTCCATGCCAAAACCAGTTTAGAGCTGCCTGCAGATGATATTGTGTTGAAACAAGGCTATGAGTGCGGCGCGCATGTGAATATACTTCACATTTTAGTCATTTAGCAGACGCTCTTATCCAGAGCGACTTACAGTTAGTGAGTGCATACGTTTTCATACTGGCCCCCCGTGGGAAACGAACCCACAACCCTGGCGTTGCAAGCGCCATGCTCTACCAACTGAGCTACAGGGGACATGTTTTGCGATTGTGTAGGCTACTTTGTGCATGGTTTTTCTATTGTACTACATAATTGATAAGTTGTATACCTCCACTACACTACTTTGATACACATCAATAGGGATTAAGAAGTGAGTATATGCAATGCCCACTGAAAAGAAAGTGCATATACGGTTTATTTAAGTGATAATGCAGAGAAGCCAGTGTTTGGAGGATATATTGGCACGGGTGTTGTTAGGCCCGAGACAAAGTCGAGGTCCGGCAAACTGTGCCAATATATCCTCCAAACACCAGCTTCGAGGGCATTATCACTTTTATACAACAGGTTAACAACATATTCAAATAATGATTTACATATTTTCATAAAAAACATTATTTTTATTAATTTATTCATACTATCTCATCCTTCCACAAGATATAGTCCTGATACAAATCTAGGGTTGCTACGCAAGCCGGCTGGTCGTTCGTTCTATCGGTTCGGTTGCCAGAGACGCGACCCAGTCGTTCAGTCTTTTTGTTCTGTATCTATGGACCCTACCCAGTCGTTTGTTCTAAATGTTCCATTGCCATACTGGCTGGCAACGTTCTTATCCATTGCTTGCTAGCTAGCCAACTACAGCTAACTTGCAATCACATCAAAAAAGTATAACAGAAAAGTGGCTGCATTTCCATTATTTTAAGCTGTTTTGTAGTGACATTTATTTGGATGCATCCATAACAATGAGCTAATGAGGTGCGATTTCACCTGGCATAGAAAATGTGCTCACTTGTCAGGACACTATTGTTCAGAGGAGCTAGCCAACAACACAGCTAACACAATCACTTGAAACTGACGCTGGAAAGACTGAAAACTAGCTGCACTGCATGTCTGTCTCGTTCCGACACCCTCATTACTATGGGAAAGCTGGAGATCGAATTTGAATATTGAAACAATGTTGCAAATGTCGTAGAGACAGACAGCGAGGTTTATACAAATCTCCACTGTTGAAAACTAAATGTTAGTCAAAAAGAAATGTGAGATAATGTCTACACGCTTTTTATAGTGGAGATCAAGTTTATAAATTGCCTGGCTGGGCTGATGAGACAGTAGATTGCGCAGTCAGATGGAACAGAGTAAATAGGCATTTTAAAGTAATAGATGTAGCTGGTGGTAACTTGTGGAATAGACACCGGCTGGAATGCGGTTTTAACGAATCAGCATTCTTAAGCGTGACGCAACGCAGAGTGCCTGGATACTGCCCTTAGCCGTGGTATATTGGCCATATAACACAACCCCCCGAGGTGCCTTATTGCTATTATAAACTGGTTACCAATGTATTTAGAGCAGTAAAAATAAATGTGTTGTCATACCCGTGGTACCATGGCTGTCAGCCAATCAGCATTCAGGGCTCGAACCACCCAGTTTATAAACTTGTGTATAGCCTCCACTACACCACTGGCCCTTTGTGTTTTACAAAAAGTGCACTCTCCTACATGAGTGCGCTGGTATTATCGTTGCTGTCCTTTCAGAATCACGAACCTGTCACACACTGAAGGCCTATAAGTTCGCCATTGCGCAAACATGTCTATAATAGATAAGGCTGTTAAGATATTCATGTTTCAAGAAAGGAGTGTATATATTTGGTCTGGCGAAGCGGTTTTATGCGCTGACTGAATGGAAGCTGATAACTATGAGTTTTTTTACTCTGCTGGTCTCGGGAAGAAATTATGAGTCCTCACTGTCCGAGGAGTACAAATGTATCCGACACCGAGACAAGACTGAGACACTCAATATGTGGTCTCAAGACCGGACTCTCGAATACTACAACACTGGTTAGCATTCAATATCAACTAGATTCTCTGGAGTCCAGAGCAGGCAGGATTAGATGGAAAGCATGGTCTGTCTGTAGCCTTTTTCTTCCTCACAAATATCTTAATTATTTCGCCAGAATATGTTACATCGTCATCCCATAAGTATTAACGGCAGTGCGATGTTACAGCTATCTTTAGACATATAGCCAGTACCCACCACTGAGGTATATAATTAACCCACCCAAACTAGGCATATCTGAACTATGAAAATTATCAATGAGATCACCAGGTAGCCTATTGTTCTGGGAAATATGTGTCCTCGGCAGATTGCTAAACTGTATTTTATTTGGATAATATGAACATAGGAAACTCTGTTTTTGCCAGGCAAAAATTGAGACAATTAAGCAAGCACTTTGGATACAGTGAGGGAAAAAAGTATTTGATCCCCTGCTGATTTTGTAAGTTTGCCCACTGACAAAGACATGATCAGTCTATCATTTTAATGGTAGGTTTATTTGAACAGTGAGAGACAGAACAACAAAAAAATCCAGAAAAACGCATGTCAAAAATGTTATCAATTGATTTGCATTTTAATGAGGGAAATAAGTATTTGACCCCTCTGCAAAACATGACTTAGTACTTGGTGGCAAAACCCTTGTTGGCAATCACAGAGGTCAGACGTTTCATGTAGTTGGCCACCAGGTTTGCACATATCTCAGGAGGGATTTTGTCCAACTCCACTTTGCAGATCTTCTCCAAGTCATTAAGGTTTCGAGGCTGACATTTGGCAACTCAAACCTTCAGCTCCCTCCACAGATTTTCTATGGGATTAAGGTCTGGAGACTGGCTAGGCCACTCCAGGACCTTAATGTGCTTCTTCTTGAGCCACTCCTTTGTTGCCTTGGCCGTGTGTTTTGGGTCATTGTCATGCTGGAATACCCATCCACGACCCATTTTCAATGCCCTGGCTGAGGGAAGAGGTTCTCACCCAAGATTTGACAGTACATGGCCCCGTCCATCGTCCCTTTGATGCGGTGAAGTTGTCCTGTCCCCTTAGCAGAAAAACACCCCCAAAGCATAATGTTTCCACCTCCATCTTTGAAGGTGGGGATGGTGTTCTTGGGGTCATAGGCAGCATTCCTCCTCCTCCAAACACGGTGAGTTGAGTTGATGCCAAAGAGCTCCATTTTGGTCTCATCTGACCACAAGACTTTCACCCAGTTCTCCTCTGAATCATTCAGATGTTCATTGGCAAACTTCAGACGGGCATGTATATGTGCTTTCTTGAGCAGGGGAACCTTGCGGGAGCTGCAGGATTTCAGTCCTTCACGGCGTAGTGTGTTACCAATTGTTTTCTTGGTGACTATGGTCCCAGCTGCCTTGAGATCATTGACAAGATCCTCCTGTGTAGTTCTGGGCTGATTCCTCACCGTTCTCATGATCATTGCAACTCCACTTGGTGAGATCTTGCATGGAGTCCCAGGCCGAGGGAGATTGACAGTTATTTTGTGTTTCTTCCATTTGCGAATAATCGCACCAACAGTTGTCACCTTCTCACCAAGCTGCTTGGCGATGGTCTTGTAGCCCATTCCAGCCTTATGTAGGTCTACAATCTTGTCCCTGACATCCTTGGAGAGCTGTTTGGTCTTGGCCATGGTGGAGAGTTTGGAATCTGATTGATTGATTGCTTCTGTGGACAGGTGTCTTTTATACAGGTAACAAGCTGAGATTAGGAGCACTCCCTTTAAGAGTGTGCTCCTAATCTCAGCTCATTACCTGTATAAAAGACACCTGGGAGCCAGAAATCTTTCTGATTGAGAGGGGATCAAATACTTATTTCCCTTATTACAATGCAAATCAATTTTTAAAAAAATTTGACATGCGTTTTTCTGGATTTTGTTGTTGTTATTCTGTCTCTCACTGTTCAAATAAACCTTCCATTAAAATTATAGACTGATCATTTCTTTGTCAGCGGGCAAACGTACAAAATCAGCAGGGGATCAAATACTTCTTTCCCTCACTGTATGTGCGCATGCCTTTGCCTGCCAATGCTCATGACTGGTCATTGGTCAAAAGTCAAGACCGTGCAATTTTTTGGTCCTGAGGCAAAGATTAGATGTTTTTGAAACCCATATTTGGTGCGGTGCTATAGGCCTATGTTAGTGACTAGATCGAATATACAAAGATATAAAATACAAATTGTAGGCTATACAGTATGTAGCCTATTAAAATATGTATGACATTGTTTTATTTTCCCCATAAATTACCCCCCCAAAACATTCTTGCGACCCCCACTTTGAGAACCAATGCGCTAGCTCACCCAACCTGTGTTGATTGACAGTTTGCTGGTCCAATCAGAGGGCCGAGTGCATGTTTCACAAGCCAATCTGTTGCACGTTTTTTGCAAGTGCATCCTGCGGCTACTCTGGCTGTGTGGACAACCTGGTCACAGAGCATTTTATATTATTCTGTACGTAAATCAGAGACTCTCCATTTAGTATGATATGCTACGTTTGGTATGGTTACATATGACAGATGGTTACTTAAGGAGGGTGGATGGGTGGGTGTATAATGCGAATGTCAAGCAACCCGAAAATCGGTCTTCTCACAAAATAGTATGTAGCGTCCGAATGGTTTGGCCTACAAACTATTATGACCACTCTATTGAAAGACGAGACTCTCACAAACACAAAACTGTAGGCTATTACACTACTTTGTATCATTACCGCATGTCAGAGACATGAAAAATGAGAGAATGGACTTCAAAATGTATGGTATAGTCCAGTGGTTCCCAAACTCAGGCCCCCCTTCCAGCATTGGGGAACATCCCGTTCCCCCCTGCACGCGCCCACGTGCCACGTCTATTTCTATGGGCACAAGCACCGTTCATGACACAAAATGTTCACACCCATCTTGTTGGCAGAGATACAATTTAAAGCTTATTTCCTGCAATTCTACACATTTTGTCATGGGGTGCAGAGAACATTTTGCAGTTTTAAAGCAAATTTTCTTGCAATTCTATAGATTTTGCCATGTCTAATGTGTATTCATGTGATATTTGAGTGACTCAAATATTACAACAAAAAACCTAGCTACAAAACGTTAGCTGACATGGGCTAGTTGATCTGGACATTTCTAACAAGTTATAAATAGCCCTCGAAGGTATGCAATGACTGACATGACAAGAGGAAAACTGATCATGCACTACCCAATTTCGAAATTGCACCTTTTGCATTCTACTATTACAACTTTCAAGAGTAAGTTGAAAGCTGGACTGAGTACTGTCACGGTTTCGGCCGAGGCTGCTCCTCCTCCTGGTTCGGGCAGGCTTCGGCGGTCGTCGTCCCCGGAGTACTAGCTGCCACCGATCTATGTTTCATGTTCGTTTGGTTTTGTCTGGATGTTGTACACCTGTGTCTTGTTAGTCCTCGTTAGTGTCCTATTTAGTTCTCGTTGTGTGTGCTTGTCGTTGTGTGTGATTGCGCTTCTGTTTCGTGTTGGAGCTACTATTTCCCTCCAGTGTTTTGGAGTGGTTACTTTGCACATGTTTGTGCGCCGTTTGTTTTGTCGCCTGTGTGCGCCGTGTATTCGCCTTCGGGCTTATTGTGCTTTTGTCTTTTGTGAATATTGCACTAAAGCCTTTGGACTGAGCCTCTGCGTCCTGCGCCTGATTCATACACCACACCCACCTTCAGCACCCCATGACAAGTACCTTAAAAAATATGTATACAGTGGGGAGAAGTATTTGATACACTGCCGATCTTGCAGGTTTTCCTACTTACAAAGCATGTAGAGGTCTGTAATTTTTATCATAGGTACACTTCAACTGTGAGAGACGGAATCTAAAACAAAAATCCAGAAAATCACATTGTATGATTTTTAAGTAATTAATTTGCATTTTATTGCATGACATAAGTATTTGATCACCTACCAACCAGTAAGAATTCCGGCTCTCACAGACCTGTTAGTTTTTCTTTAAGAAGCCCTCCTGTTCTCTACTCATTACCTGTATTAACTGCACCTGTTTGAACTCGTTACCTGTATAAAAGACACCTGTCCACACACTCAATCAAACAGACTCCAACCTCTCCACAATGGTCAAGACCAGAGAGCTTTGTCAGTTCATCAGGGATAAAATTGTAGACCTGCACAAGGCTGGGATGGGCTACAGGACAATAGGCAACAACTGTTGGCGCAATTATTAGAAAATGGAAGAAGTTCAAGATGACGGTCAATCACACTCGGTCTGGGGCTCCATGCAAGATCTCACCTCGTGTGGCATCAATGATCATGAGGAAGGTGAGGGATCAGCCCAGAACTACACGGCAGGACCTGGTCAGTGACCTGAAGAGAGCTGGGACCACAGTCTCAAAGAAAACCATTAGTAACACACTACGCCGTCATGGATTAAAATCCTGCAGTGCACGCAAGGTCCCCCTGCTCAAGCCAGCGCATGTCCAGGCCCGTCTGAAGTTTGCCAATGACCATCTGGATGATCCAGAGGAGGAATGGGAGAAGGTCATGTGGTCTGATGAGACAAAAATATAGCTTTTTGGTCTAAACTCCACTCGCCGTGTTTGGAGGAAGAAGAAGGATGAGTACAACCCCAAGAACACCATCCCAACCGTGAAGCATGGAGGTGGAAACATCATTCTTTGGGGATGCTTTTCTGCAAAGGGGACAGGACGACTGCACCATATTGAGGGGAGGATGGATGGGGCCATGTATCGCGAGATCTTGGCCAACAACCTCCTTCCCTCAGTAAGAGCATTGAAGATGGGTCGTGGCTGGGTCTTCCAGCATGACAACGACCCGAAACACACAGCCAGGGCAACTAAGGAGTGGCTCCGTAAGAAGTATCTCAAGGTCCTGGAGTGGCCTAGCCAGTCTCCAGACCTGAACCCAATAGAAAATCTTTGGAGGGAGCTGAAAGTCCGTATTGCCCAGCAACAGCCCCGAAACCTGAAGGATCTGGAGAAGGTCTGTATGGAGGAGTGGGCCAAAATCCCTGCTGCAGTGTGTGCAAACCTGGTCAAGACCTACAGGAAACGTATGATCTCTGTAATTGCAAACAAAGGTTTCTGTACCAAATATTAAGTTCTGCTTTTCTGATGTATCAAATACTTTTGTCATGCAATAAAATGCAAATTAATTACTTTAAAATCATACAATGTGATTTTCCGTCTCTCACAGTTGAAGTGTACCTATGATAAAAATGACAGACCTCTACATGCTTTGTAAGTAGGAAAACCTGCAAAATCGGCAGTGTATCAAATACTTGTTCTCCCCACTGTATATAGTTTGGGAGCCACTGGTATAGCCTACTCTTCTAAATGCATTGTGTTTCGACAAGAACACTGACATGTTGCCAAGGCAGAGATGAGTGGCCGACGCCGAGACGCGTGCAGACAGCAGTGGACGCATAAATTCTGGCCAAATGACAATCGCCAAATGTTATTGCACTTTTTGGTGTTTTGTGTAACAGATGTATCTTTCCATTCACCACTGTTTGGAGGCTGGAAATATGTTGCAAGTGGATGAATATGCAGCGTTGATGAATATGTTAGCCTAGTAAAGGAGCACTTTGAAGTGATTTTTTGACAATCAGATGAAAACATCATGACTGGTTGTGTTTATGCCACAATAAAAGGTAATACATTTAAAAAGTTAAATGACAAATCTTTACGACTAGGCCCACAGAGATCCTATTGAATTAATATGGATTCTATATGTAATTCTATGATTAGGCCCATAAAATGTTTTGGTGCAAGCATGTGCACATATAGGAGGTCCGGTCTCAGGAAGAAATTAATTATAATTTCACCCCTGACTGAACCCCACTATTCCCCTCTATATACCCCGATAGTCCCCAACCCTAAGCAGCTAGCTAGCTCTTATGTGGACTCCTTTAATGTATGTGTATTGTGATGTGCTGTAAATCTGTCTGTGTTTATACGTGTATGCTTGCTTGCTGTATGACATGGAAAGAATTTCCTAATGAATACAATCAAGTCATCATCATCATCAACATAACCCACTCTTTGGTCCAGGCTGGACAGCGTGTAGGGTGTGCCTGCCGCCTGGTGGTCTGTAGAGGGGTGTATGGTCTCACAGTCATACTCCATCCCGGGGTCTTGGTCACTCCGGCACAATATGCACACCCAGTCACACCTGTGGGACAGCGAGAGAGGGTCAGAGTCACATTTGTCAAACTTTCTCATCTTATCCAGGGGCTTTCAGTATTACATAAACTGTCGGTATGGTTATTGGTTACATATTTCATATTGTAGCTCTGTGAACATTGTCAACAATGCCAACCCAAGACAGTTTCTGTTTTGCACTACAGTATTCTAGACATTAATTCAATTGTATCCCCACATGTAACATTTGCGGGATTCACTAGAATGGAAAGGATGTAAAGCTCTAATTGTATGTTGTTTTAGATATCATTATAAAACGTTCATAAACACCAGAAAATGGAATCTCAATACGTATAGTGGGAAGCTTAGGAGGGGTGGAGGGACATTGAGAGGCGGACACTCAGTCTGCTGCTCGCTCCCTCTGCTGAGACTGACCATTAGATGCAGGCACCATCAGCCCTGAAAAATAAATTAATAGGGAAAGAATAAGGTTTTGTGATAAATGCCAAAAAGAAGGTCTGAGGTTAGCACAGGCTTAGGAGATTTATGAGTTTTGTTCTATGATATAATATCAGTCAGTTAACATGACCTTTATGATCTATGAAGTATTTTATGTGCTCTATTACTATTTCTCTCTATAGCCTACTGCACAAACCTCATTGCTACAGTACTGTTTTTAATAGGTTCTTCTTGTATAGGCTTACGTTTAAGTCATGTTAAAACAAAATCTGAGTGGTAGATCTCTGCTTGCATTTTGACTCAGAAAGTGATCTTGACTCAGAAAAGGTTGGTGACCACTGTTCTAACATATATAAAGCACATAAATATGTCTGGATTTGATTAGAGCTTTGATCGTCTTGAAAATGGAAGTCTGATGCTACCTGAGCCTGATGAGCCATACATTAGACATTTTATGAGACTGTATTACTGTCCTGTACACTCCCGGCGAAAAGTTTTGGAACACCTACTCATTCAAGGGTTTTTCTTTATTTTTACTATTTTCTACATTGTGGAATAATAGTGAAGACATCAAAACTATGAAATAACACATATGGAATCATGTAGTGACCAAATATATATGTTATATTTGAGATTCTTCAAAGAGCCACCCTTTGCCTTGATGATAGCTTTGCACACTCTTGGCATTCTCTCAACCAGCTTCATGAGGTAGTCACCTGGAATGCATTTCAATTAACAGGTGTGCCTTCTTAAAAGTTAATTTGTGGAATTTCTTTCCTTCTTAATGCGTTTGTGCCAATCAGTTGTGTTGTGACAAGGTAGGGGGGGTATACAGAAGATAGCCCTATTTGGTAAAAGACGAAGTCCATATTATGGCAATAATAAGCAAAGAGAAACGACAGTCCATCATTGCTTTAACACATGAAGGTCAGTCAATATGGACATTTTCAAGAACTTTGAACGTTTCTTCAAGTGCAGTCACAAAAAAACATCAAGCTATGATGAAACTGGCTCTCATGAGGACCGCCACAGGAAAGGAAGATCCAGAGTTACCTCTGCTGCAGAGGATAAGTTCATTAGAGTTACCAGCCTCAGAAATTGCAGCCCAAATAAATGCTTCATAGAGTTAAAGTAACAGACACATCTCAACATCAACTGTTCAGAGAAGACTGTGTGAATCAGTCCTTCATGGTCGAATTGCTGCAAAGAAACCACTACTAAAGGACACCAATAAGAAGAAGAGACTTGCTTGGTCCAAGAAACACGAGCAATGGACATTAGACCGGTGGAAATGTGTCCTTTGGTCTGGAGTCCAAATTGGAGATTTTAGGTTCCAACCGCCGTGTCTTTGTGAGATGCGGTGTGGGTGAACGGATGATCTCCGCATGTGTATTTCCCACCGTAAAGCATGAAGGAGGAGGTGTTATGGTGTGGGGATGCTTTGCTGGTGACACTGTCTGTGATTTATTTAGAATTCAAGGCACGCTCAACCAGCATGGCTACCACAGCATTCTGCAGCGATACGGCATCCCATTTAGTTTGGGCTTAGTGGGACTATCATTCGTTTTTCAACAGGACAATTACCCAACACACCTCCAGGCTGTGTAAGGGCTATTTGACCAAGAAGGAGAGTGATGGAGTGCTGCATCAGATGACCTGGCCTCCACAATCACCCGACCTCAACCAAATTGAGATGGTTTGGGATGAGTTGGACCGCAGAGTGAAGGAAAAGCAGCCAACAAGTGCTCAGCGTATGTGGGAACTCCTTCAAGACTGTTGGAAAAGCATTCCAGGTGAAGCTGGTTGAGAGAATGCCAAGAGTGTTCAAAGCTGTCATCAAGGTAAAGGGAGGCTATTTGAAAAATCTCAAATATAACATAGATTTGTTTAACACTTTTTTGGTTACTACATGATTCCGTATGTGTTATTTCATAATTCTTGTCAGAACGCTGAGTGTGGATGTGGTGCAGGGAATCAAGCGCAGGAACAAGGGTGTTCGTCAACAGACTTTAGTAATCCAAAATAGTAACTCCAAACAGGTGAATAGCCAACCCAACCGGGAGGCAAGAACAAATTACGCACACACACAACAGTGCGTAAAACAAGAAAAGGCGCACGCAGTGCGGACTCTCGACACAAACAACACGAGAGAGGAAAACCATCAACAGCAACAGCTGACAAAACAATCACACATAACACCTGCCCCAACACACGATAACTAAATAGGAAACAAAATCAAACACTAACAAGGGACAGGTGTACAAACAGACAAAACCAAACAAACATGAAACATCGAACGGTGGCAGCTAGTACTCCGGGGACGACGACCGCCGAAGCCTGCCCGAACAAGGAGGAGGAGCAGCCTCGGCCGAAACCGTGACAATTTTGATGTCTTCACTATTATTCTACAATGTAGAAAATAGTAAAAATAAAGAAAAACCCTTGCATGAGTAGGTGTTCTAAAACTTTTGACCGGTAGTGTATTATATGGACTGGAATTACGCACCTTGTTTAAACCATGAAGCTGGGAGAGAACATGTGATGCTGGTGCAGGACATGTGGCCTATAAAGTCATTTGTATAGGTTAGCGAATTAGATTTTAATTCTGAAATTTAATAGGGCCTATTTTACATTTTTATAATTAGTAGGCTGACGCATATATACCTTTCATAATATTTCCCCTAATGTTGGGCAACCTGCTATTAGCCTAGCTAACAATTCTAGGGAGAGAGAACGTTTTTGTAATGTTACCCGTAATGTTACCCTAGTGTTTGTCCAGTTTTCTGTTAGTTAGGGGAACATTCTATCTATGTTAGCAAAATGTTAGGAGAACATTCCCTTAATGTCAAACAGAACATACCCAGAATGTGGTTACCATGTTCTCAGAATATACAATATTAATGTTCTAGACACGTTTCATGAGAACATTGCAAGGACATTCATGTGTCCAGTTTTCTGTGGGTTAGGAAAGTATTCCATCAATGTCCCACCAAACATACGTAGAACATGGTTACCATGTTCTCAGAACATAATATACTCTAGATGGCCAAAAGTATGTGAACACCCCTTCAAATTAGTGGATTCGGCTATTTCAGCCACACCAATTACTGACAGGTGTATAAAATCGAGCACACAGCCATGCAATCTCTATTAAAAAAACATTGGCAGTAGAATGGCCCGTACTGAAGAGCTCAGTGACTTTCAACGTGGCACCGTCATAGGATGCCACCTTTCCAATAAGTCAGTTTGTCATATTTCTGTCCTGCTAGAGCTGCCCCGGTCAACTGTAAGTGCTGTTATTGTGAAGTGAAAATGTCTAGGAGCAACAACGGCTCAGCCGCGAAGTGGTAGGCCACACAAGCTCACAGAATGAAATGGGTTTCCATGGCCGAGCAGCCTCACACAAGCCTAAGATTACCATACGCAATGCCAAGCGTCGGCTGGAGTGGTGTAAAGCTCGCCGCCATTGGACTCTGGAGCAGTGGAAACGCGTTTTCTGGGGTGATGAATCACGTTTCACCATCTGGCAGTCCGACGGACAAATCTGGGTTGGGCGGATGCCAGGAGAATGCTACCTGCCCCAATGCGTAGTGCAAACTGTAAAGTTTGGAGGAGGAGGAATAATGGTCTGGGGCTGTTTTTCATGGTTCGGGCTAGGCCCCTTAGTTCCAGTGAAGGGAAATCTTAACGCTACAGCATACAATGACATTCTGGACCATTCTGTGCTTCCAACTTTGTGGCAACAGTTTGGGGAAGGCCCTTTCCTTTTTCACCATGACAATGCCCCGATGCACGTTTCATGTCCAAACAGAAATGGTTTGTAAAGATCAGTGTGGAAGAACTTGACTGGCCTGCACAGACCCCTGACCTCAACCCCATCGAACACCTTTGGGATGAATTGGTACGCCGACTGCGAACCAGGCCTAATCGCCTAACATCAGTGCCCGACCTCACTAAGCAAGTCCATGCAGCAATGTTCCATCATCTAGTGGAAAGCCTTCCCAGAAGAGTGGAGGCTGTTATAGCAGCAAAGGGGGGACCGACTCCATATTAATGCACATTATTTTGGAATGAGATGTTCAATGAGAAGGTGTCCACATACGCCATGTATTGAATTAATGTTCTAGACACATTTCATTGGAACGTTGCAAGAACATTTCTGTGTATCAGTTGTCAGGACCTTGCCTGATGGTCCAAAAGAAACCAAGCCAATCAAGGCCCTAATTGGTGACCCATTGATCCATTCATAGCTCTTTGTCTGTTGGCATGGTTAGGGATATTCATACATACACACTGTGCTTTTAACATAGTGTTTTCAACTTACATATTTGGCACAAATGATTACATTGTGTGTGTTCATTTATACAGCAATTATTATTCAACATGGCCTCACCTGGGATTTGAACTCACAACTTCTTGGTTCATGGTTCTATGATCTTCCTGCTACACCACCATGTCATGTATTGGTTAATCTGACTATTCTCATCATTGATTTGATTTAGGCCTACTTATTTCAGCAATTTAACGGCTTACAGTATAGTTTCAGTATAGCATATGTTAACCTGTTTTAATGATACTTGTGAATCACTATGATCAATACAAGTTTTTCTTGAGTGTACTTTTAACAGAGCTGAGATTTAGTTGAAAATGCATTCACCCTATTGGTGAATGCCTTACACCTATCAAGTTGTTTCAGATCTACACAAGTGCCAAGGGAGGAGGGGGTAGGGTTTCTTCTGAACAGGACAGTGCCTAACCACAGAGTTTCTAAACTTAGAGGCACAACATCGTGAGACTTCTGGGAACACTTGCGAAACAGACCAAATATACCTTCATACTGTACTGTCTTTGGCCTAACTCCGTAGGTATAATTACCGGAATATAACAGAACGTTATTAACCAGATCCCATGCTTTCAAAATAACGGTTCTGTTCTGGAACAATATAGACCACTTTCGTTCCCGGTTCTGATTCTGTTCCTTGAAAAATGTTGTTATTTTCCGGTTTTCTGTTCTGTTCCCTGAACTGGTTCCAACCCCTGCTTCCAACTGCCAGTGTGAACAAGGCTAAAGAGAACTCTATCGTCTTTTTGAAATCTACACAAAAATACCACGTAGAACCAATGTGTCATTGAGAAACTCATTTTAATTAGATCAGATAGGTGTGTTGTAACTGTTGCCACATAATGACATTAACATACACTACCGTTCAAAAGTTTGGGGTCACTTAGAAATGTCCTTGTTTTCAAAAGAAAAACAATTTTTTTTGTCCATTAAAATAACATAAAATTCATCAGAAATACAGTGTAGACAGTGTTAATGTTGTAAATGGCTATTGTAGCTGGAAACGGCTGATTTTTTATGGAATATCTACATAGGCGTACAGAGGCCCATTATCAGCAAGCATCAGTCCTGTGTTCCAATGGCACGTTGTGTTTGCTAATCCAAGTTTATCATTTTAAAAGGCTAATTGATCATTAGAAAACCCTTTTGCAATTATGTTAGCACAGCTGAAAACTGTTGTGCTGATTAAAGAAGCAATAAAACTGGCCTTCTTGAGACTAGTTGAGTATCTGGAGCATCAGCAATTGTGGGTTCGATTACAGAACCAAAATGGCCAGAAACAAATAGCTTTCTTCTGAAACTCGTCAGTCTATTCTTGTTCTGAGAAATGAAGGCTATTCCATGCGAGAAATTGCCAAGAAACTGAAGATCTCGTACAACGCTGTGTACTACTCCCTTCACAGAACAGCGCAAACTGGCTCTAACCAGAATAGAAAGAGGAGTGGGAGGCCCCGTTGCACAACTGAGCAAGAGGACAAATACATTAGAGTGTCTAGTTTGAGAAACAGACATCTCACAGGTCAACTGGCAGCTTCATTAAATAGTACCCACAAAACACCAGTCTCAACGTCAACAGTGAAGAGGCGACTCTGGGATGCTGACCTTCTAGGCAGAGTTGCAAAGAAAAAGCCATATCTCAGACTGGCCAATCAAAATAAAAGATTAAGATGGGCAAAAGAACACAGACACTTGACAGAGGAAGATTGGAAAAAAGTGTTATGGACAGACAAATCGAAGTTTGAGGTGTTCGGATCACAAAGAAGAACATTTGTGAGACGCAGACCAAATGAAAAGATGCTGGAGGAGTGCTTGATGCCATCTGTCAAGCATGGTGGAGGCAATGTGATGGTCTGGGGGTGCCTTGGTGGTGGTAAAGTGGGAGCTTTCTACAGGGTAAAAGGGATCTTGAAGAAGGAAGGCTATCACTCCATTTTGCAACGCCATGCCATACCCTGTGGACGGCACTTGATTGGAGCCAATTTCCTCCTACAACAGGACAATGTCCCAAAGCACAGCTCCAAACTATGCAATAACTATTTAGGGAAGAAGCAGTCAGCTGGTATTCTGTCTATAATGGAGTGGCCAGCACAGTCACCGGATCTCAACCCAATTGAGCTGTTGTGGGAGCGGCTTGACCGTATGGTACGTAAGAAGTGCCCATCAAGCCAATCCAATGTGGGAGGTGCTTCAGGAAGCATGGGATGAAATCTCTTCAGATTACCTGGAATAGTATAACGGTAATCCTTCTACCCCCTCCCCCACCCCCCCATTTAAAAAAAAAATGAAGAAAGAAAAAGGACTTAAATGTAAATGTACCTCAACAAATTGACAACTAGAATGCCAAAGGTCTGCAAGGCTGTAATTGATGCAAATGGAGGATTCTTTGACGAAAGCAAAGTTTGAAGGACACAATTATTATTTATATTAAAAATCATTATTTCTAACCTTGTCAGTGACTACATTTCCTACGCATTTTGCTATATTTCCTATTCAAACTCATTTCATGTATGTTTTCATTGAAAACAAGGAAATGTCTAAGTGACCCCAAACTTTTGAACGGTAGTGTATATTTCTAAGAATGTGAGAGTAGGGTGACTCCCCTAGTGGGTCTTGATCCCAGGCCACCAGCACCAATGACAAACACCCTAAACACTGTCTCAATAAGAAATATCTCTAGGACATGTGCTTATTGGGCCAGTATAGTTATGACCTGTCCAGAAAAAACCCTACCCCCTCCTCCCTAGGCACCTATGTAGCTGAAACAACTTGATCGATGTAAGCAATAGGGTGAATGCACTTTGAAGTAAATCACAGCTCTGTTAAAAGTACATTCGGATTGAGGTCTGGGCTATAACTAGGCCATTCCAAGACATTTAAATGTTTCCCCTTAAACCACTCGAGTGTTGCTTTAGCAGTATGCTTAGGGTCATTGTCCTGCTGGAAGGTGAACGTCCGTCCCAGTCTCAAATCTCTGGAACACTGAAACAGGTTTCCCTCAAGAATTTCCCTGTATTTAGCGCCATCCATCATTCCTTAAATTCTGACCAGTTTCCCAGTCCCTGCCGATGAAAAACATCCCCACAGCATGATGCTGCCACCACCATGCTTCACTGTTGGGATGGTGTTCTCGGGGTGATGAGAGGTGTTGATTTTGTGCCAGACATAGCGTTTTCCTTGATGGCCAAAAAGCTCAATTTTAGTCTCATCTGACCAGAGTACCTTCTTCCATATGTTTGGGGAGTCTCCCACATGGCTTTTGGTGAACACCAAACATGTTTGCTTATTTTTTTCTTTAAGCAATGGCTTTTTTTCTGGCCACTCTTCCGTAAAGCCCAGCTCTGTGGAGTGTACGGCTTAAAGTGGTCCTATGAACAGATACAACAATCTCCGCTGTGGAGCTTTGCAGCTTCTTCAGGGTTATCTTTGTTGCCTCTCTGATTAATGCCCTCCTTGCCAGGTCTGTGAGTTTTGGTGGGCGGCCCTCTCTTGGCAGGTTTGTTGTGGTGCCATATTCTTTCCATTTTTTAATAATGGATTTAATGGTGCTCTGTGGGATGTTCAAAGTTTCAGATATTTTTTTATAACCCAACCCTGATCTGTACTTCTCCACAACTTTGTCCCTGACCTGTTTGGAGAGCTCCTTGGTCTTCATGGTGCCGCTTGCTTGGTGGTGCCCCTTGCTTAGTGGTGTTGCAGAATCTGGGGCCTTTCAGAACAGGTGTGAGATTTGAGACTGGGACGGAGGTTCACAGGTGTGAATATGTACTGAGATCACGTGTGCCCTTGAGCAAGGCACTTAACCCTAATTGCTCCTGTAAGTCGCTCTGGTTAAGAGCGTCTGCTAAATGACTAAAATGTAAAATGTAAATGTAATGTGACGCTTAGATTGCACACAGGTGGATTTATTTAACTAATTATGTGACTTCTGAAGGTAATTGGTTGCACCAGATCTTATTTAGGGGCTTCATAGCAAAAGGGGTGAATACATATGCACGCACCACTTTTCCGTTATTTATGTTTTAGATTTTTTTATTTTTTTATTTCACTTCACCAATTTGGACTATTTTGTGTATGTCCATTACATGAAATCCAAATAAAAATCAATTTAAATTACAGGTTGTAATGCAACAAAATAGGAAAAACGCCAAGGGGGATGAATACTTTTGCAAGGCACTGTATATTGAAAACACTATGTTAAAAGCACTGTGTGTGAGAGTATCCCTAAACTTCCCAACAGACAAAAATCTAATGGATCAGTGGTTCACCAATTAGGGCCTTTATTGGCTTGGCAACAGTGGAGAATGTTTATATGGGAACATCAGGTAACGTCCTGACAACTGATACACAGAAATGTTCTCCTAACCCTCCGAAAACTGGACACATTAATGTTCTTGCAACATTCCAATGAAACTTGTCTAGAACATTAATATCTTGAATTCTGAAAACATGGTAACCACGTTCTGAGTAAGTTCTATTTGACATTAAGGGAATGGTCTCTTGGAAACATTCCTTGCACATCATGGGAACATTCCTACGAAAACATTAGTTAATGACCTAATGAGACTCTTAAGGGAACGTTCTCTAAAGTTGTGGGAACGTTTGTTGTTATCTGGGAGAACTGTATTCCGATTACACACAGGCCTACTGAACAGCAGTGATGGTCTCGCATTTGTGCAGTTTCGACAAACAATGTTCATACTCAGTGGCGGCTCCTGAAAAAATTCTCAGGAGGGGCAATTTTTCTGATGATTTAGGTGACCTACACACATTTTAAAAAAGATATGTCCAGCAACAACATGAAGACAGGGGCAGCATATAAGTCAATACCAGAAGCATTTATTGACTGATCTGGGGAGATGGATTCCAGTTTCTGTGACAGATTATAAATAATCTCTGATGCCTTTGTTATATTAGCTTTTGGTTGAATGTACTGTCGTAGTAAATATATAATGTTATAGCTTGGTCTGACTAAAATCTTGTGCATGACCCATTTTGTGTTGGGCCTTTGTATTCAATACAATGAACAAGAGTCCTATCTTGTCAGCCTTGTCAGCAGGTGGCTAAGGATAACACCCACGCCATAGGTCTCTCAGTTCTTCCAACTCACGAGTTCTTGCCCTGAGGACACACACACACACACACCCACACACACACACACACACACACATCATCACTGATAAACACACACACACACACACACACATCATCACTGATAACAAACACACACACACACACACACTGATAACAAACACACACACACACAAATCCTCTTCTCTTAGGCTGAACATCTGAAGACAGAGAACCCGACTCAGAGCCAATGCAACAGTGACACTAGCCTGGAGGTGACATCGCCCAACTCATCAGGACCAATCAGAAGATCAGAACTACTAGATTCAACCTACTTCATTTTATTGTATAAAATGTCAGCACACAATGTTTAGGGGCTCTTCTGATAAACTCCCTACGAGTTTGACGAACGGGTCCGTGCACGCGATTCCAGATATCTTTACCTCTGAATAAACTGCCTTATATTATACAATTATCCACCTTGTCCAAAAGTCTCTACTTTTTCTCCGTTCTCCAGTAAACTTGTTTTATCAACAATAGTAAGGTTCAATGACACAGAAAGCAGTTCAATGTCGGGGTACAGAGTCGCTCTCTTACCAGGATCGCGGTCCGCTCTGACCAGGGTGAAGGTGGCCGGCTCCACCTCTCTGTCCGGGACTCTGTCATCCAGTCAAGTCTCCCAGCTGTATTGGGATTCCGCTGCCAGCAGCGTTTTCATTATTTAGTCCGTTCGTAGCGGGTATGTACACGATCAACAAGATCAGTCCAAAACCGAAGATCAGTCCAAAGCAGAATGTTTGCAGAATGTTTGTAAACTAAGTCTACAAATTAAAAACATAAAATAACGCCACACAGCAGGTCGCAACATAGACTCTGATAGCCGCCATTGTCTTAGTTACGTTCAACGTTACGTCACGTATGACGAAAGCGCGTAAGTGCATGCCCACAGACACCCATAGAGAATGTATTGAAAGCTTTGAAATGTGAAAAAAATAGATTTTACATGACAGGCTATGAGAGACTTCTGGGCGATTTTCAACCTGACTGAAATCGCCCAAAAAACGGGCGGGGCCATTTGAAGCACGACTTTAGCCTGATTTGACATTTAGTGGCTGGCAGATCAGACGTGAACACTGATAACTGCTGTTGCCGTGATATAATTGATTAGAAAAAAAATCCCTTCCTTTTCCCGTTTGGCAGTGCGTCGCCCATATCGCCCTATTGAACAAGCCGTCCCTGTTCATACTACACCAAAGGAACCACGTGTCATGGCATTCTGTTTTTACGACTAATGGCTATAGGTGTCATTTCGAACACACTCTAAGAACATCTGCCGATAAAGTCAAACAAGAAACTGGCTAAAGAACATTGTTCAAGTGAACAAGTAAATGGTGACGTGCTCACCAGCTAACTGCTGAACGGTGGTGGGCTCTGGCTGTGATGAACAGTTGCCCAGGTGATGAGGTTCTGTACATGGTGCAATTGGTGGCAAAGGGCTATCTCCTGTTGCAGTTACATATCCAGGTGTTGCCTGTAATTGCTGTAAAAGCTTCTGTCATGGACAGAGCAAAAACCCAAACAGGTCTTGTTTTTCAGACACAAAAACAATAACAATAAAAACAAGCCACAAATCACTTGGGGCGGCAGGTAGCCTGGCGGGTAGGAGTGTTGGGCCAGTAACCGATCGAATCCCCGAACTGACAAGGTAAAAAATATGTTGTTCTGCCCCTGAGCAAGGCAGTTAACCCACTGTTCCCCGGCGCCGTCGATGTTGATTAAGGCAGCTCTCTTATTCAGAGGGGTTGGGTTAAATGCGGAAGACACATTTCAGTTGAATGCATTCAGTTGTACAACTGACTAGGTATCTCCCTTAATTTTAGACATAACATAAATAACCCAAACAACAGTACAAGAGACACAGCAACTTGGACCCCACTGACTTTTTTATTTATCTGTGAAACAGATGGGGAGGGGGGACTATTTCACATGAATGGGATACTGTACCTCAAGTACCTTGTTTAAGTGGTTGATGCGTTTATCCAGCTCCTATGATATAAGTATCTTTGCCATTTTGATCTGGTCCTATGCCTTCCTCTTCTTGATGCTTTCTAACCTACATAAATCACTGTATTACACGCTAAGGCCCTCAGATTTACTAAAGGTTTGTTTATTCATAAGGGAATTAAACACTGCTGATCAAACAAAAATATAAAATGAAGGTGAAAAGAAAGAATCAGACAGGTAAAGTATATAAATCAAGACAGTTTCATGTATAGGCGACAAAAAACAAAACAACGTAGCATTTCCATATGAGGCAGCTAAGCTTCAGCTACCCACTTGACCTCTGCTGGCCTCTCTTCCCTACACTCACTTCAGCTGTGTCTGATTGACAGAGTTCTCCACAGCAGACCTTTTCTCTTCCACCTGGGCTCTTAGGTTCTCCAGAAGCCTTCGCTGCTTGTCTATGAGATGTGCCTGCTGTATGCCTACAATGGTCCCAGGCATCATGTGACTATTTAAGTGGGATTGGTCTATGTTAGTGATGGCACTACTCTTTGGTGGGGTTGGTGATAATGCTGGTGCATTTTCACGGGGGCCACAAACCTGCCGGTAGGATTGTTAGTTGTATGATGGGAATGGTGCCCTCTTCTTGCAGAGGGCACACACACTCTGGGCTTGCCATGGGACTTGCCATGGGGCTTGCCATGGGGCATGACAGTCTGCACAGCACTGAAAAAGTAATAGTAAATTCACTGTGTAAAATAGATTCAATGAAATCCATAACTCACAGGCACCTCCTGTAGATGAAAAAGTAGTAGGCTACAGGTGGCTTACCATAGAATTACATATTAGAACGTACATTTAACAGGATCTGTGTGGCTTACACTGTTGAACTGCTTGTGATGTAATATGACTGAGAACAACATCACAATAAGATAAATATGCTATACTGTATGTTAATCTCAAACACAATACAAGGATAAAGGCTACAGTATCACACAACGGAGCCTTAATATGAAGCCATCATTTGAGATGGGCTACTACTCCTATAGTCCCCTCATCAAAACATATTAGTAACATGTCCAAAAAGCAACCTCTTTAAAATGCATTACTGAGAAAATCACTCACGTGTTCCGTCAAAGATAAATAGAGCCAGTGGGTTCAGTGGTGTAGTGGTGCCTGGAGAAGTAGGCATACTCTAATTTTGCTTAAAAAAATCCTAAACAGACCGCCCGGCAAAGGCAGGCCCCCTGTGTGAAAAATTCTATAAGAAACACTGACATACTCTGAAGGACCTAAAATGATAAATGGTCTTTCACAGTCAGGCCAAACCAAGATGTACTGTGCAAGTAGGCTAATAGTAGGCCTACTATTTAAATAGATAAATGAGGCTGTCAACTGAGTCAGAAATTCACAGGTTTCAGATTTTTTCATTTTTCTTCAGGTTTTCGCTGTCAAAGTCACACTTTATTATAAGTCCACAACAATTCTTAAACCACATCGGGTGACCACTTTTGAGGTCTGGGAAAAATCTAAGAAATTTAGATTTGAGTGTAGTTACCCTTTAAATCAAGTCTGCAGGCACCAACACTGTTGTTTGGTTAGCTGTCTTTCTGTAGTGCACATGAGATGGTGTTTGCAAAACAAATGGCCACTGGATTGATGCAAATAATCCTGATATAATTCTGCCAGGCAGGCATAGGCTACTTAAGCTAGTTAACATTTAATTGAAGGTTTTTGGGAAAGCCTTTCCATATACCAGAAGTTTAGGTCTATCATTAGCATCACTATATTTTTCCTGTTCCTTAATTGTTTGAAACCTTGACGTTTTACTTCATATTGTGATGCAACAGGTAAAACTTGCTTCAAAGTCCTACCATAAAAATGTTGAGGGAAATATTTTATAAACACTTCCTCTTATGCGCTCTCCTGTTTTATTGGTTTTCAACTAAACTTTATTTCATTGTCTAGCAGCCAAACGCATTATCCTAGTCATATTAGCAACCCATGATAGTTGTTTCTTTAGATTGCATCTCCCCTCTCTAAATGTCTAATGGATATGTCCATCTCTGTCCATGAAACAGCTCACGAAAGTTGCGCATTTTAAAATGTTGTTTTCCCGCAAATATAATTGTTTTACATTTGCACGTATGCCTACCGCCATGTGCACATTGCTGCGCTTAAATTGTGAAGAAATACTATTTTATCAACATTTAAAGCTAAACATTCTGATCTGTTCCATCACCCGTATTAATTGATATGGTGTATACCTCCACTACACTACTTTGATACATCAGCGGGGATTCAGAAGTGAGTATACACAATGCCTAGGCTACGGAAACGAAAGTGGGTATACCTGCCAATACCCTCCACAGCACAACTGAGTGGGTTCTTCTTCAATGCAAAAAGAAGTTGGGTTGATCTTTGTGTTCTTCTTCTATGATATAATGGCGGTCCGCAAACAATCATTTAAGTGCATGCCGCCACCTACTGTGCTGGTATGTACGATCAATCATGAGCTGCCCAATTCTGTACTACCATGAAAATAAATGAACCTGGTGTTACTCTTTTTTTATTAATTTAGCAGACGCTCTTATCCAGAGCAATTATGGTTAAGTGCCTTGCTCAAGGACACATCGACAGATTTTTCACTTAGTCAGCTCGGGGATTAGAACTAGTGACCTTTCGGTTACTGTCACAACGCTCTTAACCACTAAGCTACCTGCCGCCCTAACACCAATTATTCCAATTGAGATCTTTGCTACAGTCTCTCTCTCTCTCTCTCTCGCTGGCTCTCTCTCTCTGCTAAATTTGTGGCATAAAGAGATAACAAAATTAATATTTCAGGCTAATTAGAAATTACAAACTGCCTGTTGACTTTTGCTTTCACTGCAGTTTGATGCAGGGCTACAAAGGTTAATAATTTGGTTTTGGTTGGGGTTAATAATTTGGTTTTGGTTGGGGGAAAAACAGCATTCTCATTCAGTCTAATTCAGGAATGAATATCACTGTTTCATAAACGAGGTCAAATTATCTATGTTTATTCTGTATTGCTCTTGGTGTCCGTCTGATGTCGCTGTTCGTTTCTCAAAGTTGTCGGGCCGCAAATCTCGTACAAAACCGTGAGATTTCATATTCCCGTTCCTCTTTCAACTCTCCTCCAAGATGGTAAGTACCGTCGTGTATACTTCTGCTGTAAAATATGGTTTAAATCTATGTCCATCCTGTATTGTACGAGTAGAACAATCACACATTTGTGAAGTTGTCTTATATGTTATAGACATTGTTCCTCTCCATTGTCACTATTACGGAGAATGCGGTAGAAAAACGTTGTAAATCGGCGACAACTCCCGAATGTTGGATATAGGCCTTTGCTAGGTAGCGAAAGCTAACTAACTAGCTACCCACGTTTCCTTTGACAATGTCGTAAATTATCTTAATTATGTCAAGGAACCGACCTTGTAAAATATTTTATATACATCGTAATACTTACAACCTTAGCCATTATGGCCGCAGATATGTTGTGGTAGTTTAGTTTACTAGCTAATCCATTAGTCGCTAACGTTACCTGCCATAAGTAGGGTAGCGTGAAAGCGAAGTTGAATCTCGAGCGCATGTGTTGGCCAGGTACATATTAACATTATATTTGTCTCGTTCTTGCCCCGGTTATGAAGTATTCTGTTTGGTTGTTGACATGGTTAAATAGGTCTCCTACTTGTTGTCCAATCATGTTAGCTTGTTAACCTAAATTAAATTATGTCTTGCAGCCTACCAAGAAGACCAAGACCAGGAAGCTCCGAGGGCACGTCAGCCACGGACATGGTCGTATCGGTGAGTTGAACATGGTCAACATTGAGGATACTTGTGGGTAGTAATGGTGGCTATTGCAAAACGTGTGAAAACTGTTTCTCTTCCTAGGAAAGCATAGGAAGCATCCTGGAGGTCGTGGTAATGCTGGTGGCATGCATCACCACAGAATTAACTTCGACAAATAGTGAGTAGAGTACTTTACCATGTCTGTTTTAGTGCAACACTATTTAGCATATTCATTGTGAACCTTAGTGTAGGCGTACACTGCACTGTTTGGTGGCTTGAGTAGTAAGAACAAATTATCAATGTTGTGTTTTAAGAGGAAGTGATCCTCTGCATAGTGAGTGATGCTGTCACAGAGACTCAGAGTCTCATCTTGACAAACACTGTTGTCTTGGTGTGCTAGAGTTCTCTAAAAGTGAAGACTGGTCCTATTCACCGACTGGCCCCTCTTAGGCCAGTCACCCACATGGGCAGTTACAAGTATTGACATTTTTGCCAACACATTTGTTAGTCCTATACAATGTTTTTTGCTACAAAACTGAAGGCTGTGGGATGAAATCATTACTCATCACATTCATTTTGTGCAACAGGTTGTCTTGTATTTAGCAACTTCACAGCATGACAACTATCTGAGGACATACAAAGTCCTGTACTTGTAGTGCAGCAATGGATTTTTTTTTTGCTGATTGGTTTTGCTTTCCCACCACTTCATGTCATCTATTGATTACTTTGTCATGACGGTGTTTAAGACTGCGCTTCAACTTTATCACCAGTAACAGTTGGTGTAACAATGTGCTTGATGTGTCCTGTCTGGTGTCCTCTGTGCTTCCACAGCCACCCCGGGTACTTTGGTAAGGTGGGCATGCGACACTACCATCTCAAGAGGAACACAGTGCACTGCCCCACTGTCAACCTGGACAAACTGTGGACGCTGGTGAGCGAGCAGACCAGACTGAACTACGCCAAGAAGCCCGAAGGCCCTGCACCCATCATTGATGCCGTGCGTGCTGTAAGTATCTTCCCCAGAGCACCATATGTCTGGTCCCAGATGAAGGTGCTGGTTCATACATCAACTATTCTCCCTTTAACTGTAATGGTTTTTGAAGGTAGATTCTGTTTCATTTGAGGAACAGTTTAACTTGCTTCCAGGTATGGCAATGGAGAAAATAAAAAAAACTTTTAGATTATGACCAGCCTACTCTACAGGCCTTTTCTTTAGCCCAGTTCTAACACATCTGATTCAGGTAATCATTCCCCTGGTTAGTGGCTTGTCAATAACTTTGTGTTCAGGAGGCCACACTGAGTGATGCTGTCAGAGACTCAGAGTCTCATCTTGACAAACACCGTTGTCTTGGTGTGCTAGAGTTCTCTAAGAGTGAAGACTGGTCCTATTCACCGGCTGACCCTGTCATAGGTCAATCGGCCACATGGGCAGTTACACGTGTTAAACATTGTTGCCAGCACTGTTCTAGAGCCATGTTTGAGCAGGAGCTCTTGGCCTTTACTCTGTCATGCCCAAAGTTAGAGAAATAATTATGCATGTCGAACTTCCTTGTGTACTAGCTGGCTGTTCAAACTAAACTGATGTAAAGTCCCTAATAAGAGGCTTGCGCAAATGACAGCCTGCTGCGATTGTTGCGTAATATTGGCTTCTTGACCACTAGCTCCAGGGTGTCAATGGTTTTGACTTTTAAAAATCAAGTTTGTTGTAGCCATGCTGGCCTCTATGGCGCTGAATGGCATAGTTGTGAAATGAGATGTTACTGCAGTAGCTGTTGTGCTGTGATGGTTTATCACGTGGATATAGATGGTAGCTAGTAGTTTGAGATGGCCATGCATGTATTCAAGGTCTGAGGTCTGTATACTTGTGTAACTGGATCTGCTGCCTATCGTTTTGGAATTATTCATTTTGCAGATGCAACTTCCGTGAGTGAAATACATGGCATGTAGGGCCGTGTAGTTAATAGGACTGACTTTGTGGGAAGGTGGGCAACTTGATGAGATGTCCTTTTTGTGTAGGTGTGTTAACAAATGTTGGTTCTGTCTCCACAGGGCTACTTCAAAGTGCTGGGCAAAGGGAAGCTGCCCAAGCAGCCCGTGATTGTCAAGGCAAAGTTCTTCAGCCGACGGGCAGAGGAGAAGATCAAGGCAGTGGGAGGAGCCTGCGTGCTAATGGCATAAGCTCCTGTCAATGTTTTTTGCAAGAATAAACTGTATAAATTGGATTGGCTTTGTCTTGTGGTCTGAAGATGTAAATGTTGCCTAAAGCTTAGCTCACACCTTGTTTTGTAAAAGTTGTCGCCCAAGAACTGAGAATGCATTGATTTGCTGCATAGAATGCCTTTGCCATTGGTCACCAACCCTGTTCCTGGTTGCTACAGGGTGTGCAGACTTGTGTTCCAACTCAACATGTACACATCTGACTAGGCTAATCAAGGTGTGTTAGAGCAGTTGTTCTCAATTGGTTTTGCCTTGGGACCCAAGTTACACCAGGTTGTCTGTCACCCAATAATTGCAGTGCAAAATGTTTGTGCCTAAATGCAATCTGAAAACATTTAATGCTGTATTGATAGTAACTGTAGCAATTATATACAATTTAATTTTGCCCATCTTGATTAATGTTAAGCTCACTGGTTTGGGACTAGAATCAACCAAATCTGCTAAATATTTCTGCTAATAGCTCTATTGAAAATGTGGTGAAATTGTTCAGATTGAGTTAAATTACTTTCTACCTGGTCTTGGTTTTAAGTTCAGATGTAATTTTTCATTACATTTATACTCTGTGACCCACCAGTTGAGAATAGCTGTGTTCAAGACATTGCTGCCTGGACAGATTCACTGATTTACAAATCGCCTTGAATACTCTTAACTCCAGATAATTGGATGAATGAGGTGTCAGTGGTTGGCTGGGTCAACCTGTACCCAAATGGTTTTGCAGGACCAGGGTTTGACTACTGGTGAGTCATTTACATTTAAGTCATTTAGCAGACGCTCTTGTCCAGAGCGATTTACAGTTGGTGAGTGCATACATTTTTTATACTGGCCCCCCATGGGAATCGAACCCACAACCCTGGCATTGCAAATGCCATGCTCTACTGAGCTACATCCCTGCCGGCCATTCCCTCCCCTACACGACGCTGGGCCAATTGTGCACCGTCCATGGGGCGCAAATACATTTGGCATGTTCTTTGACTGAATAGTTATTTTGATCGCTAGAATTGTCTGCTATAAGTTGGCATACCTAAACTTAGCAAAAAAAGAACATCCTCACTGTCAACTGTGTTTATTTTCAGCAAACTTAACGTGTATATATTTGTATAAACAAGATTCAACAACTGAGATAAACTGAACAAGTTCCACAGACGTGACTAACAGAAATTGAATAATGTGTCCCTGAACAAAGGGGGTCAAAAGTAACAGTATCTGGTGTGACCACCAGCTTAATTAAGTACTGCAGTGCATTCCTGGTGTAACTCAGGCAGTTGTTGCCATCCTGTACCTGTCCCGCAGGTGTGATGTTCGGATGAGGGTGCACCCCCTTATCCACATCGACGGGACCGCAGTGGAGAAGGTGGAAAGCTTCAAGTTCCTTGGCATACACATCACTGACAAACTGAAATGGTCCACCCACGCAGACAGTGTGGTGAAGATGGCGCAACAGAGCCTCTTCAACCTCAGGAGGCTGAAGAAATTTGGCTTGGAACCTAAAACCCTCACAAACTTTTACAGATGCACAATTGAGAGCGTCCTGTCGGGCTGTATCACCGCCTGGTACTGCACCGCCCGCAACCGCAGGGCTCTCCAGAGGGTGGTGTGGTCTGCCGAACGCAATACCGGGGGCAAACTACCGCCCTCCAAGACACGTACAGCACCCGATGTCACAGGAAGGCCAAAAAGATAATCACCCGAGCCACTGCCTGTTCACCCCACTATCATCCAGAAGGCAAGGTCAGTACATGTGCATCAAAGCTGGTACTGAGAGAATGAAAAACAGCTTCTATCTCAAGGCCGTCAGACTGTTAAATAGCCATCACTAGCACATTAGAGGCTGCTGCCTATTGAAATCACTGACCACTTTAAGAAATGGAACACTAGTCACTTTAATAATGTTTACATATCTTGCTCTACTCATCTCATATGTATATACTGTATTCTATTCTATAATATTCTACTGTATCTTAGTCCATGCCACTCTGTCATTGCTTGTCCATATATTATATATTCTTAAATTCCATTCCTTACTAGATTTGTGTGTATTGGGTATATGTTGTGAAATTGTTAGATATTACTTGTTAGATATTACTGCACTGTTGGAGCTAGAAGCACAAGCATTTCGCTACACCCGCAATAACATCTGCTAAACACGTGTATGTGACACATTTGATTTGATTTGATGTACGATCCTGTGCAGGTGTTGTTACACGTGGTCTGCGACTGCGAGGAAGTTCAGCTGTCTGTCCTGTCTCCCTGTAGCGCTGTCTTAGGCGTCTGGCAGTATGGACATTGCAATTTATTGCCCTGGCCACATCTGCAGTCCTCATGCCTCCTTGCAGCATGCCTAAGGCACGTTCACGCAGATGAGCAGGGACCCTGGGCATCTTTCTTTTTGTGTTTTTCAGAGTCAGTAGAAAGGCCTCTTTAGTGTCCTAAGTTTTCATAACTGTGACCTTAATTGCCTACCATCTGTAAGCTGTTCGTGTCTTAACGACCGTTCCACAGGTGCATGTTCATTAATTGTTTATGGTTAATTGAACAAGCAAGGGAAACGGTGTTTAAACCCTTTACAATGAAGATCTGTGAAGTAATTTGGATTTTTACGAATTGTCTTTGAAAGACAGGATCCTGAAAAAGGGAAGTTTCTTTTTTTGCTGAGTTTATGTAGTTTGGGTATTTGCTATCTTCGTGAAAGTGGTCTGTTACATACGTATACATCAAAACAACTTAAAAGGGAGACCATTCGTGAAACTATTTTGAATCGAGACATGATTACATCCAGCATTCTAACCATTTCACAGCACATCAATTGACGATTCAGGCCATGAACAATTCCTATTTTTAAATAATGTTCTATTTTTGACCATTTATATGAAATATCGTGACACACTTGCCAGAAAACAGGGCTAAATTACTAAAATGTATCTGCGAGAATGAGCTGGTTTGAGCCAATACAGATAAGGGCGGTGCCCTAGACCGGAAATGTGACGACGTAATCTTTACCGCAAGTTTAGTGCGCGCAAAATTAACCAAAATAGGCGCAAGTGTTTGGGTAAGTAGCTTTCTGTGAATAAATTGTTTGTTTGTCTCGTTCACACAAATTAATGTGATAGGATGGAATGAATTAATGTTCAACATTATATTCTCGAATTCATTGGGATCTGATCGAGTGCTCTGTCAAGTATGTATGATATGCACCCACATAACTAGAGCGCACTACAAACCAAGGAAGATTGTGACGTCAACGTTTTGTCACGTTAACAGTATGCTACAATGTTACTCCTTGTCATAAAAGGGTATTTTGCCGGTGGCTCGGGTACAACAGAGATTTGACTCGGCTTGTTTTGTTATGGCAAGTCAAGCCTGGCAGCTGGAGTCATCCCTGCGCCGCTCCGCCAGACTCGGCCTGGAAGTACTGGAGAGAGCGTCGAGACGGAGAGTAGACTGGTCTAGTAGTGTGAGTCCGTCTCCCAATACAACATCAACGGATGGCAACGCCGGGAATGAGGTAGGCCTACGTGTAATAGTTTTTATGTCTTCGCTATCGTCTTTTCTCTGGTTTCTTTTAACTATATGGAGTAATGGGAAGTTTTGGAAACTTCTATGTGTCATTATCATATCATCCCCAACTGTCAATATTTAGGTTCTGGGAAACTCAGCCCACACAAGCCTGGATGATGCTTTTGAGACCATAGCGGAATTCATGGCACAGACAACATATCAATGCAAGGTACTGTATGTGCTCCAACCCAATCCTATTGCTGTTACTTTTTGCATGCATTGGTGAATGCCTGGTGAATATGTTTGTTTGTGGTCCTCTGTAGCTCAGCTGGTAGAGCACGGCGCTTGTAACGCCAAGGTAGTGGGTTCAATCCCCGGGACCACCCATACACAAAAAAAAATGTATGCACGCATGACTGTAAGTCGCTTTGGATAAAAGCGTCTGCTAAATGGCATATTATTATTATTATTATTATTATTTGTATTACAGAACTTTTACACGCCAGAGACTGAGCCTATGGAAAATGAGAGAACCCATGTGTGCAAATACCATTCTCAATCTCACCAACGCCCAGGGACCACACTGCAGATCAGGAAACATGTAAGGCAAAGTTACAGCCTTTCAGTGCAGCAACCTGACATATTGTACATTTAGAAATTCAATTTGAAATGGCTTTACTTGTCATAGTCATGTGTTTGAGATACTAAGGTATGCCTGTGTTTCTCCAGGCACGGTCATCACCTGAGGATTTCCACATTGAGGTGTCACCAGGTACCTATGCGATTACCGCGGGAATGCAGGACTCGCAGCAACAGACCCGGCTAGTACGCATTAATGCAGGAGAGAGTATGAACCTCACCTTTCACCTCTAACCCCTGACCAATCCCCTTTTGACTGTTCTGCTACCAATAACAAAACTGTCCAATCAGAATGTTTACATATGAATTTTCACGTGAAAGTCTTGTCTTCTGGATTAATTTGTCGCTTTAGAGCGACAGTGATACATTGTTATTAATTTGCTGCTAAATGAGAAGCCATATTTTGATGATCTGATCAGGATTTAATTTGTTATATTCAATTATTTGTCATATGTCTGCCCAAACGCATCACGTAAAGCACTAATTATGTTTTTTTTACCATATCAGTATAATAAAGTATATTTTATATCAATGATAATTTTTGTTTTGGGCACAGTTTCTTGTCACCTCAAGAAAACTTGAACAAATGTTTAAAGGCCCACCTCAGAGGAAATTGTTGCACCTATTTCGAGTAATTCCTGTCCTAAAGCGTAAATTCTCGTTTAGGTTCCACCTAGAAGACTGACGCAGGCTGCTAATACGTATTCAGGAATTGGGGATGGGATTGTGGTGATTTCCACGTGTAGCAGAGAAATAACAACAAATAGGGCACTGACTGACAGCTGTCAGCGTAACTAGCTAGCATGCTAACCTTAGCCAGCTCATGGAAGTTATGTGAGCACCATTTCAGTTAAGACAGGCATACTGTAAGTCAGGTGATTTATTTTTATGCAGACTAGCACAATAAGTTAAATGTATAGATTATGGTAATTTGCTGGTAAAAGGAGAGGTGCAAAAACATTAGTTTGCACCTCATTTTAATTTGCTCCATGGCAAGGCGGCCAAGTGTAGGGTCGTCACTAGTTAACACAGCCACAAAGTCATAACCCCTGTCTATTTCTACATATTTTTTAAATCAGATTTTAAACTGAACTCTCACCTTAACGACACTGCTAACCTTAGCCTAACTAACCGTAAATAAAAACCAAAAAGCAATTTTTTGTTTTCATGAATTTGTACGATTTTGACTTTATGTAGTGGAAACCCAAGTGTAGGCTACAGCGAAAAGCTGTTTGGCTCTCAGACGACTCGCGAATAGGAAAAACTTTGCAGCAGGTGTTTCTGATTAATAGACATTGCCATGCTGGTGGGTGGTAACGTTTAATTAAAACTCAGCCCTGAAACGAAACGTAGGCTGAAAAATGTGCACATCATCTTATAGGAAAAGACAAGCTAGACTCACGGAAACATCATCAGGATTTGGCACTTCAAGGCCAAATATATCATACTTTGACTAAAACAATGACTTATTGACTTACATTGTTGTGCAACATCATGGGTAAGCTCTGGCCATCGTCTTTCAGCTCAAAAACATGTATTTCTACTGGTGTGGGCGTTTTAAGACTCCAGAAGATTCATATTCTATAGACAAATCCATCATGTATAAACACCTGTGACCGTGTTGCCAGGGGTTAACTGGAGTCTCGTTTTTGGACGAGGTCTGGAGTCTGTCAGGCCAAACGCATCCCTGATGGTCACCCTCCTCCTCTCACAACCAGGAAGTGGCTGAAACATGGAGCTGTGATTGGGTGAGCCACTGATCTCGACGTCAGGGTAGCTGATTTTTGTAGACTGGAATTTTCCCCTTGGTGCTTTCTCAGAAAAATCAACAGACATTGGTTTTACGTTACTCTGCCTTTTCAATATACAGCTATTTTCAACATGCCCAGTGGCAGGTTGTGCATAAAGAATCACTGTAGTTTTAGCTGAGTGTATTCAATACCTGGCTGTCTGTGCTGTGGCTCAGGAGCGCTTCTTCTCCAGTACCTCCAGGCGGGTCGGCTGTGTTCTGGCCCCAGCTTGTCCAGGGGAGAGGGCTCTGTGCTGGCCAATGGGCTGACAGACTTTTCCCCTATGGCCCCTGCTTCCTCATCCACCGACAGGGATGAAGAAGAGGACGAAGATGATGTCTCAGGTTCAACCTCTTTAGTTTCCTTGAGCTCTCCCAACTGGAGGTCCACCTTCTGCTCCAGCTCTGCCCTCTCTTGCCGCTTCTCCCTCTCTAGCCCCTCCCTCTCCTTCAGGCCATGCACATGAGTAGGCGGAACTCTCAGTGGCCACCATGGCTGCATGATTGGACAATGCCATGGTCCACCTGCTGATGGACAGCACTGTGTTCCAGTGCCGTACAGATAGGGAGCCCACATGGCGCTGTGGACGTGGAGCAAATTGTCATTGCAGCACGGCGGCAGAGGAATTCGCTGGAGCTCCCTGACGATCCGCTCATGCTGAGATGCAGGGATCCACACAGCTAGATCCCCAGGCACCTGCATCAGCCTACCATTCCACAATAGCACCTGGAGCCCCTTCCCACTCTCTGCTGCAGGGGCAAAGACAGACCTCAGCTTAGAGTGCAACGTATAATATAGTGCCACACACTGGTCTTCTATGCAGCTCCTACTTTGAGCATTACTGAAATGAAAGGGGTGAAACATCTGTCATAGTTCTCAGATCCTGAGTCATGACTCTTTCACAGCGGGAGACAATGTAATAGTCAACCCTTCTGATCAAACCGCACCTTACCTGTTAGTGAATCTCGTATCTCCATTCCGGAGACCACTCTCCCCGGACCGTATCTCCTCAGGTCAGGTTCCCACGGGGACAACACTGCGTCCCCAGGGACCAGACAGTGTGTGTGGGCCTGAGTGTGGTTCAGCATGTCTGGAGAGCAGACTAGCTGCTGCTGCTGTTGCTGGGACATCCTCATAGCGTGACCGTCTCCCGCTTCGGGTCTCCTCGTCCCCGGCCTGTCAAACTCAACCACGTACACTCCTCTTCGACCCTGGGGGACAGAAGAAAATACATTTTTGCTCACGGCATGGCATCAGGAGGCAAGGAACCAAGCTCAATGGAGCAGTGACACATCATTACAGTATATTCACTGGTAGGCTAAAGATAGCAACCCAACATCTTACATAAGCCTCTCATGGTGTTTGGTGCTTTCATTTTGAATGATATTGTGCTTAGGTGATCTGATAATATATTCAATATACTTTAAAAGATGACATGAATGAAGGGATGTCTGCTTGTTACCTGGACTAGCTGCATTACAGTGCCCAGATAGTAAAGGCCATCCAGCTCCCTCCTGGCCAACACACGGCAGCCTGGGAGAAACTCTGTGCTGCACAGGGACAGGGCCCTCCCTGACAACACACAGCTACTGACTGGACAGAAGGGATTACCAAGCATACACCTGCAGCACAACCACAAATCCTTTTTTTTTTTACCTCAGTGGGAAGCGGACTGCATAGATGTAGCTAATAACATGTCTATACACATCCTGTACGTAAATGCTTAGATACTGTACATAAGTCCTGTCCATAAATGCTTAGATACTGTACATGGATAGGCAGGATGAGACTATTTTGTGGTTATAGCAGTGGTTTACTAGCCTGGGTACCAGTCTGTTTAGCTAATATTCCACTCCTTGTACTCTTTGTGATGTGCCAAAGTGAGTTGAGCATGATGAGTGGAATGTTAGCTAAACAGACTGGTATCCAGGCTAGTGGTTTACAATGCCAGTGTATACATTGCATTCTTTGTGTAGCTGTTTGAAACTTGGTAATCCAGGAGACCAACCTGAGAGGAGAAAAGGGCAGTAAAGGCTGCAGTGGAACAACAGAGGTGGACTGACTGCAGGACTTCACTGGAGAACAGGTCGGCACTGAGGGCTGGCTCTCAGCAATGTACAATGGAATCACCTGGAAGCACACACCCAAGACTTTAATCATAACTCTCCCTATTAAATGTTTTTTCTTTTTGTGACTTAAAAACATATAGATTTGGGAATTCACATTCCTTGTTAAATTCATGCCTTTTTCTGGGCCAGCTCACCAGTTTACTATAGATGTAACAGTTGCTAATGTGTAAAAAAAAAATAATAATAATCGACCACAAACAACAGGTACGCTACCAAGACAGCCTCTCAGACTGGCAGGAGCAGACGGGAGGTGTAGCTCAAGGAACTCTCTGGGCCTTCTCATCTTCCTATCAGTCATTGACAGCACAGCCCGGGATGTCAACAGTAGGTGGACACCCCTTAAAATAAGTGGATTCGGCTATTTCAGCCACACCCATTGCTGACAGGTGTATAAAATCAAGCACACAGCCATGCAATCTCCATAGAGAAACATTGGCAGTAGAATGGCCCATACTGAAGAGCTCAGATTTTCAAGGCGGCACCGTCATAGGATGCCACCTTTCCAACAAGTCAGTTCATCAAATTGCTGCCCTGCTCGAGCTGCCCCGGTCAACTGTGAGTGCTGTTATTGTGAAGTGGAAACGTCTAGGAGCAGCAGCGGCTCAGCCGTGAAGTGTTAGGCCACACAAGCTCACAGAACGGGACTGCCAAGTGCTGAAGCGCGTAAAAATCGTCAGTCCTCAGTTGCAAAACTCACTACAGAGTTCCAAACTGCCTCTGGAAGCAACGTCAGCACAATAACTGTTTGTCGGGAGCTTCATGAAATGGGTTTCCATGGCCGAGCAGCCGCACACAAGCCTAAGATCACCATGTGCAATGACAAGCGTCAGCTGGAGTGGTGTAAAGCTCGCCGCCATTGGACTCTGGAGCGGTGGAAACACGTTCTCTGGAGTGATGAATCACGCTTCACTATCTGGCAGTCCTATGGACGAATCTGGGTTTGGCGGATGCCAGGAGAACGCTACCTGCCCGAATGCATAGTGCCAACTGTAAAGTTTGGTGGAGGAGGAATAATGGTTTTGGGCTGTTTTTCATTGTTCGGGCTAGGCCCCTTAATTCCAGTGAAGGGAAATATTCATGCTACAGCATACAATGACATTCTAGACGATTCTGTGCTTCCAACTTTGTGGCAACAGTTTGGGGAAGGCCCTTTCCTGTTTCAGCATGACAATGCCCCTGTGCACAAAACGAGGTCCATACAGAAATGGTTTGTCGAGATCCGTGTGGTAGAACTTGACTGGCCTGCACAGAGCCCTGTCCTCAACCCCATCTGCGAGCCACGCCGACTGACACAATGAAATCTGGTGGAGGTGACCCTCCTTCTACCAACCCCGACAATGACAAATTAATCAATTAGGTGCTCAATGATGAGCAGTGGGCACTCAAATTCATTAAGACTCAATCACTCTAGATCAGGGTTGCCCAACCCTGTTCCTGGAGAGCTACCCTCCTGTAGGTTTTCGCTCCAACCCCAGGTGTTACTAACCAGATTCATCTTATCAACCTGCTAATTATTAGAATCAGGTGTGCTAGATTAGGGTTGGAGCAAAAACCTACAGGACGGTAGCTCTCCAGGAACAGGGTTGGGCAGTCCTGCTCTGGATGAATCACAAACTCTCATGGTCCCCCCACCTGCTCTACTGCCCCATCCATCCCGACTGGGAGAACATAACAGCTCCCTCTTGTGGCATGAGTCAGACACTGCATGAAGTCCTGAGTCCTGCCGTCCAGAGAGCTGCTGCTGCTGGGGTTAGATAGCGACAGGTGGAACACATGTACTGGCCTCTTCCCTGCCATTGTTGGCAGGGCCCGAAGGAGTTCCTCTGGGTGGTCAGGGAGATCGGTGGTGACCAGGTGGACGGCGTGGCAGGCTGGGTCGCTGAAGGCTGTACTCAGGGCAGCCAGGAGGTCCCTACCTGGGCTGGAGCTGAGGGAGTGGATCCAGGATAGAGCCTCGTAGACAGTGTCCGGAGCACAGGGCACCATGTGCTCAGACCAACGGGTTACCTAGAGTTGGGCAACATGGGACAACAATGGTAAAACACAGTAAGGAATGTAAGGTGTTCATAATGCATCAAAATGCTCAGCCAAATGTGACATACAGTTAGCCATACACCAGGGTTGGGCAAAAGGTAATTTACTACAACTAGGTACTGAACCACTGCATTATCTTCCCTAAACACACTCCTCACATGTAAAACACACACATAGGCATATTAGTCACCACTAGCCGGCCTCCACCCAGTACCCTGCTCTGAACTTATTCACGGTTACTACCCGGTACTCTACCCTGCAGTTTAGAGACTGCTGCCCTATGTATATAGTCATTGAACACTGCTAACTTTAGTTAATAATGTTTACATACTGTATCATACTGTATTCTAGTCAAGGCTCATCCTATAGAACTACTGCTGTACAAACCTTTTCTATTCGTATACAGTCCATACTGTCTATACACACCATCATATACATATATATATTTATATTCCAGACTCTGACATTGCTTTTTATTTTTTGATATTTTTGTTTATTGTTCGGTATTATTGCACTGTTGGAGCTAGAAACATAAGCATTTTGCTGCACCTGCACCTGCAATAACATCTGCAAAATATGTGTACGCGACCAGTAAGATTTGATTTGATTATATTGCGTACAGCATTAACATTGTGAGTTGTACAGTACCTTGTATGAGAAGCCTATGATGTTGAAGAGCGAGTCTCTGAGGGATGCCTTGTTCAGCAGGGTCTGGATGAGCAGGCGCTTCACTGACCCCAGAGCAGTGCTCATGGCCTCTGAGGTGTCCAAAACAAAGGACACATTCCTGTACCTCAGGCCCATGAACAATGGAAGGAGCCTGCAGTGAGGCTCATCAGGTGACTGGGAGACAGACGCCATCCTTGCCCTAGATGTCAAAGTATTAATGAAGTAGAGGAAAAACAAAATACTGCAGTGACAGGGATGTTTTCCATATATGATTTTAAAAACTATATTTAATTGAAGCAGAAATTCACTATACTTTCATCGTTATACATTTAGCTGTTTAATAGTATCAACTGATAGGCTACTGTACCTCTGTGAATTCGCAAGAGTGTTCCTGCCTGTCTGTCTCTAGTCTGCAGATAGCCACTAAGCTCCATTGTTTACTTGAGTTGCCATGGAGAGGTCTGGGTGAATGTTATCGTGGCCTCTTTGGGCTGCATAACTGTCAATCAACTAGTGAAGGCTGAGTAGCCTGGTCCCAGATCTAGTGCTGCATAGCCAACTCCTATGGTCTTTGTCACACCAACGAACATAGGAGTTGGTTATACAGCACAAACAGATCAAGGATCAGGCTAAAAGCGATGAGTTATAAAACACAGCCATTACAGCCTGGTTGTTTAGTCTTAAATATGGCAATTATGTTGTATCTCTCCTCTGTAAAAAAGGAAGCCCTGAGAGATTTGACTGGGCTGTGTTTGTCTTTGAGGATTATGCTATCAAAGTAAAAGATAGCCTTTATTGGCTTCATGTTAGGAGCCCCTGGATACTTCTTGGTCCCCCACCGACTCTTCTTGGGCACTTTAATGATGTCAAATGACCTTTAATTACATTTGGAAGACCGCCACAGCAGAGGTCGTCAGCAAGAAAAGCAGAAAAGTAGTGGAGAAGAAGAGACACACTTCATGTACATGTCTGTACTCTGCTCAGGAAGATAATGGACTTTGAACATCTATAGGCTAGTTCCTCTTGGACATACATTTAATTTATTTTAGTCAATTGTGACCTGCTCAGGTAAGTTTGGTTTGTCACTGGGGTTGACTGTTATTTTGTGTTTTACACCTTAAGTGTTTGAAAATTATCCAGTATGCACTGAAATTGACACATTGTTGAAGAAGTAATGCTACTTTGGATGTTTGTAAATGTCTGGCATTTACTCAAAACTTGAGTAGGCAACCCTTATTAAAGCTTGAGTATGTCGTTTTGGGAAGGGCATCATTCGAAATCTGAGAATAGGACAAAATATCCATTGAGATCTTTTCTAACCATAATCTCACAATTAAAAAGTCAAATTACCCTTCCCAAAACAACATACTCTGTGTTTAACCTGGGAGTGAAGGTAATGACAAACCTCCTAAGATAAGGCCAGGCAGACATGTTGCACAAAACTCTGTTGAGAGTAGACCTACTCCCCGTCTTAGTAGGAAACAAGATACATTTTTTCTTTTTTTGGAGCTCAAAGCGAGGCAATGCGATTTTTTAGTTACCTGTGTCTGAAAGGTTATTTTTATTTCAAAAGCTAAGAAACATACAGTATACCAGTGCCTTGCTTATCAGTCATTCTGTCACTTTCGATGCTGGAACAGTTATAAACATGCACCTTATTCAGGACGTTGATCTATTTTGAAGATTGATACCTTTGAAACCTTTTTGTTGAAAAAAATGTATTTGCATCTGAATGCAAAATAGCCCTGTGACAAACGATCATTATTTGTTATGTCACATACAAGCTAGATTATCATTAAACCCTTGATTTTGTGAAGTTATGTCATACCAATACTGTTAAGATTAACAATTGTAATCTGTCCTGATGAATAATGTTCAGATTTACACTTTTTGATAGGTGCTATGGGAAAGGTGTAGGTTTGTAATTGAGGCGTTTGTGATGCAGCACATTTGGCTAAAGTTTATTGGCATTTCCCAAACAGTTATTGTGTGACGTTGCTTCCAGAGGCTATTTGAAACTTGGTAGTGAGCGTTGCAAATGAGGACAGACCATTTTTTAGGCTTCAGCACTCGGTGGTCCTGTTTTTATATATATATTTTGTATTTTTGTATTTTTTTACTGACAAATAAAATAAATCAATCAATACAAACTGTGCAGTGCCAATTTATGATTACATCTGTTACAAAACACCAAAAAGTTTAATGACATTTGGAGATTGTCAAGCCAAGCCTTTGATACTGCGCTGTAAAAAAATTACTGTAGAAATTACAGTAAATTAAAAAGTTGCCAGTAAAATTTCTGTAAAACAACAGTGTTTTACTGTAAATTAGAATTACAACATGTTGCTGTAGATGTACTACAATAACTTACTGTTTATAAATAACAGCAATTTGCTGTATTTTTACAGTACCTGTACACCTTTCTAATTACAATATACAGTGGGGTATTTTCTTTATATTTAGTCAGCCACCAATTGTGCAAGTTCTCCCACTTAAAAAGATGAGAGAGGCCTGTAATTTTCATCATAGGTACACATCAACTATGACAGACAAAATGAGAAAAAGAAATCCAGAAAATCACATTGTAGGATTTTTAATGAATTTATTTGCAAATTATGGTGGAAAATAAGTATTTGGTCAATAACAAAAGTTTCTCAATACTTTGTTATATACCCTTTGTTGGCAATGACACAGGTCAAACGTTTTCTGTAAGTCTTCACAAGGTTTTCACACCCTGTTGCTGGTATTTTGGCCCATTCCTCCATGCAGATATCCTCTAGAGCAGTGATGTTTTGGGGCTGTCGCTGGGCAACACGGACTTTCAACTCCCTCCAAAGATTTTCTATGGGGTTGAGATCTGGAGACTGGCTAGGCCACTCCAGGACCTTGAAATGCTTCTTACGAAGCCACTCCTTCGTTGCCCGGGCGGTGTGTTTGGGATCATTGTCATGCTGAAAGACCCAGCCACGTTTCATCTTCAATGCCCTTACTGATGGAAGGAGGATTTCACTCAAAATCTCACAATACATGGCCCCATTCATTCTTTCCTTTACACGGATCAGTCGTCCTGGTCCCTTTGCAGAAAAACAGCCCCAAAGCATGATGTTTCCACCCCCATGCTTCACAGTAGGTATGGTGTTCTTTGGATGCAACTCAGCATTCTTTGTCCTCCAAACACGACGAGTTGAGTTTTTACCAAAAAGTTATATTTTGGTTTCATCTGACCATATGACATTCTCCCAATCCTCTTCTGGATCATCCAAATGCACTCTAGCAAACTTCAGACGGGCCTGGACATGTACTGGCTTAAGCAGGGGGACACGTCTGGCACTGCAGGATTTGAGTCCCTGGCGGCGTAGTGTGTTACTGATGGTAGGCTTTGTTACTTTGGTCCCAGCTCTCTGCAGGTCATTCACTAGGTCCCCCTGTGTGGTTCTGGGATTTTTGCTCACCGTTCTTGTGATCATTGCTTACCTATTGCAGATTCAGTCTTCCCAGCCTGGTGCAGGTCTACAATTTTGTTTCTGGTGTCCTTTGACAGCTCTTTGGTCTTGGCCATAGTGGAGTTTGGAGTGTGACTGTTTGAGGTTGTGGACAGGTGTCTTTTATACTGATAACAAGTTCAAACAGGTGCCATTAATACAGGTAACGAGTGGAGGACAGAGGAGCCTCTTAAAGAAGAAGTTACAGGTCTGTGAGAGCCAGAAATCTTGCTTGTTTGTAGGTGACCAAATACTTATTTTCCACCATAATTTGCAAATAAATTCATTAAAAATCCTACAATGTGATTTTCTGGATTTCTTTTTCTCAATTTGTCTGTCATAGTTGACGTGTACCTATGATGAAAATTACAGGCCTCTCTCATCTTTTTAAGTGGGAGAACTTGCACAATTGGTGGCTGACTAAATACTTTTTTCCCCCACTGTATGTTCAATTGTATTCTTCATACTATAAAATAATGGCACGGAATTATAAGCAAATCCTGTCTGCTAAATGAACTAGTGTAGCCCACAGCCATATGGCATAACCAGATCAGGGCCTAAAATAAGGTCAACTGAGAGTATGCTATTCTGTTCTTCTGAAATAGACTACATTTTCTTCATGTCATGTTTCGGTAGACCTGTCTAAAATATATAATGGATTTATTGTGATGGTGTAGGCTATTACATGGATTTATTGTTTATGTTAATTAATGGTCAATTACCGTGAGACTGGCAGTTATTTGCTTGACAATCACCGGCGGACAAGATTTCATGACCACCACAGCCCTAATCTCACCCCGCGAAGCACACGGTAAGGTCAGTGACAGTTATTTTTTCTGTTAAGGTTATAAAACTGTCATAAATAACGCACTGTGCAAAATTGTGATATAAAGGTGCATACTATGTACTGTAGTTGTATTTATTAGGGATCCCTGGCTGGGCCACTCAAGGACATTCAGAGACTTGTCCCGAAGCCATTCCTGCGTTGTCTTGGCTGTGTGCTTAGGGTTGGGAGGTGAAACGCCTTGTGAATACCACAATGATGTAATGAATACTCAGACAGAGTGGTAAGATCCAATCGCAGAATAGCGATGCTTTATTAGAGTACAGACAAGGGAATAGCTTAATCGTGGTCGGGCGGGCTGTGGTCAAAACCGGGCCAGGCATAGACAGGCAGAGGTACCAATGGAGCGGGCTTAGTCGTAGTCGAGGGCACAGGCACAGGATCAGAGGACGGTAATCACTGAGGTAGACAAGCAGAGGATTAAGCAATTCGAGGAGTCAACGTCTGCTAAATGACTAAAATGTAAATGTAAATGTAAACAACAAGGCACAGGTCGGATACACGGGTAAGCAAAACAACAAACTCTCTCTCTCTCTCTCTCTCTCTCTCTCTCTCTCTCTCTCTCTCTCTCTCTCTCTCTCTCTCTCTCGGAACAAAACGCTTAGCAAGTCACAAAGGAACAATACCTCGCGCCGACTGAGCTTCTGAGCACACCTTAAATCCTACACTAATTACTGACAGGTGTGCTCAGAACTCAGGTGAACCAGATCGAGTCTGATGACTCCCCCTCTCTGTAGATCGGGGAAGTGTCAGACTCTGTCTAGACCCTGCCAACCCCCGATCCCTTACAAATGAATGCAAATCCACATGTCAAAGTAAAAATTAATACCCCCACGGGGGATTCAAACTTATGTCGCAAGTGGGAAAAGCTTCAGGAACTAGGCATCTTATCACTGTGAGCTTTTTGTCCAGACACAATTTTGCTTGTGATGCAGCTAATTTAAGTATCAGAACATGCCGGTGGACTAATGGTAAGGATGATTTAAAAACCCCATTAGATATAATTTACACTGAACAAAAATATAAACGCAACATGTAAAGTGTTGGTCCCATGTTTCATGAGCTGAAATAAAAGATCCCAGAAATGTTCCATACGCACTAAAAACGTATTTCTCTCAAATGTTGTGCACAAATTTGTTTACATCCCTGTTAGTGAGCATTTATCCTTTGCCAGTACAATTCATCCACCTGATAGGTGTGGCATATCAAGAAGCTGATTAAACAGCATGATCATTACACAGGTGAACCTTCTGCTGGGAACAATAAAACGCCACTCTAAAATATGCGGTTTTGTCACACAACACAATGCCACAGATGTCTCAAGTTTTGAGGGAGTGTGCAATTGGCATGCTGACTGCAGGAATGTCCACCAGAGCTGCTGCCAGAGAATTGAATGTTCATTTCTCTACCATAAGCCACCTCCAACGTTGTTTTATAGAATTTAGCAGTACGTGCAACCGGCCGCAAAACCGCAGACCATGTATGGGTATGGCATCGTATGGGCGAACGTTTTGATGATGTCAACGTTGTGAAAAGAGTGCCCCGTGGTGGTGGGGTTATGGTATGGGCAGGCATAAGCTATGGACAACGAAAACGATTGCATTTTATCGATGGCAATTTGTCATGCCATTCATCCGCCGCCATCACCTCATGTTTCAGCATGATAACACAATTCCTGGAAGCTGAAAATGTCCCAGTTCTTCCATGGCCAGCATATTTACCAGACATGTCTCCCATGTTTGGGATGCTACTTTTTTTTTTTTAAGGTATCTGTGACCAATAGATGCATATATGTATTGCTAGTCGTGAGATCCATAGATTAGGGCCTAATTTATTTATTTCAAATGACTGATTTCCTTATATGAGCTGTAACTCAGTAAAATCTTTGAAATTGTTGCATGTTTTGTTTATATTTTTGTTCAGTATACGTTCTGAGAAGTAGTCTCACTCTTATTTATCATGCGTTGTCTTGTTTTCAGGAGAGAAGCCATTCCTATGTCCTGTCGAGGGCTGCGGACGGTTGTTCACCACCTCCAACATCCGCAAGGTTCACATCCGTACACACACAGGAGAGCGGCCGTACTACTGCGCCGAGCCTAGCTGCGGGCGATCCTTCTCCAGTGCCACAAACTACAAGAACCACATGAGGATTCACACAGGCATGTACCAAAAAACGAGGCTTCTTCTTTACATGTTGTTTACATCGCCATTTAGCAAGGAACAATCTAATGAAGGCTTTTTGCACCTAAATGTCATATTCTTTAGAGTTGTCCTATATTTCTTGATGCAATCACAAAATAGCTTGATTGAGTTATTTTGCTCAATGATACCAATGTGTTGTACACGTCTTTGTGTACAGGAGAGAAACCGTATGTGTGCACCGTGCCTGGGTGTGATAAGCGCTTCACGGAGTACTCCAGTCTGTACAAGCACCATGTGGTCCACATGCCCTGCAAGCACTATAACTGCAAACACTGTAGGAAGACTTACAAGCAGATCTCCACCCTGGCCATGCACAAGCGCACAGAGTACAACGACACAGAGCCCATCGAAGAGGAGCCGGAGGCCTACTTTGCACAACCCACAGGTCAGTATGTGTGTGTGTGTGTGCATGAACTTGTGGGTGCATTTGTATATGAATGAGAGAGAACAAATACTGCACTCTGCTCAACTGTGATTTATGAAGAGAAATGCCACTACATTTTCTTAGAAATAGAGGTAATGATGAGGAAGTCATTAAGCATTTTTAGATGATGTTGAATACTGACAAAAATTGGAATGATGCAGATTCACTGTAAGCTTGGTTATGGAGATGACTGTCATTGGCCCTTATTCAATCCAAGACTGATCATCAACATCCTAAACTTATTTTACCTGTTGAAATACAATAAGTGTTTTATTTACTCTGTTATTTTTCTAAGCTTGACCCCGTTTTCCCTGTTGGATTCAAATGCCATTGATGATCCTGGGGTCACCTACACATCTGTAGTGGAAGGGGAGGCATCCGGGTTCGAACAGGTGTCTGTGGGTACCCCAGAGGTTCTAGGGCAACAGCACCAAGTGTCCCTGGTCACACAGGACGGAACAACGCAGCAGGTAAAGAAACATCACACACAAAACAAGAATCCATTTCACACATTCAGTGTTTTTTATACTATAGCTTAATCTCCACCCCCTTGCATATGGATGTGTTATATTATTCTTTGCCAATTGGATGTGCAGAATATTTGTATTTTATGGGCTAAATAAGTATTTTTGCTGTTAAGAAAGATCGATATCACTTTACTTGACACCCAGTGTCGTAACACGTTATGACACAGTTATAACCATGTCATATGTCATAACAGCAGACATAACTTGTCATAATATGGTCATAATATGGTCATAACATGACCCATATATTTACACCTGTTGTGACATAAATTGCATTATTTTATGGCTGGTTATGACACCTAAATAAGTGTCAAAACCCACATTTATTCAAATTAGTTTTTTCCTTGCTAAGAAGTTTCCTTTCGTTAGTTTGTTGTAATGAATTATTTACCGTCATGTTTTTTTCATCATATTTTAAATAACTGTCATGAAGTATTCTGGCCAGCCTGTGTCACTTTACTTGGACTAGGAAAATACACTTTATGACACTGTCAAGAAGCATTATGACCATCATAATCATATCAGCCAGATAGGCCTATTACGTACATGCCCTTATATCAGTCATCAGTCAAAAAGAGGGTGTCTTGTCCTGCTCCTAAAATCTGCTCCTGCTTTTATCCCAGTCATCAGAAATAGAGCATTGGGGTAGGTGCATGTCTAACATCAATGTGTGCGCAATTACAATGATAATTTAATATGGTCAATTTAAAAAATATGTTATACATACTGTTGTTGAACCATTTTTTTATTTAACCTTTATTTAACCAGGTAAGCCAGTTGAGAACAAGTTCTCATTTACAACTGCGACCTGGCCAAGATAAAGCAAAGCAGTGCGATAAAAACAACAACAACACAGAGTTACACATGGGATAAAACTAAACATACAGTCAATAACACAATAGAAAATGCCAAGAGTGTGCAAAGCTGTCATCAAGGCAAAGGGTGGCTATTTGAAGAATCTCAAATAGAAAATATATTTTGATTTGTTTAACACTTTTTTGGTTACTACATGATTCCATGTGTTATTTCATAGTTTTGATGTCTTCACTATTATTCTACAATGTAAAAAATAGTTTAAAAAAATAAAAATAAAACTTGAATGAGTAGGTGTGTCCTAACTTTTGACTGGTAGTGTACATAGACATGGAATCACTAGTCACTTTAATAATGTTTACATACTGCTTTACTCATTTCATATGTATATACTGTATTCTATTCTACTGTATTTTAGTCAATGCCAAATCAAATCAAATCAAATTGTATTTGTCACATACACGTGTTTATCAGATGTTATAGCAGGTGTAGTGAAATGCTTGTGCTTTTAGCTCCGACAGTGCAGTAATATCTAACAAGTAATATCTAACAATTTCACAACATATACCCAATATACACAAAACTACTAAGGAATGGAATTTAAGAATATATACATATATGGACAGGCAATGACAGAGCGGCATGGACTAAAATACAGTAGAATATTATAGAATAGAATACAGTATATACATATGAGATGAGTAGTGCAAGATATGTAAACATTATTAAAGTGACTAGTGTTCCATTTCTTAAAGTGGCCAGTGATTTCAATAGGCAGCAGCAGTCTCTAATGTGCTAGTGATGGCTATTTAACAGTCTGATGGCCTTGAGATAGAAGCTGTTTTTCATTCTCTCGGTCCCAGCTTTGATGCACCTGTCACTCCGACATTGCTCGTCCTAATATTTATATATTTCTTAATTTCATTATTTTACTTTTTTGTGTGTGTATTGTTGTGAATTTGTTAGATACTACTGCACTGTTGGAGCTAGGAACACAAGCATTTCACTACACCCGCAATAACATCTGCTAAATATGTGTATGTAACTTGATTTGATCATACTAAATGGAGATTTGGAATTTACGTACAGAATAATACGACATGCTCTGAGACCAGGTTCCACATCGGTTTGCGATTGTCCTACCTGATCCTCCCACCTACCTTCCATGTTTGAGGACATGTATTTCCATTGTTAAAGCGGTCACGCTACCATCTTGTCAATATAATACATAATCTTTGGGTACACCCATCTTTTAAAAGCTCATGGTTCGTTCCCATTGGCTGAGGAGTAGGTAATCTGATCAAAGGTCGCGGGAAGCCCTGCACCACGCGCGTGACAGGAGCTTCATTAAAACAATTTTTGTAAACATAGCTAGTGAAAATACACTTTTATAGTTTGTAATGTTTTAAAATAGCTGATTCATTTTATTGCGAGTTTACGGGGTTATTTTTTGTGGTTACTGGTTTCTGGACGAGGAGTTGCTGTGCGGCGCAGCCATTTTCCGGTTAACTTGTAACGTTAGCTATTAGGAGTGGTAACGGCGTCAAGCTAGACGTATATTAACGAACGTAGCTAGCTACACGTCTTCTGAGCCCTCTTGCTACTTATTATGTTAAATTTTGCCACCCGTCAAATCAAGAGAACGTTAACGTGTTCGCGGAATGTAGGGTTTAGGAGATCTCTGAGCAAGTTGGTTTACTTTTTGCCGTACTTCTCGTTTGCTACAGTAGCTTGCTAGCTAACGTCAACTTTGCTGTGTTGCTAGCCGACGTAGTTCTTGACTTTTCTGGTGTACAGTGACTCTTGATATTACAAGCTAGTAGCTAATTATCGTATGGTGATAAATACTGGTGGATAGCTAATTTAGCTAGCTAACGTTAGTTGTATAGTAATTTACGTGGATTAGCTAACAGTTGAGTTGGTTTCAATTTTAGTTAGCTAACTATAAACAACCACATTTTAAGAAGAAAGTGATAGCCAGGGTTTAAATGAAAAATGCAGAGTTACAGTTGCAGTCGTCGACATGGAAGTTTATCTCCCAACGCCCGACCAATACGTCAAAAGTTACAGTTTGCACCGAGCGATGAAGGAGACGAACCGATTGAGGACGGCAACAACAGCACAGGAGCCGAATCGGCTTTTGCAGAAATGGACTCTGCAGTGCATCAGCGACGGGACAGTGTCGATAAACGACTCGAGGACAACAGCCCTCTGAATCGGATTGAGGATGATGTGGAACGGTGCCGGTGGAGCGAAGGATTCAGTTATCCGGTTCACCTTCAGTCCCTCAGTAGCGTTATTTTCACGAAGGGCTCCCCAGCGTCTCCACGGAAAAGCTCTCAGGCGTACGGGAGTTCACCGAAGCGGACATACATTCAGGACGACGAGGACTGCTCGACCTCACCTATTACAGACTGCCCCGACACACCTCCACATAAAACCGTTAAAAAACTACGCCTTTTTGATACTCCACACACACCAAAGGTTTGAGAACGTTTGATGCAGAAAACCTGCAATTTTTATTAAACATACTCGCCAATATCATTTTGACAACTTAGTGCAATGTAACTAATGCTAGCTAACATTTATGGAGTAGTCGCCATTTTATGCATTTTCTGATATTTTCAAGAATCAAGATATTTTTTTCATGATATGATTTGTGCACCATGTGCCACCCTTGTAGAAAGTAAGGAAGAATGTAACGTTAACTATTTATATTGCATTAACATTGATGGAGTAGCTATGTTTGCCAGTTTATGCATTTTCTGATATTAATGCCACTCTTGTAGAAAGTAAGGAAAACAAAACAAAACTAGCTGTCGAAAGGACCCACTTTTGTAGTGGTGTACAATTACATACACAGCAGTCAGTCGGCCTCATTGACCACGTTTACATGCACACCAATATCCCGTTATTATTCGGTATACTCAAGTATTCTGTTTTTGAGTTTACGCAAATAAACGTCATCCCGTTTACAATAACCCGAAAAGGCTTGTATCCCGGTTATGAGAACCGAATAAGATGCCTCAGATATGCTGATCTTAAATGGGATACTGTAGCATGTAAAAATCTTATCCCATTTACTGGTGTTTTTCGCGGTGTGCGCAGGCTTCTTTCACCCCCTAATTTAGACATGTTTCTTCTTATAATTTACGACATTTGGTAGGCCATTTGTATGTCAACTATAGTTAGATACATGCAGCTTCTCTTCTGTCATAACTTGTTGCCCTAGAAGACTAAATAAAGTAGTGCTCACCAGAATGTCTTACATCGATAGAATGCATTAGTAGGCTAATCTAGTTAACACCGGTAAAGTTGTCTGTTTTGTTTAGTGAGTGTAGAGAAATCACAATAACTCCATAACAGTGGAAAGATTGGTCCTGTGCGAAATGTGGTGGTGGTACTTAGAGAATTTTTAAGAGCGATATGCGCTACTATCTGCAATACTGTGCACATGTAAACTTGGTCATTGAAACAGCAGGCAATACTGTGCACATGTAAACTTGGTCATTGAAACAGCAGGCAATACTGTGCACATGTAAACTTGGTCATTGAAACAGCAGCATGGCTTTTGACCAAGGGACGAGGGGTCCAGTCTGGAAGCACGTTTTTGACTGCCCCATAGAGAAGTCAAATTTGAAAATTCCTAATAAGAATTATTGTCACCGGGACGATATTTTAATTTATTTTCCATTACTCACAGCCGAAGATATTAACATTTTATATTCATGCTCTGAGTTCATGACCCCAGCTAGCCAGCGGAAGTGCCGGTTAGCTAGGATTTTTTGTTGTTGTACTTTTACCCCTTTGTCTCCCCAATTGGTAGTTACAGTCTTAGACCGCTACGCCACTCGGGAGGCCCCGGTTGGGTAGTTAAGCCAAAGATTTGTATAACTATACCAAGATAGACCACAGCCTGTCGTTATCAATGGAAACAAATGAGCCATAGTGGGCAGAACATGCAAGGAGGGGGGCAGAGCCAAGCACGAGCTAGCGAGATCCTATTGGCGTGTTGTAGCATCATCTGCATATTTCTGTTTGGGAACGCCTACTCAGTGAAGTCGCGTGTGCAATAATTAAATTAGCCTTTGCACTCCTTATAAACAACCCGATTTAATAAAAAAAATAAAAACACTTTTGCCAAGGGTAAAGTCTACAACCCATAGTCCACTCTGTTCATAACATATTCTAGTTTTGGGTACAGAACTGTATTGAGATCAAAAGTTTCATAGATGAGAAAATTTGCAGAATGTCTGCCAAAATCCATCTTGTTCCATCTTCTCCCACGGCCCTCCAGTGGGCTTCCTCTCACTACCATATTTGGTAGTGAGTGGAAACGCCAAGCGGATGCTTCACATTTATACATCCAGTGAAATATGTCTCATTGTTCTATCTGTGGTTAAGCTGTCCAGGTGCTCTGACAGAGTTCTTGGCACTTGTTCGCTGTCTGTCCAGTGCGCACTGAGTGCTAGTGCGCACGCGGAGTAATCCGAGAAAGATGGCAGCAACCATGAAACACGAATGTCAGTAGATTACTTTGAAAACAAAGGTCGGCCATCTTGGAGGCCTCAGTACTTTTGACAGCAGCATGGCTTTTGACTTATTTGAAACGTTACATTTTACAGTCATTAGTAACGCCCAATAATAGTCACATCCATTGTCCCACTTTTGTAATACTGTACAATTACATAACACAACAGGTTGGCAGCAGGACCTAATGACTCATTGAAACTTTAAACATTTTCAAAAATGTAAAGGTAGTTGTTGGTGGAATAATAGTAAAGGCCCAGTGACCTATTTATTTATTTGTACTGTGCAGTTATATAACGCACAGTCTGTCAGCTGGCCAAATGACTAATTGATTCCAAATCAGACATAATTGAAAGGCATATTTTCACTTCAATTTCACTTCAACTTTACTCAATTAGTTATTTATATATGTGATAATGTTATTCCAATTAATTAAGGGTATTTTAGCTTTATCAAAAGGTTTGTTGTATAATAAGTGTCTCAACATGTCTTGAATATGTTAATTATGTCATTCACAGAGTTTGCTGAACAAAGCCAGAACTACCATCTCAGTGTCCTCAAGTAGGAGAGTGGCCCTCTTCGGGATTGTGCAATCCACAGGAAAATCTGATCCGGACAGCAGGAGAAGCCAGACCCCTTTGGTCAACATCAACCCCTTCACCCCTGAATCCCTCCTCATCCAGTCTGCCACTCAACAGAGGAACAACAGAAAGAGGGCACACTGTAACGAGTCTGTCACTCATTAAGCATTGTTAAAATATAGGACTAACTTTATTTTTGCCAACCAAGTATTGGACTATCTAACAATGGAACTTAGTCCAATTTTCAACAGAGGATAATTGAACACTTGTGTTTTAATCTTATTACATTTTAGTCATTTAGCAGACGCTCTTATCCAGAGCGACTTACAGTTAGTGAGTGCATACATTTTCATACTGGTCCACCGTGGGAAACGAACCCACAACCCTGGCGTTGCAAGCGCCATGCTCTACCAGCTGAGCTACAGGGGACTTATCGCTTGATACCTGAATGTGTCCATATGTCGGTACACACAGGTTGTAGCCCATTGTTATTTCTAGCCTGGTCGTTAAATCCGTTGACAAACATAAGCAAGGCACTTAACCCTAATTGCTCCTGTAAGTCGCTCTGGATAAGAGCGTCTGCTAAATGACTAAAATGTAAATGTAATGAGTACGGCAAAAGTCTGGCAGGAAACCAGGACCCCATCATGGTCACTAATGAACTCTGCCGTGTGTGTGAAGGCCTCCGTGCTGCCCTCTGGTGTGTAGAATGTATGCTAACAAACTCTGTCTCATCTTATTCAGCTCCTGTGGTGAGGACATGGAGGCGAGTGACGCTGAAACAGAGGAAGAAGTCATTCCTCCACCAAAGGTAGTTATTTTCTTGTCCTGATTTCTTTATAGCATTGTGATAGCATTGTGATCGGCTTGGTTCACTTGCGGGCATGTTATTTTGCCCATCAGCAAAGCTCTCAACCTGATGTTCATTTGTGCGTATCCAGTTAAATGGAGTGTAATGTGAAGCAATGATAACATAGTGTAACTATATATTATTTGGATTAATATGATTTTCTATTAAATCTCTATACTCAGAGAATCACCATGATGGAGAGCAACATGAAGTCCAGATACGCCTCAGAGTTCCACGAGCTGGAGAAGATTGGCTGTGGGGAGTATGGTGCCGTCTTCAAGTGTGTGAAAAGACTGGATGGCTGCATCTACGCTATCAAGTGCTCGAAGAAGCCCCTGGCAGGCTCTGTGGATGAGTAAGTTGGAGTTTCTGTCTGTGAAGCAGGAGCACCCTATACATTTATTGCATATGGACACTCTTGCTGAAGCCAGTCTCTAGACTTAATGCTGGGAATAGTGAGCTGTCATATCCACAGTCTCTAACAGACAGTGAACATCAAACTTGAAGAAATGCCTAATCTTACCACATCTGTACTTCCCTCCTCCCCCCACAGGCAGAATGCCCTCCGGGAGGTGTACGCCCACGCCGTGCTTGGCCAGCACCCCCACGTGGTGCGCTACTACTCGGCCTGGGCTGAGGATGACCACATGCTCATCCAGAATGAGTACTGCAACGGCGGCACCCTCTCGGACGTCACGGCCGAGAACTACCGGCGGCTCGGCTTCCTGTCAGAGCTGGAGCTGAAGGCCCTTCTGCTGCAGGTGACGCGCGGCCTCAAGTACATCCACTTGTCCTCACTGGTCCACATGGACATCAAGCCTAGTAAGTACCTCTAAGGGGAACGCATGAACCTTTATATCAGGAGATATTTTGGAATTAAAAACAAATTATGTTTAGCTTTTTAACAGCAAATAAGAGAAACCAGCACACTGCTCTTGCTCATATCAAATATTTTTTATAGTAAAAATGTTTACAGCAGGAACTCTTGTGAAAAACATCCCTATTTCAATGCAATTTGTTTGACGTGTTTTTGTCTTTACTTAGTCATTAGCTAGTTTCCATCCAATTGGCTACAGATTTTCATGCAAATATTCAAAAATCTGCATAAAAACAATATGCGCATTTTCCCACCAGAGATGTTTCCAAATTGACTTGTTGCAGATAAAAGGCTATGCATGATGACATAGTGCACATAAAAATACCTTTTGGGGTTAAATTCCCATTTACAGACAACAAAAGACAAGTTAAATGGGTTTTCATGGCATTTTCAACTCTACTGATGGTTTTGTCACACATTTTTTTTTGGTGTTATATAGCGAGTGAGCCCACTCTGGTATTGGCACGTGCGCTCTAGCCAACAGCGCTATCTGCTTGCTGTTGGCTAGAGTGCACGTATAGCCTACTACATGAGATTTATTATATTACATTATATTATTATTATTATGGACAAAAGAGCGAGATTATTTGTCAAACAGCAGCCAAGCATCGATGATTATGTCACCAGAATAAGACCCTTGATATTTATTGGAAAGGAGCATCAAGATCATCACCGTGCACTTTCACCACCCTGTGAAGGTCATCATCCTTTATTTAATCTGTAGCCTAATAAACTGCAGTCGTAGTAGGAGGACCACACATGTCATTGTGTGACTCCAAGTTTACTTCGCCTAATTCATTTTACCGACAAGATCCCACCTTGTCTAGCATATTTTGTTTTGTCGACATTTAGAAGTTTACCGAAAAATGTTGTGTTTTCATCAGGCCTGTCATTACGTTTTTTGTACTTTACCCTCATAAAAAGGTTGGATGGAAACCTGGTTAGAACTAATTTGTGTATTGTCTCTTTCAGGCAATATTTTTATCTCACGCAAGATGATTGGCAGTGTAGACGCGTGTGACGAAGAGGAGGACGAAAAGGATGGACTGGCCACCAGTGTGGTGTACAAAATAGGTGACCTTGGCCACGTGACGAGGTTGAACAATCCTCAAGTTGAGGAAGGTGACAGCAGGTTCCTGGCAAATGAAGTCCTTCAAGAGGTGAGTGTTCTCTCCAGGAGAAACTTAACAGATCCTCCCTGGCTAAAGTGTAGTATTTGATAGTTAAAATGGTTCTCTACAGCTTTCCTAATCACGTCAATCTTTTCTCCCAGGACTACAGTAACTTGACGAAGGCAGACATCTTTGCCCTGGCTCTGACTGTGATCAGTGCCTCTGGGGCAGAGCCTATGCCCACCAATGGGGACAAGTGGCACCAGATTCGTCAGGGAAAACTTCCACTCATCCCACAAGTTCTCTCTCAGCAATTCCTGAGTCTACTCAAGGTAAGAACGATATTAGCCTTTCCTAGTCTATTGGCCCTGCGCAGCCGATGTCCATTTAGCGCGAGTGCGCTGTTGCAAGCCGGCGATGAACCTCTGGCTGGACTGCATCTTGTTAGCTACCCACTCATGCTGCATATAGTTTGGCTTACGTTTGCGAACTCCTGGCTTAAGCCACTTGAATAATGACACATGTTATGTAGACCTATTGAAGGTGTTAATTAATTTACTGTTCGGCAAAACAATGTCCATATACAGGCTACAGCACTTTAACGTCTTGCTAGCTAGCATAACTTTGCTAGCTAGCTTACAGCTGAAGCTAACGTCAGTTCACTATCCTAAAACTTTATTTTGTTTTAATATGCAAAGCAAGCTGATTGTTTCAAACTGTTCACTGGGTTAAATGACTTTCTCTTTATTGAGGAACTGTTGCATGTGAGAGAGGAGTGTCTTGAGTGACTGGTCTGCTCCAGTCTTAGAGACAGTGCACCTTTTTTTATGAAAGAAAAGATTAGGCTGCTTCTATGCAAATGTTGTTGATCGGTAGGCTAATGCAAGTCCCAAAATGGAAGGGCAACAGATTGCGTGTCATCTGTAGCACAATAGACTCCACTGAAATAAGCCAAAACAAGCTTAATAACTCAATGCATGCTCACACGCCTATTGAATATGCATTCACCTGTATTGTGAGTAGGCCTATGCCATCTTGATTTACCCAGTTTATCAAGAGCTTTACCATTCAAAACAAATTATTACCATTATGTTATGTAGTTAGATTGGTATATACAAAGTGAAATGTATTGTTTGAATTTAAAATGTATTAATTAACCCTTTACACTTGTGGGAATTGGCCTATATGGATAGTGCTAAATTGAAATGTTTCTTACAGAAGAAATATGAAAAGCATATGCATAACCATGGTATCACTTGAAAGGGAACAGTTGGGAGATAATGGGAAAATTATTAGACCAAAGGTGAGGACACAACCGTTAACCTGACACAAGACTGAATCCAAACATTATACTGTTGATTCTATGTGCATTTTACATTTACTGTACTTTTCGCCGCATTTGTTGATACGAAATCTGAAAATACTCTGGATACATTCAGTAACATAAGACTATTCCTGGAAAATGTGGGGTAGGTGCAACATAAGACCAAAACAATTACAAGGGTTTGAGTGAGTGGACTAACTGGTGTCTCCAAGTGGCCACACACCTCTACAAAGTGTGCACAGTTCCTAAGCAATTTCAATGCACTTTTATGACTCTAAGAAGAGTCTTCAACTATAAGGTACTTTTTTGAGCTCTCCTAGCTGTGCCGTTGAGGAACTAGAGCAAACATGTAGGGTTGTGACGGTATTTGAATAACCGTGTAACTGACGATTATGGATGAAGACCGCCATGAAAATAAAATAAGGGTCAAAACTGTTTTAAATAGGCCTACTTTCATTTTTTAAATTAACTCTAAAAATAAGTGTTATTTTCGTCCGAATAATTAGGAAGAAAAAAATACATACTAGCACGTCTTGTTTATGACTCTGTTCACATCAATTGCGAAATATCGTCCTGCCACAATCCGTCAATTATTTATTCGGAACAGGTTTGATTTTTTTCCATATTTTCGCATATGAAAATAAGCTGTTGACCAATAGAAATGATCTGGGACACTGCCACTGACAGGCCACGCACTGCCACTGACAGGTCTGTTGTGATTTTTTTATTTTATATTTTATTTTTACATTCTTAGCTCAAAGTGTTTTGTATCATTACATACAGCCAGGAAAAACTATTGGATATCAGAGCGACGGTAACTCACCAGAACTACCAGCATTACGACCAGGAATACCACTTTCCCGAAGCAGATCCTTTGTTTGCTCTCCCCAGGGCAATTTAACTGATTCCAGCGGCTGACCCAAAATATCGCCGGCAGAGGAGAGGCACTCGGAGTGGCCTGCTGGTTCAACTTAGGAGGCGCGCACACCACCCACTGCTTCCAAGTATATTACTCGCTAATGTTCAGTCTTTGGATAACAAAGTCGATGAGCTCAGGGCAAAGATTTATTTCCAGAGAGGCATCAGGGCCTGTAACATACTTTGTTTCACGGAAACATGACTCTCTCTGGATATTCTGTCGAAATCGGATTGAGCCAGATGGGTCCTCAGTTCATCGCGCAGACAGAAATGTATATCTCTCCGGGAAGCAGAAGGGCGGAAGTGTGTGTTTCATGATTAATGACTCATGGTGTAATTGTAGTAACATACAGGAACTCAAGTCCTTTTGTTCACCCGACCTAGAATACCTCACAATCAAATGCCGACCGTATTATCTCCCAAGATAATTTTCTTCGGTTATAGTCACGACCGTGTATATCCCCCCCCCTCTCGCCGATACCACGACGGCCCTCAAAGAACTTCACTGGACTTTATGCAAACTGAAAACCACATATCCTGAGGCTGCATTTATTGTAGCTGGGGATTTTAACAAAGCAAATTTGAGGTCTAGGCTGCCGAAGTTCTATCAACATATCGACTGTTGTACTCGGGCTGCTAAAATTCTCGACCATTGCTATTTGAACTTCCAGGATGGTTATAAGGCCCTCCCCCGCCCTCCTTTCGGCAAATCTGACCACGACTCCAATTTGCTCCTCCCTTCCTATGGGCAGAAACTCAAACAGGAAGTACCCGTGCTAAGGACTATTCAATGCTGGTCTGACCAATCGGAATCCACGCTTCAAGATTGTGTTTTGATCACGTGGACTGAGATATGTTCCAAGTAGCTCACGAAAATAATTTCGATGAATACACTGAAACGATGACTGAGTTTATCAGGAAGTGTATAGGAGATGTTGTGCCCACTGTGACTATTAAAATGTACCCTAACCAGGAACCGTGGATAGATGGCAGCATTCGCGCAAAACTGAAAGTGTGAACCACCACTTTTAACCATGGCAAGGTGACTGGGAATATGGCAGAATACAGTGTAGCTATTCACGCCGCAAGGCAATTAAACAGGCAAAACATCAGTATAGAAGTACAAAGTGGAGTCGGAATTCAACGGCTCAGACACGAGACGTATGTGGCAGGGTCCACAGACAATCACGGACTACAAAAGGAAAACCAGCCACGTCACCGTCTTCCTTCCGGACAAGCTAAACACCTTTACCCACTTTGAGGATAACACAGTGCCACCTACACGGCCCACTACCAAGAACTGTGGGCTCTCCTTCTCCGTGGCCGACGTGAGTACAACATTTAAGCATGTTAACCCCCGCAAGGCTGCCGGCCCGGACGGCATCCCTAGCCGCGTCCTCAAAGCATTCGCAGACCAGCTGGCTGGTGTGTTTACGGACATATTAGATCTCTCCCTATCCCAGTCTGCTGTCCCCTCATGCTTCAAGATGGCCACCGTTGTTCCTGTACCCAAGAAAGCAAAGGTATCTGAACTAAATGACTATCGCCCCGTAACACTGATCTCTGTCATCATGAAGTGCTTTGAGAGCCTAGTCAAGGATCATATCACCTCTACCTTACCTATCACCCTAGACCCACTTCAATTGGGCTTACCGCCCCAATAGATCCACAGACGATGCAATCGCCATCACACTGCACACTGCCCTATCCCATCTGGACAAGAGGAATAACTATGTAAGAATGATGTTCATTGACTATAGCTCAGCATTCAACACCATAGTACCCTCCAAGCTCATCATTATGCTCGAGGCCCTGGGTCTGAACCCCGCCATGTGCAACTGGATCCTGGACTTCCTGATGGGCTGCCACCAGGTGGTGAAGGTAGGAAACAACACCTTCACTTCGCTGATCCTCAACACTAGGGCCCCACAAGGGTGCGTGCCTAGCCCCCTCCTGTACTCCCTGTTCACCCATGACTGCGTGGCCAAGCACGCCTCCAACTCAATTATCAAGTTTGCAGATGACACAACAGTAGTAGCCATGATTAGCTGTTCAGGAGTCTTATGGCTTGAGGGTAGAAGCTGTTAAGAAGCCTTTTGGACCTAGACTTGGCTCTCCAGAACCAGTTGCTGTGCGGTAGCAGAGCGAACAGTCTATGGGTGGCTGGAGTCTTAGACAATTTTTAGGGCTTTCCTCTGACACCGCCTGGTATAGAGGTCCTGGATGGCAGGAAGCTTAGCCCTAGTGATGTACTGGGCCGTACGCACACTACCCTCTGTAGAACCTTACGGTCGGATGCCGAGCAGCTGCCATACCAGGTGGTGATGCAACCGGTCAGGATACTCTCGATGGTGCAGCTGTATAACTTTTTGAGGATCTGGGGACCCATGCCAAATCTTTTCAGTCTCCTGAGGGGGAAAAGGTGTTGTCGTGCCCTCTTCATGACTGTCTTGGTGTGTTTGGACCATGATAGTTTGTTGGTGATGTGGACACCAAGGAACTTGAAATTCTCAACCCGCTCCACTACAACCCCGTCGATGTTAATGGGGACCTGTTCGGCCCACCTTTTCCTGTAGTCCACAATCCACTCCTTTGCCACATTGCCAGGACTCTGACCTCCTCCCTATAGGCTGTCTTGTCGTTGATCAGGCCTACCACTGTTGTGTCGTCAGCAAACTAATGATGGTGTTGGAGTTGTGTTTGGCCACACAGTCATAGGTGAACAGGGAGTACAGGACTGGACTAAGCACGCACGCACCCCTGAGGGGCCCCAGTGTTGAGGATCAGCATGGCAGATGTGTTGTTCCCTACCCTTACCACATGGGGGCGGCCCGTCAGGAAGTCCAGGATCCAGTTGCAGAGGGAGGTGTTAATTCCCAGGGTCCTTAGCTTAGTGATGAGCTTTGTGGGCACTATGGTGTTGAACGCTGAGCTGTATTAAATGAACAGATTTCTCACATAGGTGTTCCTTTTGTCCAGGTTGGAAAGGGCAGTGTGGAGTGCGATTTCGTGATTTATGACCTTGTCTCATCACTCCCCAACGGGCTCGGGAGAGGTGAAGGTCGAGCCATGCATCCTCTGAAACATGACCCGCCAAGCCACGCTTCTTAACACCTGTTCGCTTAACCCGGAAGCCAGCTGCACCAATGTGTCAGAGAAAATTATTCAACTGACGACCAAATTCAGCCTGCAGGCGCCCGGCCCGCCACAAGGAGCCGCCGCTAAAGCGCGATGAGCCAAGTAAAGCCACCCCGGCCAAACCCTCCCCTAACCTGGACGACGCTGGTCCAATTGTGCGCCGCCCTATGGAATTCCTTGTTGTGACACAGCCCCAGGCTGTAGTGACGCCGCAACACTGCGATGCAGTGCCTTACATTGAAACGCTACTCGGGAGGTCAAATTATAGGTGATTTCAATATGTATTTCTCCATTTATACTACGTGTCAAACTCATTCCATGGAGGGCCAAGTGTCTGAGGGTTTTCGCTCCTCACTTGTACTTGATTGATTAATTAAGGTCACTAATTAGTAAAGAACTCACCTCACCTGGTTGTCTAGGTCTTAATTGAAAGGAAAAAACAAAAACCCACAAACACTAGGCCCTCCAAGGAATGAGTTTGACACCCCTGATTTGTACTGTTCAATCCATTTCCAAACAAAAATAATTTTCAGCATTTACATCAATTTCTACATTTCCTGCACTTTTTATGATAATTTCCACTAGCGATGTCCCCGACCAAAAAAAGAAATGTTGGTCGACCAAGAGTCTGTTCAATCGATTGGTTGAAATTTTAAAATATATATACAGTGCCTTGCAAAAGTATTCATCCCCCTTGGCATTTTTCCTATTTTGTTGCCTTACAACCTGGAATTAAAATTGATTTTTGGGGGGTTTGTATCATTTTGATTTACACAACATGCCTACCACTTTTAAAGATGCAAAATATTTTTTCTTGTGAAACAAAAAAGAAATAAGACGATAAAACAGAACTTGAGCACGCATAACTATTCACCCCCCCCCCTCAATACTTTGTAGAGCCACCTTTTGCAGCAATTACAGCTGCAAGTCTCTTGGAGTATGTCTCTATAAGTTTGGCACATCTAGCCACTGGGATTTTTGCCCATTCTTCAAGGCAAAACTGCTCCAGCTCCTTCAAGCTGGATGTGTTCCGCTGGTGTACAGCAATCTTTAAGTCATACCACAGATTCTCAATTGGATTGAGGTCTGGGCTTTGACTAGGCCATTCCAAGACATTTAAATGTTTCCCCTTAAACCACTCGAGTGTTGCTTTAGCAGTATGCTTTTTGGAGAAATGTCCTCTGGTCTGATGAAACAAAAATAGAACTGTTTGGCCATAATGACCATCGTTATGTTTGGAGGAAAAAGGACGCTTGCAAGCTGAAGAACACCATCCCAACCGTTAAGCACGAGGGTTGCAGCATCATGCTGTGGGGGTGCTTTGCTGCAGGAGGGACTGGTGCACTTCACAAAATAGATGGCATCATGAGGAAGGAAAATTATGTGGATATATTGAAGCAACATCTCAAGACATCATTCAGGAGGTTAAAGCTTGGTCACAAATGGGTCTTCCAAATGGACAATGACCCCAAGCATACTTCCAAAGTTGTGGCAAAATGGCTTAAGGACAACAAAGTCAAGGTATTGGAGTGGCCATCACAAAGCCCTGACCTCAATCCTATAGAGAATGTGTGGGCAGAACTGAAAAAGTGTGTGCGAGCAAGGAGGCCTACAAACCTTACTCAGTTACACCAGCTCTGTCAGGAGGAATGGGCCAAAATTCACCCAACTTATTGTGGGAAGCTTGTGGAAGGCTACCTGAAACGTTACCAAATACTAATTGAGTGTATGTAAACTTCTGACCCCCTGGAAATGTGATGAAAGAAATAAAAGCTGAAGTAAATCATTCTCTCTACTATTATTCTGACATTTCACATTCTTAAAATAAAGTGGTGATCCTAACTGACCTAAAACAGGGAATTTTTACTAGGATTAAATGTCATGACTTGTGAAAAACTGAGTTTAAATGTATTTGGCTAAAGTGTATGTCAACTTTGGACTTCAACTGTATGTATATACATACATACATACACACACACCACCACCAAATACATCAAAACTATGAAATAACACATGGAATCATGTAGTAACCAAAAAAGTGTTAAACAAATCAAAATATATGGGATGGCGTAACACTGCAGAATTCTGTGGTAACCATGCTGGTTAAATGTGCCTTGAATTCTAAATAAAATCACAGACAGTGCAACAGCAAAGCACATGCCGAGATCACCCGTTCACCCACACTGAGTCTTACATAGAGACGGCGGTTGGAACCAAACATCTCCAATTTGGACTCCAAAACCAAAGGACACATTTCCATCGGTCTAATGTCCATTGCTCGTGTTTCTTGGCCCAAGCAGGTCTCTTCTTCTTATTGGTGTCCTTTTAGTAGTGGTTTCTTTGCAGCAATTCGACCATGAAGGCCTGATTCACACAGTCCCCTCTGAACAGTTGATGTTGAGATGTGTCTGTTACTTGAACTCTGTGAAGCCTTTATTTGGGCTGCAATTTCTGAGGCTGGTAACTCTAATGAACTTATCCTCTGCTGCAGAGGTAACTCTGGGTCTTCCATTCCTGTGGCGTTCCTCATGAGAGCCAGTTTCATATCGCTTGATGGTCTTTGTGACTGCACATGTTCCGTATTGACTGACCTTCATGTTGTAAAGCAATGATGGACTGTCATTTCTCTTTGCTTATTTGAGCTGTTCTTGCCATAATATGGACTTGGTCTTTTACCAAATAGGGCTATCTTCTGTATACCCCCCTCCCCCCCTACCTTGTCACAACACAGCTGATTGGTTCAAACGCATTAAGAAGGTAAGAAATTCCACAAATTAACTTTTTTTTTTAAAGACACACCTGTTAATTGAAATGCATTCCAGGTGACTACCTCATGAAGCTGGTTGAGAGAATGACAAGAGTGTGCAAAGCTGTCAAGGCAAAGGGTGGCTATTTGAAGAATCTCAAATATAAAATATATTTTGATTCGTTTAACACTTTGGTTACTACATGATTCCATATGTTATTTCATAGTTTTGATGTCTTCACTATTATTCTACAATATAGAAAATAGTAAAAATAAAGAAAAACCCTTGAATGAGTAGGTGGCCCCGTGTAGCTCAGTTGGTAGAGCATGGCGTTTGCAACGCCAGGTTTGTGGGTTCGATTCCCATGGGGGGCCAGTATGAAAATGTATGCACTCACTAACTGTAAGTCGAGTGTCTGCTAAATGACTAAAATGTAAATGTGTTCTAAAACTTTTGACCGGTTGTGTGTGTGTGTGTGTGTGTGTGTGTGTGTGTGTGTGTGTACATACATACATGCATACATACAGAGTTGCGTATCACATAATTTTTTTAAATGAAATACTGTCATAGAAGGTAAAGTAAAATCTCAAACCGGTCCATGCATCAATACTGGTATAAAGTAAAATACTGTATACCGCCCAGCCCTATTTGGAGCTAAGGCAAGGTTTTTAATACATTTTTGGGAAAGGACATATGTGAGTTGCTTATGTGTCTGAGTGAGATTTGCTGCAAGCAGCTTTGATTGATGGGTCCTTTCCGGTGGGTGGGTGTGCGTTTATGGGTTCATATTCTCTATGTCCATTCAGAAAGTTTCCTAAAATAGGCCTAGCCTGTCTGGACTTCATCTCTTTAATCAGATAGAAAAAAATATGTCTCGTTACAGGCTCAGCATATGTGCGAGAAATGACGACAGTTGTCAGTTTAGCGTTTCCTCTCTTGGGTGCAACTGAATGAAACGTAGCCAAGCTCCTTTCATGATTCATCCTATAGGATGCAAAGCCTATATCCTAATATTTTCAGTAGCATATTATATTTCCAGTAATATATGATTTCTCTCATTACTGCGTCCTCTCTAGCCACTTTGAACAACATATTGCCACAGAGAATGAACGCAGCAGTGTTGGTGACGTTATGCAAATTGTTCGGAAAAGTGGAGGGAAAAAAGCATCGGACTTTAATGGTTTAGTGCGTCAAAATCAGATTTTTTTAAAATTCCCCCTCCAATCTGACATTTCTTAATTTGTATATTAGACTAATATTTAGAGGTAATAAATAATAATGAAATGCTACTGATGATAACTAAGTGTTATAGTGAAGTCGCAGAGAAAAGCCACGTTTCTTGTATACATGGATGTCTCTGGGAAATGTTGTCATTAAAATCTTCAAATGTAATGATATTGAATATCGGCATAAAATATCGGCCTCCTTGACCCCCGAAAATCGGTATTGGCATCAGCCCAAAAAAATCTAATTGGTCGTTCTCTACCTAATACCTTTGCTTATACTTTCCTGTACCACTGCCGTTCAGTGGTGCTCACTGTCCTTGTATAGGACAAACTGATAAAGCTGTGTGATATTGAAAGGGATACAATTTATTTGAAGTAAGCATTTCACGGTCAAGTCTTCACCTGTTTGTATTCAGTGCATGTGATAAATACAATTGTATTTGAACTGTGCTCTCAAACATCCATTGGATTGTGTTAGGCTATTCATTATTGCTAGCTAGTGCTAACCTTTTTTCTCCCTCCCCCTGCAGCTGATGATCCACCCTGACCCCGCCAGGCGGCCGTCCACCTTTGACCTCATCAAGCACCCGGTGCTGTTGACGGCAGCTAGAATGAGTGCGGACCTGCTCCGTGTGGAACTCGATGCAGAGAAGTTCAAGAACGCCCTGCTTCAGAAGTAAGTACAGAATGGCACTGAAACCAAGTGAAACAACGATTGGATATAACACAATGTTTTTCCTGGAAGGTTGTTGCTTTTGTCAACACTACTAAAGGCAGTGGTTAGCTAGTTCTTGCTCTTACATCGGCATACAGAACCTAGTTTGAGGAGCGGAATAGCCTATAACCTGTCAGACAGCTTGAGAACAGCTCCTCTAAAAGCTGGTACAGGAGTGAAACGTGCTTTTGTAAGCCCAGTCCGTGCACAACAATTATAAATGCAATGGCGTGTTAAACAGTTTTGATGGCCACGATATTAAAAACAGCTACTATTTTTATTTCTTAATCACGACTCGTAATTAAAGTGCGCTTTCCATTCAAGTGCATAGACTATAGTCAATGGTAGGCAGGCTATCAGCGCGTCACCCACCACTGCAGTATGAGCTTGAGGCAGTATAATTGTTTAAACCTGAATGTTTTACTTTACTTCCAATAATGAGGCATGTCTTACCTTGCTTCAAAGTAGGCTAGCCAAAATCCAACCATAGAAACGTGGAGACAATTATTTTATGAAGACTTCCTTGGGCCATTAACCCGGCTTGCTATTGTTTCATGTTTCCATTAAATTCTTAATGAAACATGTCAGTTCCTTGAATGCATGTATAGTATTTTCTGTTTGTCACGTCATTTTACTGTTTGGAAAATGTTTTTACCGGTTAATGAGGGTCGGTTAGTCTGCAGCAAAATTTACAAAAATGTGCATCTCTAATTCAGGGTTTGTCTAACTGTTCTACATTGCTTTCCCCAGGGAGCTGAAGAAGGCCCAGATTGCCAAAACTGCAGCTGATGAGAAGGTTCTATCTACGGACAGAGTCCTGACCCGCTCCACTGTCCAGTCCAACCCCCAAACCTCCAGACTCGTCGGCAAGAAGATGAACCGCTCAATGAGCCTGACCATTTACTGAGACTGACTCAAACACAGATCCCCCTGAGTGGGTAGCAATAATGGTGCTGGATCATGGACTGAAAAACAAATATCTTGAGTATCCAACTACATATTCTGTGCGATACAAGTGGCGTGGATTCTACTTAAGACAGTGGTCACCAACCTTTTCTGAGTCAAAATGCAAGCTGTGATCTACCGCACAGATATATATTTTTTTTTATTAACATGACTTTAAAAAACGTATTAAGCCTATGCAACATTAACCAATTGAAAACAGTTCTGTAGCAATGAGGTTTGTGCAGTAGACTATAGGCCCAATACATTATCACTGCATATTGGCTATGCTTGAATTACCCTGCCAATGTTGTTCTCAGACCATTTTAAAATTATATATTTTTTAAATGTGATATATGATCACACTGGTAATAGACTATTTGTTGTATTACTTGAGGCACAGCTGAGTGAGCATAATGATTTGCTTTTTATTTTTTATGGACTGATGGCCTGCATCTGATGGTCAGTCTGAGGGGAGGGAGCACTTAACCCGACTCACCGTCCCGCTGCTCTCCCTCCCTCTGAAAAGGGGACACAGTCTTCCAGCTGATGGCGACAAGTTGCACTGCATTATTTCTGCCTCATGCACCAATTCACGTTGTTACTCCTATGACCAGAGAAAGTGAAATATTGCTCTATTAAAAAAGACACAAGCTGCTAATAATAACGCAAGCTTATCTGAACAATTTGCAATACTCATTCATTCGTTGCAGCATAAATGGAAGTAGGGAGAATGTTCAAAATGTTTAAGCCATAAAATGCACGAAGTGTTGACAGTGCTGAATAACTTAGCAGCTCTTTCCTGTATTCGTTGACTTTCTCTAGTCATGGTTTAGGCCTATAGGTGCTGTTGATTTGCTCTCTGGGCCTGCCGGGTAGGCGGAGTGCTACCTTCAGACATGAAATGGTTCAAAATGGGAACACTTCGCCTTCCCGGCTCTATGGCTGCTGAATCGGGTGCACCTACTGCCAACAGCGCGAAACTAATAAAGAAAAATAGGCTTTATCGTTGTTGTTTTTTACAGAAATGTTTGGCGCTCGACTAGGAATGCCTTGGAGATCGTCATCTCCCGGTTGGTGACCACTGTACTAAGGGTACAGACAACTGGGCCCCATTTCCACTGGTCACTGGGCTGTGGGTGGGCTTTTCTTGTCAAACTCAAGTCAAGACTGAGACTTTGCCATACTCAATCAGTACTGACCTGTCAAACAGTCAGTTCTCTTAATCAAATTACCAGTAATCCTGGTGGTGGACTTCTCATTCCTTACTTTACCTATTCTTTGTCAGCCCCAAGTCTAAGTAGATTGGTGAGGCTCTCCACTGTACTCCCTGCACTTCCTTGAAAGCGTAGCCTTGCTCTTTGTTGGAGAGGGGCACAGAGAAGCCCTTCTCAGTGTGTGAACAGATGTGCGCACCTTACTGCCTGATGTCAGGCATCCGAGGGTCTGGATCTGACAACGCTTTTAATTAAGAGCACTTTGGCGGCAACGGGGGAACTTGCCACATAAAACCTGCTGCTATTCATGTTTGTCTATGTTCAAGGGGGGTTGATGGATTTTTGTTTTCCAATTGTGGTAGTTTTAAATCATTGCTATTAAGGTCACCCATGATCATATTTTGTGTACCATAATTATAAACTTTTGGGAAGACATTTTCACCTTTCTTTTCTTCTTCTGAGTCAAAATGGATCATGCAATACATGTAAGAAAATTGTGTGTATCAAACCTGTTTAAAAAAAAAAAAAAAAGTACTTTCATTGACAATATTACAACTGCTTCATTTACAGCCGCCAACCCTGCCTGTGTTGCATTAAAACAATCATTGTTCTGTTGAGTAGGTTCACCTGTTTTGTGATGATGAATCGCCTTTTATTTTACTGTCACTGCAAGGGGCTTGTTAAACTTTGCTACAGGGTTATGTTATTTTTAATAAATTCTTATCAAATGCATTCTTGTCTTCATTCATCTCACTTTATATTATATAAAACTGCTTATGCCCCTTAAGTACTATACAACCATAGACATGAAAATAGTAAGCTATGTTCTTGCCTATTGTATATTTAAGCAATAAGGTCAGAGGGGGTGTGGTATATGGCCAATATACCACGGCTAAGGGCTGTTCTTATGCACGACGCAACGCGGACTGCCTGGATGCAGCCATTAGCTGTGTCCAGTCATAGATTTAGCCAGTGGGAAAAGACACCGGCTGGAATGCGGTTTTAACCAATCGGCATCCAGGATTAGACCCACCCCTTGTATAATGGCCAATTTAATTAGAACAGTAAAAATAAATGCTTTGTCATTAAGAGGGACAAACGGACAAGCTAGCTGCATAAAAAAAAAGAAACCACTCTAGATGGGCGTTTGGTGTAGATGCTGAATTCTCGACTTCCAACCATTTCCATTTCCTGGTTCTACCCCAATTGAAACCAAATACATTCACTTAAAAAAAAAGAAAGATAGATAGAAAATACAAAATATTCAGTCCCTTGTCCATAAGGGCTTTTAGCCAATCAGCATTCAGGGCTTGAACCACCTGGTTTATAATTAAGCAATAAGGCCCGAGGGGGTGTGGTATATTGTCCGAGGCATTAACGTTAGGTGGTTGGTAGCTGCTGTCCTTAATTACAGCTACTGATTGCAGTCTGCCACCCAGATAGCTGGCGTTGGGTAAGTTTGGCTTTATACATAGCTTGGGCTTTGTCGAGTAAGGCTTAAACTATGTATTTAGATTGTAGTTAGGTATTATAGGTAGGCATCGTGGGCTGTATATTATTAGGTATTATAGGTAGGCATCGTGGGCTGTTGTGGGTAGTTGTTGTATGTAGTTATTGTAGGTTACTTTTGTATTCGGCGGTGCCGGGTGTAGCACGAAGCTAGCTAGCTAACTCACCTCCTGGACTAGCTGGCTAGTAGCTATTAGCAACGGTAGCAACTAAATACAATATCCTTTTAGCCAGCTACATTCGTTCGCAGCGACGCCGTTTTTCAAACAAAGTCAACACAGCAGCCATTGCTAGCTAGCCAACACTACCAGCTAGCTGTACTGTGGTAGCTAAATACAATATCTTTGTGCTAGCTAGCCAACGTTTAATCATTGCTGCGTTATGAAAGAACTAGACACGGACATGAATTATCTGTTTAGTGTGTTAACACACTATTGGTAGTTTGTTGTAACCAAGTATTGGTGCTAAACTGTGTGTTATTGGAAGCTAGCATGCTAGTTAGCTATGGCGTCATAGTTAGCTAGCTGAATAAAGTAAGTTGAGTCTAGTCCTTGAAACATTGTACCGCTGTAGTTTACAACAATTCTAATTTCTAAAGTGGAAGTTGGGAGAGTTTTATTCGGGTGGTTCAGTGAAACAATTATAGTTTCTGAGGTGGAAGTTGGGAGAGTTATATTTTTTTGGTGAGGGAGGCCTTGCTCTCTCCTTTCCCAGATGTTTAGTTCATTTCATTCCGATCTCCTCTGCATTATTGTAGCCATCTGCTACAGCCTGTCAACTATGCCTCTGCCTATCCCTGTTCTCTCCTCTCCGCACAGGCTACACAAACGCCTCACACCGCGTGGCTGCTGCCTCTCTAACCTGGTGGTCCCTGCACGCACCACACACCTGGAGTTCCAGGTCTCAGGCAGCCTCTGGAACTGCCGTTCTGCTGCCAACAAGGCTGACTTCATCCCAGCCTATGCTACCCTCCAGTCCCTCGACTTCCTGGCGCTGACGGAAACATGGATTACCACTGAAAACACTGCTACTCCTACTGCTCTCTCCTCGTCTGACCATGTGTTCTCGCATACCCCGAGAGCATCTGGTCAGAGGGGTGGTGGCACAGGAATCCTCATCTCTCCCAAGTGGTCATTCTCAATTTTTCCCCTAACCCATCTGTCTATCTCCTCATTTGAATTCCACGCTGTCACAGTCACTAGCCCATTTTTAAGCTTAATATCCTTGTCATCTATCGCCCTCCAGGTTCCCTTGGAGAGTTCATCAATGAGCTTGACGCCTTGATAAGTTCCTTTCCTGAGGATGGCTCACCCTTCACAGTTTTGGGGTATTTCAACCTCCCTACGTCTACATTTGACTCATTTCTCTCTGCCTCCTTCTTTCCACTCCTCTCCTCTTTTGACCTCACCCTCTCACCGTCCCCCCCTACTCACAAGGCAGGCAATACGCTTGACTTCATCTTTACTAGATGTTGCTCTTCTACTAATCTCACTGCAACTCCCCTCCATGTCTCCGACCACTACTTTGTATCCTTTTCTCTCTCGCTCTCCTCCAACACTACTCACTCTGCCCCTACACAGATGGTAACGCGCCGCCGCAACCTTTGCTCTCTCTCTCCCACTACTCTCTCCTCTTCCATCCTATCATCTCTTCCCTCTGCTCAATCCTTCTCCCTCCAATCTCCTGATTCTGCCTCCTCAACCCTCCTCTCCTCCCTTTCTGCATCCTTTGACTCCCTGTGTCCCCTATCCTCCCGGCCGGCTCGGTCCTCCCCTCCAGCTCCGTGGCTTGATGACTCATTGCGAGCTCACAGAACAGAGCTCCGGGCAGCTGAGCGGAAATGGAAGAAAACTAAACTCCCTGCCGACCTGGCATCTTTTCACTCCCTCCTCTCTACATTTTCTTCATCTGTTTCTGCTGCTAAGGCCACTTTCTACCACTCTAAATTCCAAGCATCTGCCTCTAACCCTAGGAAGCTCTTTGCCACATTCTCCTCACTGCTGAATCCTCCCCCCCACCCCCCACCCCCCCCTCCTCCCTCTCTGTGGATGACTTCGTCAACCACTTTGAAAAGAAGGTTGACGACATCCGATCCTCGTTTGTTAAGTCTAATAACACTGCTGGTCCTGCTCACACTGCCCTACCCTATGCTTTGACTTATTTCTCCCCTCTCTCTCCAGATAAAATCTTGCGACTAGTGACTGCAGGCCGCCCAACAACCTGCCCGCTTGACCCCATCCCCTCCTCTCTTCTCCAGACCATCTCCGGTGACCTTCTCCCCTACCTCACCTCGCTGATCAACTTATCCTTGACCGCTGGCTATGTCCCTTCCGTCTTCAAGAGAGCGAGAGTTGCACCCCTTCTCAAAAAACCAACACTCGATCCCACTGATGTCAACAACTACAGACCAGTATCCCTTCTTTCTTTTCTTTCCAAAACGATTGAGCGTGCCGTCTTTAGCCAACTCTCTTGCTATCTCTCTCAGAATGACCTTCTTGATCCAAACCAGTCAGGTTTCAGGACTGGTCATTCAACTGAGACTGCTCTTCTCTGTGTCACGGAGGCTCTCCACACTGCTAAAGCTAACTCTCTCTCCTCTGCTCTTGTCCTTCTAGACCTGTCTGCTGCCTTTGATACTGTGAACCATCAGATCCTCCTCTCCGAGCTGGGCATCTCCGGCGCGGCTCACTCCTGGATTGCGTCCTACCTGACCGGTCGCTCCTACCAAGTGGCATGGCGAGAAGCTGTCTCCGCACCACGTGCTCTCACCACTGGTGTCCCCCAGGGCTCAGTTCTAGGCCCTCTCCTTTTCTCCCTATACACCAAGTCACTTGGCTCTGTCATATCCTCACATGGCCTCTCCTATCATTGCTACGCTGACGATACACAACTAATCTTCTCCTTTCCCCCTTCTGATAACCAGGTGGCGAATCGCATCTCTGCATGTCTGGCAGACATATCAGTATGGATGACTGATCACCACCTCAAGCTGAACCCTGGCAAGACGGAGCTGCTCTTCCTCCCGGGGAAGGACTGCCCGTTCCATGATCTCGGCATTACGGTTGACAACTCCGTTGTGTCCTCCTCCCAGAGTGCGAAGAGCCTTGGCGTGACCCTGGACAACACCCTGTCGTTCTCCGCTAACATCAAGGCGGTGACCCGATCCTGCAGGTTCATGCTCTACAACATTTGGAGAGTACGACCCTGCCTTACACAGGAAGCGGCACAGGTCCTAATCCAGGCACTTGTCATCTCCCGTCTGGATTACTGCAACTCGCTGTTGGCTGGGCTCCCTGCCTGTGCCATTAAACCCCTACAACTCATCCAGAATGCCGCAGCCCGTCTGGTGTTCAACCTTCCCAAGTTCTCTCACGTCACCCCCCTCCTCCGCACACTCCACTGGCTTCCAGTTGAAGCTCGCATCCGTTACAAGACCATGGTGCTTGCCTATGGAGCAGTGAGGGGAACGGCACCTCCGTACCTTCAGGCTCTGATCAGTCCCTACACCCAAACGAGGGCATTGCGTTCATCCACCTCTGGCCTGCTGGCTCCCCTTCCTCTGCGGAAGCATAGTTCCCGCTCAGCCCAGTCAAAACTGTTCGCTGCTCTGGCACCCCAATGGTGGAACAAGCTCCCTCACGACGCCAGGACAGCGGAGTCACTCACCACCTTCCGGAGACATTTGAAACCCCACCTCTTTAAGGAATACCTGGGATAGGATAAAGTAATCATTCTACCCGAGGTGTGCTTGGTTAAAACCAGGGCTCAAAATGAGTGAGGGTATGCCATACCCTTTCTTAAAGAAAAGGGAAAAAGGGATATCTATTGTTAGCTTTATAATTTTAAATAAATAAGTATCCAGATAATATTAAGCGTTCTATAACAATTCATCCTTTACTCCGAAACAAGAGAACAAGCTTTAAAATGCCCACAAAAGACATGACTGATGCAAATTGGGATATATTGATTCATCTCTACATCTGTCACATCTGCTCCTGCAACACCCTCTACTGCTCATCCTGTGACTCCTTGACCAGCCGCCACTCCCCCAGTACTCTCTCCCTCTCCCTCTCTCTCTCTGTGTGTGTGTGTGATTGTGTGGGCGGAGACAGGTGTGCTGGAGTCAGAGCAGATCCCCACCAGCTGCAACCTGTTACATTATCAAGACCTCTACAAATACTCAGTCCTGCCACTTCCACACTGCCAGATCGTAATCTCTGCTCTGTCAGTCTACGGTTCTAGCCGTTTGATACTATTCAGATCCTGTTGTGCCTGTTTTCCTCGCTTGACGCTGTTTTCCCTCTCCGCTACAGTTCTGCCCGCTCTGACTCTGGTCCCTGTCTCCAGTCCCACGTCTCGTCATCCTGTTACTATGTCCTGGATTCCCCTCCGGACCTGCTCACCCTGTCTCAACCCCCCCACGCTCCAGCCTCCGCACCTGGTTTCCAGCAGTTTCCCCTGACCTGCACTCAATCTTCACCGTGTTTCAAAAATACCTTGGTTACTTCATCCCAGTCTCCTCGTCTGAGTCTGCTCTTGGGTTCCTGTTCCACTCCACGTAACAACATCCTGATGCTGAGCTGCGGCTTTTAATATTCGAGGAGATACATTTTATTTTGCTATTCTGTCCCTATTAGTTGAGCTTTTCACTTTCCGAAAAGAGAATGTTTAAACCCAGGCAGCTTTTAGGGAGGCACTTCTGTTGTTGGGTTAAGCAACGGAGGAGTAGCCAGCAGTTGAAGCTTACATTTTTCTGCTTCGGTCAAGCCTCTGTCTGGGTGGAAAGGTAACTTTTGAAAATGCCATGCTTAGATTCATAAGGATGTCTAATAATGTATTAATTGCAACCGTTTTGTTGCAAACAAGACAATCTGGTTTGACAGTGTCCATTCTACTTCTATTTTAATTAGGCCTATACACCTGTTGCCAATTTTTGTCTAGCCTAGGGTGGCAGAACATACAGGGCTGCTCTGCCGCAGATCATTTGTTTTGGTGCCGGAAGAAATTAAATCTACTTTCACCCCTGCCCATGGTATACAGTGTGATATACCACGGCTTTCAGCCAATCAGCATTCAGTGCTCGAACAACCTGGTTAATAATTAAGCAATAAGGCCTGAGGGTTAGGGCTGTTCTTAGGCACTGGTTATCAACTGTACTGCAGAAATGGAACATAAATCGCAGAAAATAATGTTGTGGAGGCAGCTGCAGCGAAGTACTTGAGGGTGCGAGATTTGACTTCAGAAGAGTTACAGTGTTGAGTGGTAGTGTCCCATCCTCTCAGGTCATTGGCCTGGGGTAGGATCAGATAGGGTTAAATTAGTGAAATAAGGTGGTGGGATTTAATGAGTGTAGGGTTAGTTGGTAGGGTAATAAAAAAAATGTATACAATTTTTTCCTGTTTCCCCTTTTCCCATTTTGTATCATGGATTAATGCTATAGTTCAGTTAGGGGCGGTAATGCAACATTGGATGCCAACCGCCGTTAAAACTCACCGAAGAAAGTCCCCCTGTAGTTCAGTTGGTAGAGCATGGCGCTTGCAACGCCAGGGTTGTGTGTTCGTTTCCCACGGGGGGCCAGTATGAAAATGTATGCACTCACTAACTAAGTCGCTCTGGATAAGAGCGTCTGCTAAATGACTAAAATGTAAGAAGAAGAAACGTTTGCGCTCTCCCTCGGCGCTGAGCGGTGCTACAACCTAGCACTTTCATGACATTGCTGGACACGCAAGTGCAACTTGTCATGTGACTGTCTGACCATATCCTAGTATCATAAACTAACTGCTGTAGTCAACCAAGCAGCAAGCGCAATGGCACTACGGAGCGAACTTTTAAAGTCAATATGGCATGCTTTCACAGCTTTGGACGTGGACAAAAGCGGGAAAGTGTCCAAGTCGCAGTTAAAGGTATGGAAGTAAATTTATCTAGAAATGTGTTTTTTTCAAACAAACCCAGGCACGTCGTGTTCTTCTTCATTGTTTTACTAAACAATGTTGCAATGTTCAAGCAGGAAACCCGTCCTGAACAGCGAGGTTGGCATCATAGGGAAGGCCACCTGATTTTGGACGGACCCTTTTACTAGTAGTAGAGGATGAGTTTGGGATTATTTCATTTTCGCCCAAATCATTTGCCTGTCTATTACAGCTCAAATCCGGTGGTAGTCTGATTTAATCAGGCTGTAATACACAATTAATTGGTAGCCCATATACAGCCTGAAACTAATGTCTGAAAAGCTAGAATGTTGATTGAAGTTCAATTTAAATTTACTCTATCGGTTGTCTGTGCGGTTTGTCTTTCAGCTAGCTGGTCGAAATAATTTGAGGCAACATAGTCACAGGAAAGCAGTGTTGTAGTACTCGAAACCGTCTCGAGACCACATGTTGAGTGTATCGGTCTTGTCTCGGTGTCGGATACATTTGTACTCGGTCTTGACTGTCTCGGACCGTGAGGACGCGTAATTTGTTCCCGAGACCAGCGGAGTAAAAAATATAAAAAATCAGCTTAAATTCAGTCAGCACATAAAACCGTTTGGCCAGTCCAAATATATACACTCCTTTCTTGAAACATTAATATTTTAACAGCCTTTATATCTATTATAGACATGTTTGCGCAGTGACGAACCCAAAGGGCTTCAGTGTGTAAAAGTTTCGTGAATCTGAAAGGGACAGCAACGGTAATACCATCGCACTCATGTGTGTCTGAGTGTGCCAGAGCGCAGAACACTGATTAATTTACTAACGCTCAACACCCGCTGAATATGACCGGTGTCAGTAAACATAGGCAAAAGTAATAGATAACAACATGTAAACAGCCTAACCAGCTCTGCTACGGCGAGTAAAATGGACAGAGTGAGGTGTTCTCTCATTTGTGTCTGGAAGTAGCTAGCGAGCAAGATAGACAACTTTAGCCAGTTAGCTTGGGTGCTTGGTTGTGACAATCATGCATTGGCAGGCAAGCTGCAGAAGGACGAGGAGGCTACAATTCCCCCATTGTTTATCAGTGCAATTTTGACAGCCAACTAGCTGAAAAAGTTTGAGAGGGTATATCTAATTATTTTTGAGCTCATCTTGCTCTGGCTAGCATTACTTGTTGATCTTGTTGATGTGCATAACTTGATCAATAGGACTGTAAAGTTCCCAAATGTAAGAGGACTCCCGTGGTGTTTACATATTTGCAGAAATCCATTCAGGTGTATTTTGTGGCTGTTGGTGAATGCGTTCTAATCATCTAAAGTCACGCTGTTGCAACTGCCTGTAAACACACAGTTCAGTTCAAAGTGAATGATGGCAGGCTAACAAATTAGCAACAAAAGCTTGGGAGATCTTATAAGTTTTGTTCTGAGATATCAGTTAACATGACCTTTTATGAATTAAGAAGCTTTTGTGCTTTTTTAAAATGACATAAATGCTTCAAAATGCACAAAAAGTGACTAGCTGATGAAGATTATCTCATAGAACAAAAAATGATCTCCGAAACCTGTTTACCACAGACCTTATTTTATGCGTTTATCCAAAAACCCAACAAAAACGACATTCATTTCCACATAGGCTTTGTGTAATGAACCATGGCAGAGTTTGTGCCTACAAAAAGACGCCATTACTATTTCTCTCTATTGAACCATGACAATGAAAATGGTATATTCTGAATCAGGGGAGGATGGAGAACAATCAACACTTTTATTTAGTTTTTTTTTGCGTCAAAAAATAATCATCCACTGATTCAGAATATTCCATTTTCATTCTCATGGTATTCTTGGTTCAATAGCTATTGACAATATATACCAAATATCCAATGTAAAACTAACTACCTAGGTGCCCTGAACGAGCTCTCTAAAAACTACCTACTGCCTCTCTAGAAAGTTGGGTAAACAATACTTTCCTGTGGATATTTTCATGAGCTGATCAAACAACAAACCACACAGACAACCGGTAGAGTAAGTTTAAACAATTTGATTCAACATTCTGGCGTGTAAGGAACATTTACACGATCTTGCAGGCATTAGTTTCAGGCTGTATATACCAATTAAGCTAATTGTGTATTACACCTGATTTAATCAAACTAATACAGTGGATGTCAGGTGTCAGTGGTTTATGTAAAGTACTTGTGGATGTTTAAAGTGGACTAAGATGACCTGATAATTCTAGTTTATTATGGGACACCTGTTGACGTTTACTGAGTGTGAGTATAATATATATATATATATATATATATATATATATATATATATATATATATATATATATATATATATATATATATATATATATACATACATACATACAGTGGGGAGAACAAGTATTTTATACACTCCCGATTTTGCAGGTTTTCCTACTTACAAAGCATGTAGAGGTCTGTAATTGTTATCATAGGTACACTTCAACTGTGAGAGACAGAATCTAAAACAAAAATCCAGAAAATCACATTGAATGATTTTTAAGTAATTCATTTGCATTTTATTGCATGAGAGCTGTGTAAGGACATCAGGGATAAAATTGTAGACCTGCAAAAGGCTGGTCCTTGCACAAAGACCAATAGTGATGCAGTCAATCTTTCCTCAACTTTGAGCCAGGAGAGATTGACATGCACTTTACTGACACTTGCCCTCCGTGTACATCTAAGTGCGATACATGCTGCTTTGTTCTGGACCAACTGCAATTTACCTATGTCCCTCTTTGCGGCACATGACCACACAGCTGGGCAGTAGTCCAGGTGCAACAAAACTATGGCCTGTAGGACACGTCTGGTCGACTGAGATGTCAAGAAGACAGAGCAACGCCCTATCATGGACAGACCTCTTCCCATTTTAGCAACCATTGAGTCTATATGTTTTGACCATGACAGCTTGGTATCTAGGGTTAGACCCAACAGTTTAGTCTCCTCAACTTGCTCAATCGCCACATTATTCAATAATAGATCTAAATGAGGTTTAGCATTGAGCGAGGGATTTCTCCCAAAAATGATGCTTTTCATTTTTGAGATATTTAGCACCAGCCTAATGCTAGTTACCCATTGTAAAACTGACTGGCGCTCTATGTTAGGGTGTCAGTTATTTATTTTACTGTTGCAGCCGACCTGTATACTGTTGAGTCGTCCGCATACGTAGACATACAGGCTTTATTCAAGGTCAGTGGAAGGTCATTAGTAACACTAATGGCCCTAGCCGGCTGCCCTGCGGTACACCACACAACTGAATTTGCATGAGCGAGGCTTCCAATAATGAAAACCCTCTGGTCTATTAGATAACTCTCAATCGATAATAAGGCAGAGGATGCAAGTCATAACTGTCACGCCCTGACTCAGGGGACGCTTAAATGTTGAGTCAGGGTGTGTATATTCTTTGGTGTGTGTTTTCTATGTTTCGATCTATTATGTGTAGATCTATGTTGGCCGGTGTGGTTCCCAATCAGAGGCAGCTGTAGCTCGTTGTCTCTGATTGGGGATCATACTTAGGCAGTCTATTGGCACTAGTGGGTTGTGGGATCTTGTTCCGTGTAAGGATTGTTTTGTATACTACCTTGGACTTCACGTTTCGTTTCGTTTTCGTTTTTTTGTTTTTTTGTGGTGTTTATTCAGTGTAAATAAACATGTACGTATATCACGCTGCGCCTTGGTCTGACCCGTCATTCAACGAACGTGACAATAACACCTATGTTTTTTCAGCAATAGGTTATGATCAATGACATCAAAAGCTGAACTGAAGTCTAACAGAACAGCTCACACAATCTTCTTACTATCAATTTATTTCTGCCAATCATCAGTCATTTGTCTGAGCCGAGCATGTTGCGTGCCCTTCCCTTTAAGCATGCTGAAAGTCTGTTGTTAATTTGTTTTCTGTAAAATAACTTTGTATTTCATCAAACATAATTTATTCCAAAAGTTTGCTAAGCACTTTTAACAGACTGATTGGTCGGCTGTTTGAACCATCAAAGGGTGCTCTGCTATTCTTGGATAGCGGAATGACCTTTGCCTCCCTCCATGTCTGAGGGCACACTCCGTCTTCTAGGCTTAAATTGAAGATGTGGCAAACGAGTCCCAATGTATTCTGCTACCAACCTCAGAAATGTACCATCTAGGTTGTCGGTACCAGGTGGTTTGCCCTTATTTATAGATGACAAAAAAAAATCACCTCTTCATATTGATGCCACATAGGTCGTTTTTCAAAGGGATTTGTCGCTCTTTAAAATAAATAAATGTTCTGCTCCATGAAGTAATCCAACAATGTGTACACCGCCATCTTGTCTATTTCAAATCTTCTCTCATTGATCAAAACAGGTGAGTGTCATGACATGCAGCACTTTGGGGTGGACCTCAAAAAATGTTTTTTTTCCCCATTGCAGGTGCTCTCTCATAACTTGTGCACTGTGATGAGGATCCCCCATGACCCGGTCGCCCTTGAGGAGCACTTCAAAGATGACGACGAAGGCCCCGTCTCTACACAGGGCTACATGCCCTACTTGAACAAGTTCATTTTGGACAAGGTGAGCCCCACATATAGTAGTTTAGTTTTATTAGGTTTCATTAGCTATTGCACATGCAGCAGCTACTCTTCGTGGGGTCCACATAAAACATACAAATACATGACAAAGTAAAGAACCGTTTGAGACAAGAACAACAAGATATTACATTCAAAATATACTGAACAAATATAAACGCATCAAGCAACAATTTCTAAGATTTTACTGAGTTACAGTTCATATAAGGAAATCAGTCAATTGAAATAAGTAAATTAGGCCCTAATGTATGTATTTCACATGACTGGGCAAGGGTGCAGCCATGGGTGGGCCTGGGAGGGCATAGGCCCACCCACTGGGGAGCCAGGCCTAGCCAATCAGAATGAGTTTACTCAAAGCCAGTGGCATGTCGTTAGTAAAGATTGAAAATGTAAGGGACCTAGACGGCTGCCCTGGGGAATTCATGATTCTAACTGGATTATGTTAGAGAGGTTTCCATTAAAGAACACCCTCTGTGTTCTGTTAGACAGGTAACTCTTTATCCACAATGTACAGTGCATTCAGAAAGTATTCAGACCCCTTTTTTAACATTTTGTTACGTTAGTCTTATTCTAAAATTGATTAAATGAAGTTTTTTCCTCATCAATCTACACACAATACCCCGTAATGATAAAGGGAAAACAGGTCATTTTTTTTGTGCAGATTTATTAAAAATAAAAACAGATACCTTATATACGTAAGTATTCAGACCCTTTGCTGTGAGACTCAAAATTGAGCTCAAGAGCATCCTGTTTCCATTGATCATCCTTGATGTTTCTACAACTTCATTGGAGTCCACCTGTGGTAAATTCAATTGATTGGTCATGATTTGGAAAGGCACACATCTGTCTATATAGGGTCCCACAGTTGACAGTGCATGTCAGAGCAAAAACCAAGCCATGAGGTCGAAGGAATTGTCCGTAGAGCTCTGAGACAGGCTTGTGTCGAGGCACAGATCTGGGGAAGGGTACCAAAAAAGCATTGAAGGTCCCCAAGAACAGTGGCCTCCATCATTCTTAAATGGACACGTTTGGAACCACCAAGACTCTTCCTAGAGCTGGCCACCTGGCCAAACTGAGTAATTGGGGGAGAAGGGCCTTGGTCAGGGAGGTGACCAAGAACCCAATGGTCACTCTGACAGAGCTCCAGAGTTCCTCTGTGGAGATGGGAGAACCTTCCTGAAGGACAACCATCTCTGCAGCACTCCACCAATCAGGCCTTTACGGTAGAGTGGCCAGACGGAAGCCACTCCTCAGTAAAAGGGACCTGACAGCCTATTTGGAGTTTGTCAAAAGTTACCTAAAGACTCTCAGATCATGAAAAACAAGATTCTCTGGTCCGATGAAACCAAGATTGAACTCTTTGGCCTGACTGCCAAGCATCACAACTGGAGGAAACCTGGCACCATCCCTACAGTGAAGCATGGTGGTGGCAGCATCATGCTGTGGGGATGTTTTTCAGTGGCAGGGACTGGGAGACTAGCCAGGATTGAGGGAAAGATGAATGGAGCAACGTACAGGGAGATCCTTGATTTGAAACCTGCTTCAGAGCGCTCAGGACCTCAGACTGGGGAGAAGGTTCACCTTCCAACAGGACAACGACCCTAAGCACACAGCCAAGACAACGCAGGAGTGGCTTCGGAACAAGTCTCAGAATGTCCTTGAGTGGCCCAGCCAGAGCCCGGACTTGAACCCGATCAAACATCTCTGGAGAGACCTGAAAATAGCTCCCCATCCAACCTGACCAGAGTTTGAGAGGATCTGCAGAGAAGAATAGGAGAAACTCCCCAAATACAGGTGTGCCAAACTTGTAGCGTCATACCCAAGAAAACTCAAGGCTGTAATCGCTGCCAAAGGTGCTTCAACAAAGTAAAATGTCTGAATACTTTTGTAAATGTGATATTTCAGTGTTGTATTTTTAATACATTTGCTAAAAAATCTAAAAACATGGTTTTGCTTTGTCATTATGGAGTATTGTGTGTAGATTGATGAGGAAAACGTTTTTTTATTCCATTTTAGAGTAAGGCTGTAACGTAACAAAATTCGGAAAAAGTCAAGGGGTCTGAATACTTTCCGAATGCACTGTATATACAGGGAGTACCAGTACCAGATCAATGTGCAGGGGTATGAGGTATTTGAGGTAGATATGTAAATGAATGCAGGGTAAAGTGACTAGGCATCAGAATAGATTATGATAATAAGAGGAAAATTGAGAACAGATTAGTAGCAGCATATGAGTGTAAAAGTATGTGTGTGTATATACACTGAGTTTACTAAACATTAGGAACACCTTCCTAATATTGAGTTGCCCCCCCCCCCCCCCAGCCTTGCAGTTCTTGACACAAACTGGTGTGCCTGGCACCTACTACCATACCCGGTTCAAAGGCATTCAATATTTTGTCTTACCCATTCAGCCTCTGAATGGCACACATACAGCATCCATGTCTCAATTGTCTTGAGGCTTAAAAAATCATTCTTTAACCGTTCTCCTTCCCTTCGTCTACACTGATTTTGAAGTGGATTTAACAAGTGACATCAATAAGGGATCAGTCTAAAGTATGTAATGGAAAGAGCAGATATTCTTAATGTTTTGTATACTCAGTGTATAGTAGTGTGTGTGCATAGGGTCAGTGCAGATAGTCCAGGTAACCATTTATTTAAATATTTAGCTTCTACCCCGAAGCCATAAGTCTGCTGTCTCGGAGCCTGTTGGTTTGAGAGCTGACTCTTCGGTACCGTTTGCCGAATGGTAGCAAAGTGAACAGGCTATGCCTAGGGTGGCTGGAGTCTTTGGAAATGTTTTGGGCCTTCCTCTGACACGGCCTGATATAGAGGTCCTGGATGGCAGGGAGCTCTGCCCCAGTGATTTACTGGGCTGTCCACACCACCCTCTGTAGCGCTTTGTGGTCGAGGGCGGTGCATTTTCCATACCAAGCGGTTATGCAGCCAGTCAAGATGCTCTCGATGGTGCAGCTGTCAGACTGTTTGAGGATCCGAGGGCCCATGCCAAATCTTTTCAGCCTCCTGAGGGGGAATAGGCACTGTCACGACTGTGTGGGTGTGTGTGGACCATGTTAAGTCCTTAGTGATGTGGATGCCAAGGAACTTGACACGCTCGACCCGCTCCACTACAGCAATGTGGATGGAGGCGTGCTCTCCTCTCTTTCTCCTGTAGTCCACGTTCAGCTCCTTGGTCTTACTGACGTTGAGGGCGAGGTTGTTATCCTGGCACGACAATGCTAAGTCTCTGACCTCCTCCCTGTAGGCTGTCTCATCGGTGTCAGTGATCAGGCCTACCACCGGCATATCGTTAGCAAACTTGATGGTGTTGGAGTTGTACGTGGGCATGCAGTCGTGGGTGAACAGGGAGAACAGGAGGAGACTAAGCACACATGGCAATCTTACATAGTTATTTCCCCTCTTGTCCAGGTGGGAGAGGGCAGTGTGAAGTGCAATTGAGATTGCATCATCTGTTGGGGAAGTAGATGAATTGGAGTGGGTCCAGGGTGTCTGGGGTGATGGTGTTGATGTGTGTCATTACCAGCCTTTCAAAGCCTTCATAATTTCTGATGTGAGTGCTACAGGGCGATAGTCATTTAGGCAGGTCACCTTGGAGTTCTTGGGAACAGGGACAATGGTTGTCAGTGTTGACAGTTCTTTGCACAGTGCTGATATTCTCTTATTCCTAAACAAACTTTAAACTTTAGAAGATGACACAGACAACGGCTTCTGAGTATATGTAAAATATCTTTAGTTATGCAATTGCAGGCAGAAGTTAAGAGTCAACAGGATTTGTATAGCTCTTCATAAGTTCTGCAAAGTGTCTAAAACAATCTCTGCCTTTTTATACTAGCACTCCCTTCCCATAGCGTGATGTTTACCCCTGACCCTGAACTTGCCCTAGCAACAACAAAGTATTCTTCCTAATCCTGTCTTTCCACGAACTCAGTATCAGGGGGTGAGGTGTCAGACAATAAAACCAGACATGTCTAAAGACAATGTGGCAAGTGTGGTTGCAGGCTTCTGAGAACTTTCTGCTGTCAAGGCCTCCATAGTTTTTAATAATGTAAGCAAATGCGCATAATAGATAAGAGATTCCCCATCATCAGTTTGCAACGTATTGGGATTACAGACTGACGCAAGGAGAGATTAAAAATGTCAGTGAAGACACTTGCCAGCTGGTCTGTGCATGCTTTGAGAATGCACACTGGTATTCCATCTGGCCTGGCGGCCTTGTGAGTGTTAACCTGTTTTAAAAGTTTTACTCACATCGGCCACAGAGGGCAAGATCATGCAGTAATCCGGAACAAAGGGCTTTCACGCAAGACTCAGTGTTGTATTCCTCGAAGCAAGCATAAAAGGCATTTAACTTGTTTGGGAGTTCTGCATCACTGGGCATCTCACTGCTGGGTTTCCCTTGGTAATCCGTTATCATCTGCAAGCCCTGCCACATGTGACGAGCATCGTATCGACGTTGTATCTGATGTATCGCTATATCCTCTTCTGTCACTTCCTCAAGCTCTCATTCCTCAAGTACTTAGAAAATATTTCAGGAACCGAGAAATGACATCATGGATAAACGTCAAGAGTCCCCCCACCAAAGTGGATATGACCCTACCACACAGGTCAAGGGCACCACTCCCCAGGGATACCACCCTAACGGTCCTGTATGTGTGACTCTCTTCCTGTGTGTGACTCTCTTCCTCACTGACTCACTCCACTTGTCAGACAATTACCATGACTCAGCCGGAGAGACAAAAAAGTCCATCACTGACTGTTCCACAGAATTCCCCATTCTCCCATTTGGGACTCTATGTGAAGCACAGCATTCCTCCTAGCCAACTAACCCTGTAGAAACCTGGAATGCATTGTTAATTGGGAGCTCTGATGTCGTCATAAGGGGAACGAAAGAAAGCAAGGCTACATAAACATCAGAGCACCAAATTAGTGTGACCTGCTTTTATTCAACATTTTAAGGGTGCTGTGGCAGAATTACTTCCTCATTTCATGTCTTGCTTCTGTAGAAGTCTGTATTTATAGTATGCTGATGTTTTTCGCTGTGTCCTTCTGCTTTTTTTGCAAAGTTAGCATGGTGATTCAAGTTCAGTCCCTCTATCAGTTATAGGCATAGCCTTTGCCTAGACCTCAAAACGTTTAGATCCAGCTTTCATGATTGAGTAATAGATATACCTTTTTTGTAATATAATTTCACAATTACTATCACCTTTCCTTTGACTTCGCTATACAGTATATAAACAGGCATCTCTGTGTGGTGTGATAATTTGACGATAGGATGTTTCAGCCTCCTGGAGGGCCCAAGGACAGTGATAAGACTGTTTGTAAACCACTTAGGATGTTCCACTGCAGAGAATACTAATGAACATGTGTATCTGCAGTGGAGAGGCAGCGCTGGGTGCTGGAGGGGCTGTGACAAGGCCCCCATTGTTGATGTGCAGAGAGTGGGAGAATGGCAGGGAGGGAGGGAGGGAAAGGGGGAGAGAGGGAGGGAGGGAAAGGGAGCCACTGCCTCAGTCTGGATCGACTAGTACGGAGCGAGACGAGCATGACATGACATTGTGAGGACAAAGAGAGAGCTGCTAGTTCATAACAATCCAACTTTCACAACTTCTACTGCTCCTCCCTCCGCCACCTCTATCTGCTTACCTCACTGGTGTTACTGTGAAACTATTCAACAGATTACTCAACAATGATAGAAATGTATGAATGTATACCATTATTGTGGATATATGTCCATCTATTCATTGAGGATGTTTTAAACACTCCTAAAGATGTTCGGCCTCCTGACGATGATACACATGCAGCTTGCATTTCAATAGTATCTATGTTTATCTGCTGGTTATCTCTTGCTATTTTTAAATGGCTGATCATGAATATCAGGCCCATCTCTCGGTCTGTTGTGGTTTAGCATGACTACGCTGATGTATCAGTTGAGTTGAGTCATACATCTGTATAAACGGCTAAGTGAGCTGAGGTTAATGTGAATGTTGTCAAGATGTCCTATGTTACAACAGTCTTCTAGCCCAGTGCCACTGTGGGTACAAGATGTGCTCCTAATCTACATGATTCTGCAGAAAGCTTGCCAAGAGTTCCCATGGAAACGCCAGTGTATGTTCATTCACTGCTGGAAGAAAACGTTTCCCCTCTACAGCACTGATTGTACTGTTTTAAGGGTTTTCCTCCCTTTCTGTTGTCGAATTTGAGTTAAAAGACTCAGGTCACAATAAATTAAATTAAATTGAGCAATATAACACATTATTTCTTACTAATACATTTCTTGTTTCAGAACATTACAAAGCATGGCCATCTGTTTTTTGTGTTTTTATTTTATTTAATGTACAGTACTATTTGTTTGGACTATTTTTTACATTGTAGAATAATAGTGAAGACATCAAAACTATGAAATAACACACATGGAATCATGTAGTAACCAAAAACTTGTTAAACAAATCAAAATATATTTTATATTTGAGATTCTTCAAATAGCCACCCTTTGCCTTGATGACAGCTTTGCACACTCTTGGCATTCTCTCAACCAGCTTCACCTGGAATGCTTTTCCAACAGTCTTGATGGAGTTCCCACATGCTGAGCACTTGTTGGCTGCTTTTCCTTCACTCTGCGGTCCGACTCATCCCAAACCATCTCAATTGGGTTGAGGTTGGGTGATTGTGGAGGCCAGGTCATCTGATGCAGCACTCCATCACTCTCCTTGGTCAAATAGCCCTTACACAGCCTGGAGGTGTGTTGGGTCATTGTCCTGTTGAAAAACAAATGATAGTCCCACTAAGCCCAAACCAGATGGGATGGCGTATCGCTGCAGAATGCTGTGGGAGCCATGCTGGTTAAGTGTGCCTTGAATTCTAAAAAAAATCACAGACCGTGTCACCAGCAAAGCACCCCCACACCATCACACCTCCTCCTCCATGTTTACAGTGGGAACTACACATGCGGAGATCATCCGTTCACCCACACCGCGTCTCACAAAGACACGGCGGTTTGAAACAGAAATCTCCAATTTGTACTCCAGACCAAAAGACAAATTTGATTAGTGGTTTCTTTGCAGCAATTCGACCATGAAGGCCTGTTTCACACAGTCCCCTCTGAACAGTTTATGTTGATGTGTTTGTTACCTCAACTCTGAAGCATTTAATTGGGTTGCAATTTCTGAGGCTGGTAACTCTAATGAACTTATCCTCTGCAGCAGAGGTAACTCTGGGTCTTCCATTCCTGTGGCGGTCCTCACGAGAGCCAGTTTCATCATAGCGCTTGATGGTTTTTGCGACTGCACTTGAAGAAACTTTCAAAATTCTTGACATTGACAGACCTTCATGTCTTAAAGTAATGATGGATTGTCATTTCTCTTTACTTATTTGAGGTGTTCTTGCCTTAATATGGACTTGGTCTTTTACCAAGTAGGGCTATCTTCTGTATACCACCCCTACCTTCTCACAACACAACTGATTGGCTCAAACGCATTAAGAATGAAAGAAATTCCACAAATTAACTTTTAAGAAGGCACACCTGTTAATTGAAATGCAGTCTACCTCATGAAGCTGGTTGAGAGAATGCCAAGAGTGTGCAAAGCTGTCATCAAGGCAAAGGGTGGCTATTTGAAGAATCTCAAATATATTTTGATTTGTTTAACACTTTTTTTGGTTACTACATGATTCCATATCTGTTATTTCATAGTTTTGATGTCTTTGCTATTATTCTACAATGTAAACATTTTTTTAAATAAAGAAAAACCCTTGAATGAGTAGGTGTGCAAACATTTGACTGGTAGTGTATGTATGGCAAAAATATTTTGTCCGGTAAAAAATCTGAGTGGCTGGTCTTTTTTGTATTTACCTGCCACAGTGGCTGGTGGACCAAAAAGTAAATTTTAGGCCCAGATTCCATGCCAGTTTAAACCTTAACTGTGGCATTAAGAGAAGATTGAAGATGTCCTTAGTACAGAGCCAGCTTATTGTGCCAAAGTTGTTTTTCTCATGAAAAATGCTGGTCTCCAGCCAAGTGACCTGAGAAATGTTTCCTGATTGCAGGTCCAGGACAACTTTAATCGGCAGGACTTTAACAGAATGTGCTGGACCCTGTGTGCCCGGAAGAACCTCAACAGAACCCACCTCCTCATCTCGGACGAAGACGCCTTCAAGATCTGGTGCATCTTCAACTTCCTGTCCGAAGACAAATACCCACTGGCCATGGTCACTGAGGAGGTAAGATTGGACAGGGATCGTGTTCATTAGGCACCAAACGGAAGAAAAAGGACAAACAGGCTGGCACTGTCCAATAAGAAATGCTAATTTCTGTTTTCTGTTGCAAAATGTTTTAAAACGTTTCCATCGGATGCCCTAATGAACATGACCAGGGCTCTGATGCTGGCACATTTAGCCCCAACACAAACATTTTTCACATTTTAGTCATTTAGCAGATGCTCTTATCCAGAGCGACTTACAGTGAGTGAGTGCATACATTTTCATACTGGCCCCCCGTGGGAATCGAAGCCACAACCCTGGCGTTGCAAACGCCATGCTCTACCAACTGAGCTACACGGGACTCACTTTGTGCAACATTTGGGTTGATCATTACCAGATAAATCAGTCGTCAGTTGTAAAGCTAATTAGTCTGAAACTAATGATATAACATTGTTTTCCTGTTCCGTATTGCACATCAATGATACCTCAACCTCTTTCAAAGTGGACTACATAAGAAGGGAGTGGGTTATGGGTAAAGAAGTGTTGTTCTGATCCACTGTTGCTTTTTACATGCTGCTTTGGAGAAAAACCCTCGCCACTCCCAATCCGCTCTCACAGAAAAGGAAGTTAGCAACTTCCTGTTAAATTACGTATCAGGATTTATTGTTGACGTTAAACAATGTTGTCAGTATAAGTAAGGTCATTTTGGGAAACAGTGTGTAGTTTCATATAATTATTGCTGTGAGGATTATAACTACCTTTTATTATTCCTCAGCATGCAAATGCATGTAACACACAGATTGTCACTTCAAAGGTATTATAAGTCTTTTTTTTAAGTGTTTGTGGTTTCAAATTTCAAATTGTGTTAGTCGCATGTATGGGAAACACATGGTGTACATCGTCCAACAAAATGCTTACTTGCAGGTTCCTTCTCGATAATGCAACAACAATAAGAAATGATAAAATATAAGAATACGAACATAAAGTAAATGGCTCAGTAGAGTAGAATAAACATTTTAGCATAAGTATAATACAGGAAGGCACAATTTGTAGGACAATATCTACACATGTTTTGGGGAAGGGGGAATTGGGGGGCCAAGTATTTAAATTGTGCAGTATTTAGCAATCATAATAATAGTATGGTAGCAGTGGTTGTGTGTGTGTGTGTGTGTGTGTGTGTGTGTGTATATATGTCTGTGTGGGTGTGTGCTAAGGTGCGGAGAATCAGAGCAGGTGGTCAGTCCAGTTCAATTATTCAGCAGTCTGATGGCTTGTAGATAGAGCCTGTTGGTATCAGACCTCATGCTCCGACACTGTCTGCCTGATGGTAAAGGAGTAAATGGCTCGTGGCTGGGGTGTGTTGGGTCCTTGATGATGCTGTGGGCCTTCCTCAAGCACTGTTTTGAGTAGATGTCCTGGATGGGTGGGAGCACGGTCCCAGTGATGTACTGGGCCATCTTCACCACCCGCTGGAGGGCTTTGCGGTCGTGAACGTAGCAATTCCCATACCAGGCCGTGATGCAACTGGTCAGGACGCTCTCGATGGTGCAGTGGTAGTATTTGGAGAGGACCTGAGGTGGTGATGGTATTAATATTGATTGGGATTTATTGGGATCCCTAATTAGCCGCTGCTCCTGCCCTATGAGCCGTTCCGGCTCGCACAAGCCAAGGCCACCCACATACATAATATAATAAGTAATACAGTGTGTGTGTGCCCGTGTGCGCTGACCTGTGTCTGTGTACTCACCTGTGTCTCTTCCCCGCCCCCCTCAGATCGAGTACTTCCTGCGCAAGCTGACGGAGGCCATGGGTGGCAGCTGGGTGGAGGAGCGCTTCGAGGACTACAAACTTGAGCTGAGCACCAAGCAGCAGTGCCTGAGTGCCTGGGAGCTCATCACCCTGGTGGGCACTGGCACCTTCAGCAAAGGCATGGACCGCCAGACCCTCTCCATGGGCATCACCGAGGTCTTCCACGAGCTCATCCTTGATGTATTCAAACAGGTTGGCCTCAGAGCCATTTATATCTCCATATCTTGGCACAATGTTGATGTCAACCAAACTACCGTCCTCCATGTGACGTGTCCAGGGTTGATGGATAGCGTTGACCAGTGTGATGTACTAGCAATACTGTAGCATGGATCGAGTTTTTAAACACCACACACCAAAACAATGGTTGGCCGAGTGTAGTGGGGAGCCGTTCCATCAATTACTGTCTGTCGGCTTTTTATAGGGACCACATGAATATTGACGATTAGAATCTCATATGCAACACTACAAACTCATCATGGTGGCTGTGCAGTAGTCAACTAAGCAATTATACTGAAACGGCTCCTGCTAGTTTCTCAACACAGATATTAACACAACAGACAAACATAAAACTGTCTGAGCCTCCTGCTTTCTCTTGTTGCAGGGCTACATGATGAAAAAGGGCCACAAGAGGAAAAACTGGACAGAGCGCTGGTTCCTCCTGAGGCCCAACTCCATATCCTACTATGTGAGCGAGGACCTGGCAGAGAAGAAGGGTGACATCCTGCTGGATGGAAACTGCTGTGTGGAGGCAAGGAACACTAAACAACATCAACAAACACAAACAACAGGAAACAACAATAACCAAGGCTCATACATTCATTTTAACCCTTAACTTAACTAGTAATACATGTTGGTGAAAGAGTGAAAAGATGGAATGAAATTGTCTTTACAGTCATTACCGGATAAGGAAGGAAAGAAGTGTCTGTTCTACATCAAATGCTCCGACAAAAGCTATGAGGTCAGCGCGTCGGATAAGAAGAGGAAACAGGAATGGATTCAGGGTAGGAAGTGGACGTATTTAATTTATATTTAATCAGAAATGAAAGCACTCATACATTGGTCATAACGTATTCATAGATAACCAATGTATATCGTTTTTGCATTTCAAATCCTGTTGTGTAATGTAACTCTTGTAGTTCTCAATTCTCTCACCATGCAATTGATCTCCTTTTGTTATTATGGAAAGGATAGGACTGGACATCTATACTTTATTGATGGGTATAAGTACAGGGTCACGTTCAGCAGAGCACAACATTGTGGAACGTTCAGATATAAATATGTTATGTAGAATAGACATGCCTCTCTGACATGATAATAAGGAATCATGTCAGCTTTACTCATCACATTTCTATCGGCAACATTCCACAACGTTTGCCTATACTGAACATGGCCCAGCCTTGGACTTGACCCCTGTCTGGTGTCTCCTCTCCATTTCAGCCATCCAGACGTGTATCAGTCTGCTGAAGCTGGGCCAGCCGGCACCGCACCGCGAGTCCCGCCAGAAGCGGCGGGAGCTGAGGCAGAAACAGCAAGCGGAGCAGGAGGAGCTGGAGCTCAGGATGAGAGAGCTGCAGACGGCCAATGAGAACAAGCAGCATGAACTGGAGGCCATGAGGAAGGTGAGCCCACTCACAACGGTCAATGCTCTGTTGTTGATGACTGGGATGAATGCAGGAGCAGATTTCAGGAGCAGGACAACACACCCTCTTTTTGACTGATGACTGATATAAGGGCAGAACAAGTATTTGATACACTGCCGATTTTGCAGGTTTTCCTACTTACAAAGCATGTAGAGGTCTGTAATTTTTATCATAGGTACACTTCAACTGTGAGAGACGGAATCTAAAACAAAAATCCAGAAAATCACATTATATGATTTTTAAGTAATTAATTTGCATTTTATTGCATGACATAAGTATTTGATCACCTACCAACCAATAAGAACTCCGGCTCTCACAGACCTGTTAGTTTTTCTTTAAGAAGCCCTCCTGTTCTCCACTCATTACCTGTATTAACTGCACCTGTTTGAACTTGTTACCTGTATAAAAGACACCTGTCCACACACTCAATTAAACAGACTCCAACCTCTCCACAATGGCCAAGACCAGAAAACTGTGTAAGGACATCAGGGATAAAATTGTAGACCTGCACAAGGCTGGGATGGCTACAGGACAATAGGCAAGCAGCTTGGTGAGAAGGCAAAAACTGTTGGCGCAATTATTAGAAAAGGAAGAAGTTCAAGATGACGGTCAATCCCCCTCGGTCTGGGGCTCCATGCAAGATCTCACCTTGTGGGGCATCAATGATCATGAGGAAAGTGAGGGATCAGCCCAGAACTACATGGCAGGACCTGGTCAATGACCGGAAGAGAGCTGGGACCACAGTCTCAAAGAAAACCATTAGTAACACACTACGCCGTCATGGATTAAAATCCTGCAGCGCACGCAAGGTCCCCCTGCTCAAGACAGCGCATGTCCAGGCCCGTCTGAAGTTTGCCAATGACCATCTGGATGATCCAGAGGTCTGGTCATGTTGTCTAATGAGACAAAAATATAGTTTTTTGGTCTAAACTCCACTCGCCGTGTTTAGAGGAAGAAGAAGGATGAGTACAACCCCAAGAACACCATCCCAACCGTGAAGCATGGAGGTGGAAACATCATTATTTGGGGATGCTTTTCTGCAAAGGGGACAGGACGACTGCAACGTATTGAGGGGAGGATGGATGGGGCCATGTATCGCGAGATCTTGGCCAACAACCTCCTTCCCTCAGTAAGAGCATTGAAGATGGGTCGTGGCTGGGTCTTCCAGCATGACAACGACCCGAAACACACAGCCAGGGCAACTAAGGAGTGGCTCCGTAAGAAGCATCTCAAGGTCCTGGAGTGGCCTAGCCAGTCTCCAGACCTGAACCCAATAGAAAATCTTTGGAGGGAGCTGAAAGTCCGTATTGCCCAGCGACAGCCCCGAAACCTGAAGGATCTGGAGAAGGTCTGTATGGAGAGGTGGGCCAAAAATCCCTGCTGTGTGTGCAAACCTGATCAAGAACTACAGGAAACGTATGATCTCTGTAATTGCAAACAAAGGTTTCTGTACCAAATATTAAGTTCTGCTTTTCAGATGTATCAAATACTTATGTCATGCAATAAAATGCAAATTAATTATTTAAAAATCATACAATGTGATTTTCTGGATTTTTGTTTTAGATTCCGTCTCTCACAGTTGAAGTGTACCTATGATAATAATTACAGACCTCTACATGCTTTGTAAGTAGGAAAACCTGCAAAATCGGCAGTGTATCAAATACTTGTTCTCCCCACTGTATGTGATAGGCCTATCTGGCTTATATGATTATGATGGTCATAATGCCTCTTGACAGTGTCAAAGTGTATATTTCTGAAAGTTATTTTAAAATATGATTAAAAAAACATGACTAAATAATTAATTACAACGAGAAAATGTGGGTTTTGACACTCTTATGTAGGTGTCATAACTAGCCATAAAATAACACATATGTCACAACAGGTGTAAATATATGGGTCATGACAGTGTTATGACCATGTTATGTCAGCTGTTATGACATATTATGACATGGTAATGGGTGTCAAGTAAAGAGTTACCAACTGGTACTAGTGCCACTGCACTGAGTCATTAGAATCCAGTTTCCACCTAATATCTCCACTGTTCTTAGTCTAGTCTGGAAGTCATGAGGATAGTTGCTGGAACACACTTTAAAACAGTCAGGGGAAAAAGTGGGGAGGCAGGGGGAAAGTGGATTATCTTTGTCATCGCTTAAATGAAGAGAAGACCTATGAATGTGCTTTGGCAGTGAAAGTGAAAAGACAGTGCTACATAACAATGTAGGTCACCTAAAAGACTGGTACTTTGTATGTATGAAGTTCTTCCCAAATAAACCGTTTGTGGTAGTTTCAGTGACGTGCTCCTGAATGTTAACAATAGATTAGCCCCACTTTGTGGTTTCCTCAATGGTTTCACAATGTGAGAATGTGGGTTGTGCCATTCAGGGGAACGAAGGGTGTGTGTGTGTGTGTGCACTTAGGTTTTTGTCATTTCCACTTCACTCATTTTTCCAGTTAACTCTTTTAATCCTGATTTAAGTTCTTTAGTCTGGCCTTTTGATGCAGTTTTATTCACAGTTGAAATCCAAGTATCACTGCTCAGTTGGGGGTCTTTAATTACAGATGAAATGTCACTAAAATGAGATGTTTCCTCATTTCACTCGTCAGCAGCAAAACATGGACATTTAAAATCGAATACATGATGGCAATATTCTCCTATACATGCGGTAAAGAGGTTAATGGATTGCAGACCATTGGTGACCATTAAAAAAAAAGGTGATCTAACAAAGTGGATATTCGTCAAATCCGTCATGATTTATGTGTTCTAACAGGCCCACAATGTGGTTACTAAAATCAGATGTTGATATACTGTATTTGGCTGTTTTCGCTGCATAATATTTAGAAGTTGTCCTTTTCTGGTTCCGAAAGAAATGTCTGCTAAATGCTAACTCCCATTCGTATAAGCTGGTTGCATAGTTAGCCATATAGAAATTGGTGGTGGTAGTTGAATCCATTTTTAAGTGTAATGCAGTTGATTGGTGATGATGACATGAACACCTATTGGGGTTGACATCCATACAAGCATTATACACATAAACAGTAGTCTAAATGCAGGCTAGTTTTGATGGGGGGCAATGAGGAGATTCTGGATCTTTACCCCGGGGGGGGGGGGGTATTCGTGCGTGGCATTTCAATTGTTTTGGTCGAATTCCATTGATCTCTTTACCACATGTATTGAGCTGATTATACTAACAAGGCAGTTCCGGTTAGGAGTGAAAAAACATTCGGAAATGTTATCTTATGTGGTTATTTCACTGGTCAGTGTTACTATACTAACAACATTTCATTTTCAATTTATTCACGTCCTCTATTTGCTGTAGAGATTGGTAAGAAATATTTTAAGCTCTAAATTCCAGTAAAATACCAGTGCTTCTCTTCAATACCAATTGTAGCAGAGCTCTTATAGATGAGACCCATGACTACTCATCTGGACAAGCTCACATGAGCCATACAACAATACAACTTTATTGTCCAATGTAACACATGCAGTGTAGCTGTGGACAATCATTTGGATTTACTGGGGCAACAATGTCCATGTGTCTGAATGTTCATTGTGCCTCTGGTACTCAATGCATAATGAATGAACAACAATCTCCCATTGAGGTGCGACAAGTTCCCATCTCTCATACTCACCAGTCCAGGACAGGTCTGTGATACACACAGGACTGTAGGGTGAGGGTCAGCTCTCTTTATTAACCCGTTAACCTTGGGTTCATGTGTACACAATAGCCATTCTGTGATCGGCTGGTCACTTCACACTAACCTGCCATAGTGAGTGAGTAACGAACGAGTAAGGTCAATTGACAAGTCACAGCTGCATGGAAAGAGTCAAATTGGGATTAATCACCAGTTTTGAAGATGGCACTGTAGTGGATAGCAGCCGTTTTACAGGGTCCTGACCAATTCTGCAGTTTTATGTGTTCTTACGCTGATTTGTAACTTTTTGTACATAATGTTTCCGCCATAATTTCCTATGACTGAAAACGGCTTCTGGAGATCAGAACAGCGATCACTAACGTTGATTTGGATGACAATTTATACTTTAACGAGTCGGCAGCTCTGGACGTTCTGCTTACTCCGGATTAAATTAACAACAAAGTTTAATTTAAAATAACGTAGTTGTTGGAAGGGACAATCTGCAGTTCAAAAAAGAACAAAGCGTCCTGCCTGCCATTGTGTTGGTAAACAGCTGAAGGATGGGGCTGTAGAAATTAACCACTTTCAAATTCATAGACCAAGTTATGGATGCAAGGACCGACCATCCATGAGATCAAAATGAACGTTTTAACCATGTTTTGAGGCTATAACAGTGTTGGTTTACATTTGCATTGTTTACAAACAATGGAGTAAAACAAGCTTATATTTGGGTCCTGATTGGGTATGACAGTTGAACTAAGCTCATGAGGATTTTATAAGTTACAGTGCCTTCAGAAAGTATTCATACCCCTTGACTTATTCCACATTTTGTTGTGTTACAGCCTGAATTCAAAATGGATTCAATAATGTTTTTTTCTCTCACCCATCTACACACAATACCCCATGACAAAGTGAAAACATATTTTTAGAAATGTTTGCAAATTGATTGAAAATGAAATGTAGAAATATCTAATTTACATAAGTATTCACACCCCTGAGTCAATACGTTAGAATCCCCTTTTGGCGGCCTCCCGAGTGGCGCAGCAGTCTAAGGCACTGCAGTGCTTGAGGCGTCACTACAGATCCGGGTTCGATCCCGGGTTGTGTCGCAGCCGGCCGCGACTGGGAGACCCATGAGGCGGGATGTCCTTGTCCAATCGCGCTCTAGCGACTCCTGTGGCGGGCCGGGCACATGCACACTGACATGGTCGCCAGTTGTACAGTGTTTCCTCCGACACATTGGTGCGGCTGGCTTCTGGGTTAAGCAAGCAGTGTGTCAAGAAGCAGTGCGGCTTGGCAGGGTCGACGCGTGGCTCTCGACCTTCGCCTCTCCCGAGTCCGTTCAGGTGTTGCAGCGATGGGACAAGACTGTAACTACCAATTGGATATCACGAAATTGGGGATCAAAAATAAATAAATAAATAATCACATTTTGGCAGCGATTACAGCTGTGAGAATTTCTGGGTAAGTCTCTAAGAGCTTTGCATATTTGCACATTATTCTTTTTTAAATTCTTCACGCTCTGTCAGGTTGGTTGTTGATCATTGCTACACAGCCATTTTCAAGTCTTGCCATTGATTTTGAAGCCGATTTTGAATCAAAACTGTAGCTAGGCCACTCAGGAACATTCAATGTCGTCTTGGTAAGCAACTCCAGTGTGTATTTGGCCTTGTGTTTTAGGTTATTGTCCTGCTGAAATGTGGCTTTGTGTCCCAGTGTCTGTTGGAAAGCAGATTTGAACCAGGTTTTCCTCTAGGATTCTGCCTATGCTTAGCTCGATTCTGTTTATTTTTATCCTACAAATCTCTCTTGTCCTTGCTGATGACAAGCATACCTATAACATGATGCAGCCACCACCATGCTTGGAAAATATGAAGAGTGGTACTCAGTGATGTGTTGTGTTGGATTTGCCCCAAACATAATGCTTTGTATTCAGGACATAAAGTTAATTTCTTTGCCACATTTCTAGCAGTTTTACTTTAGTGCACTTTGACATTATGGGATATTGTGTGTAGGCCAGTGACACACAATCTCAATTTAATCCATTTTAAATTCAGGCAGTAACACAACAAAATGTGGAAAAAGTCAAGGGGTGTGAATCATCATTAATTTAAAAGTTAAAAGATGTATGCAGATTGCCCCCCTTTTTCCTTTTGGAAAATAGAGCCAAATTAGAAAAATAAATTCTACCAAATAGGTTTCAATCAACATCGATCCTAATATTTCATTCAACAACTCACTAAGTTAAGATACATTTCTTGATATTCATTGTCAGCATTCGATGACATTGGGCCAATCTTGATAAAAAGGGTGGTTTTTGGGCAGCAAAGACGCCAAGGTAGACTTCAGTGCTGTGCTTTCAATTCCTCTTCAGGAGCTTTTCAGATGGCTTTGTTTACAAAGCAGTATATCCTTTAGTTTAGGTTAAGCATTGAGTCATGCATTGCATTGTGTAGATTTCATTTTTAATTCAGAAATGAATGGCCATTTATAAATTATTTCATTCAAATTTCATCCATACGTTTAGAAGGAAAGAAGACTATGGGCTCTATTTTTGGCTAGTGCTTAGGTGATGCAAGTGCCAAACACATTGGTTTGCAATTTCAGCATGTCAAAACTGGCGCTGTGGCGTTTTCTGCCCTGTGCGCCAGGTTCAGCAATTTACCCGTATAATATCAGCTCGCTTGCGCTGAGGTGGGAGGGGTGGCAATATTTGAGGTATGTCCTTGAAAACAACCACAAAAGTGACAATTTCATGCAGCGCTTATCGGGAGATTTAAGAGCAACTAAAAGCAGGTCTTGGTGGTAACGTGGTTGGTAATTGCATGGATTTTGTGAGCGGAAGCACAACGTACAGTGCCCTTATGCTCATGGAACAATAGAGGAGATGTTATTTTTGTGCCTGTAACATAAACTGTTTGTTTAATTTGATTAAATACCAAACTCATTAGAATGATTCAGCGTCCTGGCTTTATGATGAGAACATCCAGCTCGCATGCAATGGAATTTAGGAGCCGTCTGCAATTTCTGGAGAAGTGTTAATGCGATATGTAAGATGGTTCCATTATGTTCATAAAACATAACATTTTGGAGCAGGTTAACGGTGAGTGGACATTCTCTTTATATTGGATCTTTATCCAGCTTTTGTGAAAAGTTTGGATGTGTGTAAAACCCTCCATTGCCTGCGTTGCCTTAATATTATATGGCCACGGGAAGCAATTATGGTGCCTGTAACTGTATTTAGACATGGCCTATTTAAAATAAGTTGTTTAGATTTGAATTAGATTCTAATTATTTACTCTCTTTTTAGGCCTTTATAAATAGTGAATTGAATCTTGCTTATTGACTACGTTTGGCATGTCCATGGCTCAGCCATAATGTAATTTACAGTAGGCCTAGCCCCTATATCAGTGTGAATGCTATGTTTAACAATCTATTACCATATTGAAGCCATGCAATTACTTAGAACAATGTGGACTGGAAACATGTTCAACGTATTTAACAAAGATGGGATAGGCCTACATTTTGTTTCTGTAGGCTATTTAACAAACTAGGCTATAATGGACTAACATTCGAGTTGGAGTTGATGACAGCGCAATACATAAGACCGTAAATACACAATTTGAAGCAACCACATATTTAGCCATGGAGCACGTTCTGATTGGCCAATGAGGAGCAAGCCTCCAACTTTTTTTATTCATCAAAACCCAGCCCTTTCGAGCCACCACCAGCTACTGTGCCCATAATTCCTGCAGTGAAAATAGCAATAATATTTCTGACACACCCCTGGACCTATAGCGCTTCCGCCAGCGCTAAGATTTACCATTTGCGTTAGGTTTGTTAAAATAGAGCTCTAAGTGTATATGTCGTCAATTATGCTCAATTATGTAATGACTGTTCCCTTTGCTATTGGTCAGAAACTGGAGGAGGCGGCGGCCAACGCGGCGGAGGAGGAGAAGAGACTCCTGCAGACGCAGACTGAACAACAGGATCGCTACAGGATGGACCTGGAGAGGGAGAAAATGGTAGAATATAATATGCCATTTAGCAGACGCTTTTATCCAAAGCGACTTACAGTCTTGCGTGCATACATTTTTTGTGTATGGGTGGTCCCGGGGATCAAACCCACTACCTTGGCGTTACAAGCGCCATGCTCTACCAGCTGAGCTACAGAGGACCACATAAATGACATCTGTTTATGGTACCGACCTACACACAATTTAGTGGCCAAAGGAGAAACTGTTTGGACTGTAAGCTGCACCCACAGCTGACTACTAACCCTAATGTGGCCGGCTACTTAATTGACTTCAACAAATTGCCCCCGCACCCCTTTAGTTGGCTACTTTTTCATTACGCTGGCTTTTCAGGAACACACTGCACCCAAGGAGTAGGTACAAGTTGTCCCTAACCACTGATTCAGCTTTTTCAGCAGTTTCTCTCTTTTTATCCAGTGAATTCTTGGGTCCACGAAAAGGATTGAAACGTTCTAGTTATTTTATCCATCTGTTTATGCTCTTAAGCTCATAACCTCTGACATTTAGTCCACACAACCTACTGGCAGACTTTATAAATGACATCTGTTTATAGGACCATCCATCAATGAGGTGTTACATTATTTCATTCTCTCAAGTCAATGTTTGCTCTGTTTCAGGAAGTACCCACAAGGGTTGCTTCCTTTTTTCTGTTATAATGAAAAAATAAAAAACGGAACAACGTCATTTTTCAGATTGGAAACACTTGCCATTGCTAATGCCAATCTTAACATAATTAACTTTCATAGCCTGAATGGTAGGGCTGAATGATAGGAAGTTAGTGGGCTTAAGATAGAAAAGGAAGTGAGTGTTATACAATGGGTTAAATTAGTGATATTAAAGGGATAGTTCACCCAAAGTAGATTTAATAAATTTAAGTGAGTTAAATAAGTGCTATAGCCTACTAAGCGCTGACTCCTAGTGAATGGGACCGCCGGTCCAAGAGCACCACTAGATTTAGTCTTAGATACCTGTAGTGCTCTTTATACATTGTCTTCTCGCTGGTCCTCAGGTGCGACAGGAGATGGAGGAGCAGGTGGCTCAGAAGTCCAGTGAGCTGGAGCAGTACCTGCAGCGCGTCCGGGAGCTGGAGGACATGTACCACCTCCTGGAGGATGCCCTGGAGGATGAGAGAGGCGCCAGGCAGGACGAAGAGACGGTTCGCAGGCTCCAGGCCCGGTCAGTGCTCCACACACAGATACACAAAGGCAGGCATATACGCACGCACTCACACTCTTGAGATGAATGTACATTGATGGACTTCATTGTCTCTCTGGCTGAGTCACTGTAATTGTCTGACAAGAGGAGTGAGTCAGTGAGGAAGAGGGTAACGCAACACACACACACACACACACACACACACACACAAAGCCCCCCAAATGGATTCCATCTCTGTGGATACACTGAGACACGAGAGGGCCACACACACACCCTGCATACACGTGGGCAACAGTCCCTCCAGTACAGAAACACTTCCTTCCTTCCGCTATGCTGACATTCGTGCTTCTGTGGATTCAGCACTTCTCACATTGTGTTCTGAGTAGGGATTTGTGTGGGGGTGCGTGTATATGTGTGCAAAGTGTTGATCAAAACACATCTCTTTTTTGTTTGAATATGACACATTCTGTACTATCTCTTCCCTTTACTTTCTGTGCATGTCTCTCCAGGTTACTAGAGGAGGAGGCTGCCAAGCGGGCTGAGCTGGAGCAGATCCACCTTCACCAGCAGAGGGCTATCTCTGAGACGGAGGCGGAGAAACAGGAGCTGGAGAAGGAGAGACTGGCCAAGGAGAGTGCCCTGCAGGCTGCCATGCTGCAGCTGGAGCAGCTGGAGCGTGAGAGGCAGGGGGCACTGCAGCAGTACCAGGTGAGACATTTATATCCAGGATGAAGATTCACGGCCTACTTCTGTACTAATTTGGGTCTGTTAGAACTGGGGTGCTTGAGTTGTGGGTGCGAGAACAATAGCTAATTAGATATGTCGGGGGTGCTAGAGCAGTGTCTTGTGTGGCAACTGCTACCAGATGGCGATTGTAGGGGGCACTAGAGTTCTACAGGTGAGCCTGTTTCAGTATTAAAAACCGACTTCCACTTAATTGGAAAACGATATTACTTACTTGTACAAATCGACCAAGATCGTCTTTTCTTTGTTTGTCACAGGACGTAATGCAGAAACTGGAGGATGCAGCGAATAACACCAGGACCTGGAAACATAAAGTGGCCCAACATGAGGGATTAGTCCGCCTCATTCAACCAGGTAACACAACACTATATTACTGTACACTTTCCCTCTCTCCTCCTTTTATCAACACTCTCTCTTCATTTAGTTATCTTCCCTCTCTTTCTGTCCTGGGTGCATCTCAATCTAAAGTGGCTTCCTCTCCTCATTTCCTTTCCTTTGTCTGCAGTGATGTGAAATAACTTTCTGATTTGTTTTCTCAGGTTCAAAGGGGCCTCAGAAGATCACTAACTGGGGCCCAGCAGCCTTCACTGAGGCAGAACTAAGCCTGAGGGAGAAAGATTGGCAGGAGAAGAAGAACCGACCCGCCCAGACCCAGTAGAGCCCCCATTCCCACATTCAACACACTCATGGTTGCTGAAACATTGATGGAACATTGATGCAACTTTGCCCTCAGTGTGCAATGTTGCGTCTTCAGCATTCATTAACTCAAAAGGGAACAGGGAAGGCAGGCTCGCTTTTACACAGATACCAGGGTTGTGTTCATTAGGCAGCAAATGGAAGACAATGAACTTAAACAGCGAGGGCCTACATGGACTTGTTGTCCACATGGACTTGTTGTCCGATAGGAAAGGCTTCTTTTTCCGTTGCAAAGCGATTTGAAACGTTTTCTGTTGTGTGCCCTAATGAACACGACCCAGTTCACAGCATGTGCTGCACAGGTCTTTATACTACCTGGATTTCCTGACAGGAAAATGAGCAGCAAATTGTTTTCATATGAAGGACTAAAGGAGCTGCGCACTTGATTCAATGTCTGCGAGGATGGTGGAGTGTGGTCCGAAACGTTAGATTCCTTTATCAAAACGTTTTTGAGCGTTTCAAATCTTTTTTTTCTAAGGGATTTCACAAGTGTGTCTTTTGTAAATTTAAAACTACAGCTTGCATCGTTTTAATCAGTTCTTGGGTTAGCGTTTTTGGTTCCATTGCCAAAGTGATAGCACTTAATAGCCCATAAAGTAGTATGAACAAAACTCCATGTTAACATCATCAAATTACATTACTCATGAAAATAATCATCAAATAACTGGAGCTTGGCTCACTAACTAGCCACCATACTGTTCTACTCCCATTATTAAATGTAATTTTTGCATACACATATTGTGATAAATAAGACATTTGCAATGCTACACTGTAACGAAAAACTGTATGTAATTGGGGGTATTATCAACATTAAAATACCCGTAAACATTTTACTGCAACATACTGTACATTATGGTGCATTGTGGGAAAATGTTATGGGCCAGGAAATAATTGCTGTATTTCGAATGGTACTGTAATTTCACCACACAGAATACAGTACTGTATCTTTGGCACGCAAAAAACCTTTTGACCACTAGTGGGTGCATGGTTTTGTTGTTTCTGGCTCATTAACATATTTCGAGGCATGCCTTGTTAGAGGCTATATTTGTTGCACCTGTGAGTATGAACTCCTATGTGGTTATAGTGGCCCAAAAATAGAGCTCCCCAGGTTGTCGTCCTAAAAACCGAAAATGAGTTACTGCCATCCCTATGGGGGAAATTAATGGGGTTTTGGGATAAATGCCCCAAATAAGGTCTGACGTTAACACAGGCTTAGGAGATCTTATATGTTTTATTCTATGAGATAATATCAGTCAGTTAACATAGGCTTCATAATTCATAAAAGTTATGTGCTTTCATGCTTATTTTGATTACATAAATGCTTCAAAATTCACAGTGACGTTACCTGATGAAGAATATCTCATAGAACAAAACATGTAAGGTCATAAGCCTGTGTTTACCACAGACTTTATTTTCAGCGTTTATCCAAAACCCCTACAAAAACCTGATTCCTTTCCCCATATGCTTTGGCCAAGGAGCCAAGGAGGAGTTAGTGCCTACAAAAAGATACCATTACTATTGCTCTCTATTTAAATTCTATAGGCGACAGATTGGAGTGGCACAAAAATGGTTAAGCATTGTATTTTAATGTGCCTTTTGGTCTGTTTTGCCCTGTAGTTGCTGTCAGTTTAAAAGCCTTCGTTGGCCCCTAGAAGTGTGCGTGATATAAAAGTTAGTGCCTACAATAATTTTATGCAATTGTTGCAAGGATGCACGTGTAAGTAGAGAACTGATTGTTGATATATAATTTAACAATAGACATAAGACCACAGTCTCTGTAACTGATATGATGCTGACAAGGGGAATGGTATGGTAGTTTCAAATTATGTACTCCAGGGGGCACTATAGTTTCAGAAAACGCAGGCTTTGCGTCATTGGTCATCTACAACACAGTTTCCTTTCATTTATGTAATGGATAATACAACATGTTATGCTGTCGTGTGTGTGTTTTGGGGGCCATATTTCCATTACTTCACTGCACAAACCCTCCACTTTCTAAAATAAAATATAATCTTGTCTTCTCCTAACTACACTGAGATGCAAACCAAGATTATCTACATTGTTTTGTATTTATCTACTGAAAAACTTTAACATTCCTTCATATTGAAATAAATATTGTTTTTATAGATTTTCTTGGCCAAATCCAGTGGTGTTAAGTACTTAAGTATTTTTTTTGTGTATCTGTACTTTATATGTTTGACTACTTTTACTCTACTACATTCCTAAAGAAAATAATGTACTTTTTACTCCATACATTTTCCCTGACACCTGGAAGTACTCGTTACACTAACTTATCATGAGAACATCCCTGATCATCCCTACTGCCTCTGCTCTAGCGGACTCACTTAACACAAATGCTTAGTTTGTAAATTACAGTTGAAGTTGGAAGTTTACATACACTTAGGTTGGAGTCATTAAAACTTGTTTTTCAACCACTCCACAGATTTCTTGTTAACAAACTATAGTTTTGGCAAGTCTGTTAGGATATCTACTTTGTGCATGACACTAATTTTTCCAACAATTGTTTACAGACAGATTATTTCACATATAATTCACAGTATCACAATTCCAGTGGGTCAGACGTTTACATACACCAAGTTGACTGTGCCTTTAAACAGCTTGGAAAATTCCTGAAAATGATGTCATGGCTTTAGAAGCTTCTGATAAGATTATTGAAATAATTTGAGTCAATTGGAGGTGTACCTGTGGATGTATTTCAAGGCCTACCTTCAAACTCAGTGCCTCTTTGCTAGACATCATGGGAAAATCAAAAGAAATCAGCAAAGACCTCAGAAAAAAATGTGTAGACCTCCACAAGTCTGGTTCATCCTTGGGAGCCATTTCCAAACGCCTGAAGGTACCACGTTCATCTGTACAAACAATAGTACGCAAGTATAAACACCATGGGACCACGCAGCCGTCATACCGCTCAGGAAGGAGACGCGTTGTGACTCCTAAAGATGAACGTACATTGGTGTGAAAAGTGCAAATCAATCACAGAACAATTGCAAAGGACCTTGTGAAGATGCTGGAGGAAACAGGTACAAAAGTATCTATATCCACAGTAAAACGAGTCCTATATCGACATAACCTGAAAGGCCGCTCAGCAAGGAAGAAGCCACTGCGCCATAAAAAAAGACAGACTACGGTTTGCAACGGTTTGCAACCAATAAGAAGAAGAGACCTGCTTGGGCCAAGAAACTAGCAATGGACAGACCGGTGGAAATGTGTCCTTTGGTCTGGAGTCCAAATTTGAGATTTTTGGTTCCAACCGGCGTGTCTTTGTGAGACGCAATGTGGTTGAACGGATGATCTCCGCATGTGTTTTTCCCACCGTAAAGCATGGAGGAGGAGGTGTTATGGTGCGGGGGTGCTTTGCTAGTGACACTGTCTGTGATTTATTTAGAATTCAAGGCACACTTAACCAGCATGGCTACCACAGCATTCTGCAGCGATACGCCATCCCATCTGGTTTGGGCTTAGTGGGACTATCATTTGTTTTTCAACAGGACAATGACCCAACACACCTCCTGGCTGTGTAATGGCTATTTTACCAAGAAGGAGAGTGATGGAGTGCTGCATCAGATGACCTGGCCTCCACAATCCCCCGACCTCAACCCAATTGAGATGGTTTGGGATGAGTCGGACGGCAGAGTGAAGGAAAAGCAGCCAACAAGTGCTCAGCATATGTGGGAACTCCTTCAAAACTGGTGGAAAAGCATTCCATGTGAAGCTGGTTGAGAGAATGCCAAGAGTGTGCAAAGCTGTCATCAAGGCAAAGGGTGTCAATTTGAAATCTCAAATATATAATATATTTTGATTTGTTTAACACTTTATTGGTTACTACATGATTCCATATGTGTTATTTCATAGTTTTGATGTCTTCACTATTATTCTACAATGTAGAAAATAGTAAAAATAAAGAAAAACCCTTGAATGAGTAGGTGTGTCCAAACTTTTGACAGGTACTGCATATACATCACTGTTAGACTGGTGTTGTGCTAGAGATAATGAAACTCAAATCAAATGTTATTTGTCACATGTGCCGAATACGACAGGTGTAGACTTTACAGTGAAATGCTTACTTACACGCCCTTAACCAACAATGGAACTTTAAGAAAGAATATAAAAATAATAATAAAAATAATAATACGAAGAAATAAAAGTAACAAATAATTAAAGTTCGACAATTTTTAGGGCCTTCCTCTGACACCGCCTGGTATAGAGGTCCAGGGTGGCAGGAAGCTTGGCCCCAGTGATGTACTGGGCCGCACGCACTACCCTCTGTAGTGCCTTGCGGTCGGAGGCCGAGCAGTTGCCATACCAGGCGGTGATGCAACCAGTCAGGATGCTCTCGATGATGCAGCTGTAGAACCTTTTGAGGATCTGAGGACCCATGCCAAATATTTTCAGTCTCCTTAGGGGGAATAGGTTTTGTCGTGCCCTCTTCACGACTGTCTTGGTGTGCTTGGACCATGTTAGTTTGTTGGTGATGTGGACACCAAGAAACTTGAAGCTCTCAATCTGCTCCACTACAGCCCCGTCGATGAGAATGGGGGCGTGCTCGGTCCTCTTCTTTTTCCTGTAATCCACAATCATCTCCTTTGTCTTGATCACGTTGAGGGAGAGGATGTTGTCCTGGCATCACACGGCCAAGTCTCTGACCTCCTCCCTATAGGCGGTCTCGTCGTTGTCGGTGATCAGGCCTACCACTGTTGTGTCATCAGCAAACTTAATGATGGTGTTGGAGTCGTGCCTGGCCATGCAGTCATGAGTGAACAGGGAGTACAGGAAGGGACTGAGCACGCACCCCTGAGGGCCCCCGTGTTGAGGATCAGCGTGGCGGATGTGTTGTTACCTACCCTTACCACCTGGGGGCGGCCCGTCAGGAAGTCCAGGATTCAGTTGCAGAGGGAGGTGTTTAGTCCCAGGATCCTTAGCTTAGTGATGAGCTTTGAGGGCACTATGGTGTTGAATGCTGAGCTGTAGTCAATGAATAACATTCTCACGTAGGTGTTCCTCTTGTCCAGGTGGGAAAGGGCAGTGTGGAGTGCAATAGAGATTGCATCATCTGTGGATCTGTTGGGGCGGTATGCAAATTGGAGTGGGTCTAGGGTTTCTGGGATAATGGTGTTGATGTGAGCCATGACCAGCCTTTCAAAGCACTTCATGGCTACAGACGTCAGTGCTACGGGTCGGTAGTCATTTAGGCAGGTTATCTTAGTGTCCTTGGGCACGGGGACTATGGTGGTCTGCTTGAAACATGTTGGTATTACAGACTCAGTCAGGGACATGTTGAAAATGTCAGTGAAGACACTTGCCAGTTGGTCAGCACATGCTCGGAGTACACGTCCTGGTAATCCGTCTGGCCCTGCGGCCTTGTGAATGTTGACCTGCTTAAAAGTCTTACTCACATCGGCTACGGAGAGCGTGATCACATAGTCATCCGGAACAGCTGGTGCTCTCATGCATGCTTCAGTGTTGCTTGCCTCGAAGCGAGCATAGAAGTGGTTTAGCTCGTCTGGAAGTCTTGTGTCACTGGGCAGCTCGCGGCTGTGTTTCCCTTTGTAGTCTGTAATAGTTTTCATGCCCTGCCACATCTGACGAGCGTCAGAGCCGGTGTAGTACGATTCAATCTTAGTCCTGTATTGACTCTTTGCCTGTTTGTTGGTTCGTCGGAGGGCATAGCGGGATTTCTTATAAGCGTCCGGGTTAGAGTCCCGCACCTTGAAAGCGGCAGCTCTACCCTTTAGCTCAGTGCGGACTTTAAAATACGTATTTCAAATACATGCAACAGAAATACTGCCCCTCTGCTCATAAAGTGACAAACCATGAAATATAGGCAGAGAACGTACAGAACTAAGGGTCATGTAGACACCGCTATCATGAGTGCCTTCATCACCTGTTTTCTGTATCGTGACCACTTGTTCGAATAAGGGAATACGAAAACAAGGTTATATCATTATGTTGGAATTTGTGAGGGGGCAAAGATTCAGAGTTTGGGACAAAGGAATCTGGCTTCAATCAGAGTTTCTAGCTTCAGTCTACCCTGCTCTCTTACAGGAAGTTCAGGGCCAAGGCCATTGCAGGAAAATCAAACCCATCTTTTTCAATTGTTTATTCCAGTTATAAATATCCCTGGACAATAAAAGGAGCCAAGTAAAAGGTGAATGGTGTGCCATTCTCCCTTATACAGCAGGATTTATATTAGGTTTATGGCCAGAGGTTACACATGCACACACACGTACATGTAAGCGTGCAGCCTGAAGTGGACATGGAATGGGGGGCCACTCTGTTCGCTGTGTATCTATGTGTGGAATGTTGTATACGTGACAAGACACAAGGCTTTAAAAGCGAGACTCTCTCCTCATCCTACCCCAAGAACACTGAGGAATGTGTGCAAATGTGTCTCAGCAAAAAAGGACCTGCACCAACACACCCCATGGACCGGACCATGGACAGTACTGCACTCTAGCCAGCCAGCACATCAGTTTATGCTTCTCTCTTGATTTCTTCTGGCTGGGGCTGAATAAGCCAAAGTTTAGTTGGCCTCAGACCAACGCATTGTATACTAGCATCCTTTATAGAAGCAGACTGTCTAAAAATACCTGAAAACAGCATGTATAAAGGAGAAGAGGAAGAAGTTAACAGTTCAGGAAGGTTCTCTTTTAGTGGGTGAAAGGCTGTGAGCTTGATGTGGCAATGCCTAAAGGTAGAATTATCTGTACGATACTGTATCATCATCCGTTTCCTATCACACACCCACTGTGCCCCATGGGAGAAGTGTGTCATACAGGTAGAGCAGCAGCTGCTATTTACGACTTAAGACAACATTGACTGCTTTGTTCTTGTGTCAAAAAGAGTTATGACTCAGAAGCGAATTACACATAATCTTGACCGCAATGTCCCCCGATCCCACTTCTATCCATGGACACTGGCCCAGTGCTTAACAATACCTTCTCTAAATGTCAAATTAACAGGATTTATCTGTTACTGCTATTTCATTCAACTTACAGTGCATTTGGAAAGTATTCAGACCCCTTCACTTTTTCCACATTTTGTTACATTACAGCCTTATTCTAAAATGGATTAAATAGTTTTTTCCCCTCATCAATCTACACACAATACTCCATAATGACCCTTCACTAAGTACTTTGTTGAAGCACCTTTGGCAGCGATTACAGCCTCGAGTCTTCTTGGGTATGACGCTACAAGCTTGGCACACCTGTATTTGGGGAGTTTCTCCCATTCTTCTCTGCAGATCCTATCAAGCTCTGTCAGGTTGGATGGGGAGCGTCGCTGCACAGCCATTTTCAGGTCTCTCCAGAGATGTTCAATCGGGTTCAAGTCTGGGCTCTGGCTGGGCCACTCAAGGACATTCAGAGACCTGTCCCGAAGCCACGCCTGCATTGTCTTGGCTATGTGCTTAGGGTCATTGTCCGGTTGGAAGGTTAATCTTTGCCCCAGTCTGAGGACCTGAGTGCTCTGGAGCAGGTTTTCATTAAGGATCACTCTGTACTTTGCTCCGTTCATCTTTCCCTCAAACCTGACTAGTCTCCCAGTCCCTGCCGCTGAAAAACATCCCCACAGCATGATGCTGCCACCACCATGCTTCACCATATCAAATCAAATCAAATTTTATTGGTCACATGCGCCGAATACAACAGGTGCAGACATTACAGTGAAATGCTTACTTACAGCCCTTAACCAACAGTGCATTTATTTTAAACAAAAAAGTAAGAATAAAACAACAACAAAAAAAGTGTTGAGAAAAAAAAGAGCAGAAGTAAAATAAAGTGACAGTAGGGAGGCTATATATACAGGGGGGTACCGTTGCATAGTCAATGTGCGGGGGCACCGGCTAGTTGAGGTAGTTGAGGTAATATGTACATGTGGGTAGAGTTAAAGTGGCTATGCATAAATACTTAACAGAGTAGCAGCAGCGTAAAAAGGATGGGGTGGGGGGGCAGTGCAAATAGTCCGGGTAGCCATGATTAGCTGTTCAGGAGTCTTATGGCTTGGGGGTAGAAGCTGTTGAGGAAGTCTTTTGGACCTAGACTTGGCACTCCGGTACCGGTTGCCGTGCAGTAGCAGAGAGAACAGTCTATGACTAGGGTGGCTGGAGTCTTTGACAATTTTGAGGGCCTTCCTCTGACACCGCCTGGTATAGAGGTCCTGGATGGCAGGGAGCTTTGCCCCAGTGATGTACTGGGCCGTACGCAATACCCTCTGTAGTGCCTTGCGGTCAGAGGCCAAGCAGTTGCCATACCAGGCGGTGATGCAACCAGTCAGGATGCTCTCGATGGTGCAGCTGTAGAATTTTTTGAGGATCTGAGGACCCATGCCAAATCTTTTTAGTCTCCTGAGGGGGAATAGGCTTTGTCGTGCCCTCTTCACGACTGTCTTGGTGTGTTTGGACCATGATAGTTTGTTGGTGATGTGGACACCAAGGAACTTGAAGCTCTCAACCTGTTCCACTACAGCCCCGTCGATGAGAATGGGGGCGTGCTCAGTCCTCTTTTTTTTCCTGTAGTCCACAATCATCTCCTTTGTCTTGGTCACGTTGAGGGAGAGGTTGTTGTCCTGGCACCACACGGCCAGATCTCTGACCTCCTCCCTATAGGCTGTCTCATCGTTGTCGGTGATCAGGCCTACCACTGTTGTGTCGTCGGCAAACTTAATGATGGTGTTGGAGTCGTGCCTGGCCATGCAGTCATGGGTGAACAGAGAGTACAGGAGGGGACTGAGCACGCACCCCTGAGGGGCCCCCGTGTTGAGGATCAGTGTGGCAGATGTGTTGTTACCTACCCTTACCACCTGGGGGCGGCCCGTCAGGAAGTCCAGGATCCAGTTGCAGAGGGAGGTGTTTAGTCCCAGGATCCTTAGCTTAGTGATGAGCTTAGAGGGCACTATGGTGTTGAATGCTGAGCTGTAGTCAATGAATAGCATTCTCACGTAGGTGTTCCTCTTGTCCAGGTGGGAAAGGGCAGTGTGGAGTGCGATAGAGATTGCATCATCTGTGGATCTGTTGGGGCGGTATGCAAATTGGAGTGGGTCTAGGGTTTCTGGGATTATGCTGTTGATGTGAGCCATGACCAGTCTTTCAAAGCACTTCATGGCTACAGACGTCAGTGCTACGGGTCGGTAGTCATTTAGGCAGGTTATCTTAGAGTTCTTGGGCACGGGGACTATGGTGGTCTGCTTGAAACATGTTGGTATTACAGACTCAGTCAGGGACATGTTGAAAATGTCAGTGAAGACACTTGCCAGTTGGTCAGCACATGCTCGGAGTACACGTCCTGGTAATCCGTCTGGCCCTGCGGCCTTGTGAATGTTGACCTGCTTAAAAGTCTTACTCACATCGGCTACGGAGAGCGTGATCACATAGTCGTCCGGAACAGCTGGTGCTCTCATGCATGCTTCAGTGTTGCTTGCCTCGAAGCGAGCATAGAAGTGGTTTAGCTCGTCTGGTAGGCTTGTGTCACTGGGCAGCTCGCGGCTGTGCTTCCCTTTGTAGTCTGTAATAGTTTTCAAGCCCTGCCACATCCGACGAGCGTCAGAGCCAGTGTAGTATGATTCAATCTTAGACCTGTATTGACTCTTTGCCTGTTTGATGGTTCGTCGGAGGTCATAGCGGGATTTCTTATAAGCGTCCGGGTTAGAGTCCCGTTCCTTGAAAGCGGCAGCTCTACCCTTTAGCTCAGTGCGGATGTTTCCTGTAATCCATGGCTTCTGGTTGGGGTATGTACGTACGGTCACTGTGGGGACGACATCATCGATGCACTTATTGATGAAGCCAGTGACTGATGTGGTGTACTCCTCAATGCTGTCTGAAGAACATGTTCCAGTCTGTGCTAGCAAAACAGTCCTGTAGCTTAGCATCTGCATCATCTGACCACTTTTTTATTAGCCGAATCACTGGTGCTTCCTGCTTCAGTTTTTGCTTATAAGCAGGAATCAGGAGGATAGAGTTATGGTCAGATTTGCCAAATGGAGGGCGAGGGAGAGCTTTGTATGCGTCTCTGTGTGTGGAGTAAAGGTGGTCTAGAGTTTTTCCCCCTCTGGTTGCACATTTAACATGCTGGTAGAAATGAGGTAGAACGGATTTAAGTTTCCCTGCATTAAAGTCCCCGGCTACTAGGAGCGCTGCATCTGGATGAGCGTTTTCCTGTTGATTAATGGCCTTGTACAACTCATTCAGTGCAATCTTAATGCCAGCATTGGTTTGTGGTGGTAAATAGACAGCTATGAAAAGTATAGATGAAAACTCTCTTGGTAAATAGTGTGGTCTACAGCTTATCATAAGATACTCTACCTCAGGCGAGCAAAACCTCGAGACTTCCTTAGTATTTGATTTTGTGCACCAGCTGTTGTTTACAAATATACACAGACCGCCGCCCCTTGTCTTACCGGAGTCTGCCGTTCTGTCCTGCCGATGTAGCGAATAGCCCGCTAGCTGAATGTTGTCATTGTTGTCGTTCAGCCACGACTCCGTGAAACATAAGATATTACAGTTTTTAATGTCCCGTTGGTAGGATAACCGTAATCTTAAATCGTCCATTTTATTCTCAAAAGCTTGAACGTTGGCTAATAGGATTGATGGGAGAGGCAGTTTACTCGTTCGCCGTCGGATCCTTACAAGGCACCCGGATCTGCGTCCACGATATCTCCGTCTCTTCCTCACGCGAATGACGGGGATCTGGGCCTTGTTGGGTGTCTGTAGAATATCCTTCGCGAACGCCTCGTTGAAGAAAAAGTCTTCGTCCAACGCGAGGTGAGTAATCGCTGTCCTGATATCCAGAAGCTCTCTTTGGTTATAAGAGACGATGGCAGAAACATTATGTACAAAATAAATTACAAATAACGCGGAAAAACACACATAATAGTACAATTGGTTAGAGGGCTGTAAAACGGCAGCCATCTTCTTCCGGCGCTGTTATTTCATAGGGATGGTGCCAGGTTTCCTCCAGACGTGATGCCTGGCATTCAGGCCAAAGAGTTCAATCTTGGTTTCATCAGACCAGAGAATCTTGTTTCTCATGGTCTGAGAGTCCTTTAGGTCCCTTTTGGCAAACGCCAAGCAGGCTGTCATGTACCTTTTACTGAGGATTGGCTGGAGCTTCCTGACCAAGGCCCTTCTCCCCCGATTGCTCAGTTTGGCCGGGCGGCCAGCTCTAGGAAGAGCTATGGTGGTTCCAAACCTTCAATTTATGAATGATGGAGGCCACTGTTCTTGGGGACCTTCAATGCTGCAGAATTTTTTTGGTACCCTTCCCCCAGATCTGTGCCTCGACACAATCCTGTCTTTGCGCTCTACGGACAATTGCTTCGACCTCATGGCTTGGTTTTTGCTCTGACATGCACTGTCAGCTGTGGGACCTTAAATAGATAGGTGTGTGCCTTTCCAAATCATGTCCAATCAATTGAATTTACCACAGGTGGACTCCAATCAAGTTGTAGAAACGTCTCAATGATGTTCAATGGAAACAGGATGCACCTGAGCACAATTTCGAGTCTCATAGCAAAGTGTCTGAATACTTATGTAAATAAGGTATGTTTTTTTTATATACATTTGCAAACATTTCTAGATACCTGTTTTTGCTTTGTCATAATGGGGTATTGTGTGTAGATTGGAGAAAAAAAATCAATTTTAGAAGAAAGATGTAACGTATCAAAATGTGGAAAAAGGAAATGGGTCTGAATACTTTCCAAATGCACTGTAATTGTCTTTTGTACTTTGCATGGAAGAGTATTTTATTTTGGCTTTGCTTTATAACTTACACATGTTGACAACGCTGACTTGGTTGATATGGACCAAACAGGCTTTGTAAGAAACCGCTCATCTCCAGATAATAGAGAATGACCAAGAACCTGTAGTGGCGGCTTCATTAGATGCAGAAAAAGCTTTTGACCGCATAGAATGGAACTAACTGTTTGAAGTTTTACAGAGGATGAATATTGGACCTAAGTATGAAGGTCTGATTAGATTACTGTACAAATGTCCGGTAGCTCAGATTGACTAATGGAATTGTTTCCTCCCAGTTCTCCCTATCACGTGGCACAACACAGGGTTTTCAGGATATAAAATAAACCTATCAAAGGCCTTTTAACAGGGCAGCTACGCAGAACCCAATTTTAGACCAGACGTTTTCTTGTAGACCTCAGAAAATGACATATCTGGGATTGTAAATTCCTTCTGAAATGATTAAGAGATATCAACTGAACTATACTCCACTTCTCAAAAAGTTTGGGGAAGAATTGGATAGATGGCGGGATTTACTAATTTCTCCTATTGGACGGGTCAATTGTGTAAAGATGAATATATTACCAAAATTCTTGTACCTTTTTCAAACCTTGCCGTTTCCTATTCCCAAAGTTTTTTGCAAACAACTTAATAGGAAGGTCTCTTCATTTCTGTGGAAAGGGAAACCTCCCAGAGTGAAACTCACGACTTTATGCAAACCATACTCAGATGGTTGTATTACTGGGCATCTCAGTTAAATGCTGTGTTGGTATGGCAAGATACAACAAAAAGTTCACCCTCTTGGAGACAGAGGAAGAGTGTCTTTACCCTGTTTCATTGGCATCTATACCTTATCTTAGCCCACCTAAAGCTTTGCTAGGTCTCATAAAAACACCTTAAATATATAGATTAAAGTCTGTAAACAAACAGAAGGGCATAGAACATGAACAAACACCTTTATATAATAACCCCATCTTACCCAAAGCCCTGAGAGAGATGGTATTACATTTTCTTGGTTCAACAAAGGAATTAAAAAATGTGGTCATTTGTATAGAGACGGTGAACTACTATCCTTTCAACAACTGGCATCTCATTTTCAGTTACCTCAAACTAATTTCTTCAAGTACCTACAGGTTAGGCATTACATTACCACTCAACAGGGAGGTAGGACTCAGCCCATGAGTAAATTGTGAAGGAAAATGTTATGTTTGTGCTTTTCTAATAACCAATTCGACTGGGTTCATGCAAGTGACTGATTGATCGTGCCTGGGAGGAATCTTCACTATCAGTTTAAGCAATTTGGCAGCATGCCCAGAACCTTGTTTTGAGAACGGAAAGGGATATCTCAGTTTCAAGGTCTCAGCTTGGAGAGAAGAAGCCTCGTGAGGTATTGGTCGGTCACATGCATGAACCAAAAGTTAATTATGAATATTAAGCTAAATCATGCAAATATAACTTGTCTGTGTAAGCAGTGGTCCTCTGTAGCTCAATTGGTAGAGCATGGCGCTTGTAATGCCAGGGTAGTGGGTTCGATCCCTGGGACCACCCATACGTAGTAATGTATGCACACATGACTGTAAGTCGCTTTGGATAAAAGCGTCTGCTAAATGGCATATTATTATAATATTATGAGCAGTATTTAAGAGAACAAACGGGACTGCCCCGGCAGAGCTCACTTCAGACCGGTACTTTATGCATTTAAGTTTGACTGTGACCTCTCCAGCTTGCTGTTAATAAATAATGATTCATTTAAGATTGACTTCAGGTGTCCCTGGTGGTAATTTCTATGACAATCTGGCGTCACAAACACGATGATTGATTCTGCCTGAGAGTCTGCGAGGACAACCAGTGGCACATTCATTCTATGAGGCGTGAGGGAAATTCCCGTCTGACCAAAAGACGACGATGACCCGTCCAGACCCTTACTGTGAGCTGCCCAGGAGGAGACACATCATCTGCGAAGAATTGAGGGACACGGCGACTGAATTTCAGTAAGTCAATTTAAATTTAAATTTGTGGTCCTCTGTAGCTCAGCTGGTAGAGCACGGCGCTTGTAACGCCAAGGTAGTGGGTTCGATCCCCGGGACCACCCATATACAAAAAAAATATATGTATGCACGCACGACTGTAAGTCGCTTTGGATAAAAGCGTCTGCTAAATGGCATATTATATTATTATATTATTATTAAATGAATTTGTATAAACAAATAAAAACAATAAAACCAATAAAACTAAACATAAAAATTAAGGATGGTACCACTAGTCTTAAGTAATAGTATGAGTTGTTATTCTATATGTATGGGATGTGGCAAGACTATAGAATATATAGAGACCATAGCATGTATGACTATATCAACCATTGAGACTATGGATCCTGAGGGACTATGGATGCTATAGGGACTATGGATGCTATAGAGCCACTTTTGGACTAGAGGGACTATGGATGCTATAGGGACTATTGATGCTATAGGGACTATGGATGCTATAGGGACTATGGATGCTATAGAGCCACTTTTGGACTATAGGGACTATGGATGCTATAGGGACTATTGATGCTATAGGGACTATGGATGCTATAGGGACTATGGATGCTATAGAGCCACTTTTGGACTATAGGGACTATGGATGCTATAGGGACTATGGATGCTATAGAGCCACTTTTGGACTATAGGGACTATGGATGCTATAGGGACTATGGATGCTATAGAGCCACTTTTGGACTATAGGGACTATGGATGCTATAGGGACTATGGACGCTGTAGGGACTATTGATGCTATAGAGCCACTTTTGGACTATAGGGACTATGGATGCTATAGGGACTATGGATGCTATAGAGCCACTTTTGGACTATAGGGACTATGGATGCTATAGGGACTATGGATGCTATAGAGCCACTTTTGGACTATAGGGACTATGGATGCTATAGGGACTATTGATGCTATAGGGACTATGGACGCTGTAGGGACTATTGATGCTATAGAGCCACTTTTGGACTATAGGGACTATGGATGCTATAGGGACTATTGATGCTATAGGGACTATGGATGCTATAGGGACTATTGATGCTATAGAGCCACTTTTGGACTATAGGGACTATGGATGCTATAGGGACTATGGATGCTATAGAGCCACTTTTGGACTATAGGGACTATGGATGCTATAGGGACTATTGATGCTATAGAGCCACTTTTGGACTATAGGGACTATGGATGCTATAGGGACTATGGATGCTATAGAGCCACTTTTGGACTATAGGGACTATGGGTGCTATAGGGACTATTGATGCTATAGAGCCACTTTTGGACTATAGGGACTATGGATGCTATAGGGACTATGGATGCTATAGAGCCACTTTTGGACTATAGGGACTATGGATGCTATAGGGACTATGGATGCTATAGAGCCACTTTTGGACTATAGGGACTATGGATGCTATAGGGACTATGGATGCTATAGGGACTATAGATGCTCAGGGACTGTAGAGACTATGGCAACTGTAGAGACTATAGAGGAACCGTTGAAGATATAAATGACGTGGAAGAAGGATAGAGCTAGTCTTATAGAGAAGACTAGAGCGAGGGCAAGTAACGGTTCCATGCCCCGCTGACAGCTGTCTATAGGCAATAAGTGAGATTACTGAGTGTTTTTGGGAATAGTACTAAGTGAATGTGGATGTGAGAGTTGTGTGAATGTGGAAAGGACGTCTTAAACTGATTTGAAATTTGGATAATAAGAGATATTATTAGTGTTAAGAGATTGACATTTTGACAATAAGTGGTAAACTGAGTTCAACAAAGGTTTGAAAATTGGGATAATAAGAGGTTTGAAATTTGGATATTAAGCTGATTGAAATTTAGATAAGAGGATTGAAATGAGATAATAGATAGTATTACTATTAAGTACTGAGTGAATGAGAGCTGTCAGGGGACTAGCTCCGGTGTGAAAGAGGTGCGTGTCTAAAGGAATACCCCAACCAGTTCTATGTGACCTGAGTTTTCCAGTTCTATGTGACCTGAGTTTTCCAGTTCTATGTGACCTGAGTTTTCCAGTTCTATGTGACCTGAGTTTTCCAGTTCTATGTGACCTGAGTTTTCCAGTTCTATGTGACCTGAGTTTTCCAGTTCTATGTGACCTGAGTTTTCCAGTTCTGTGTGAGCTGAGTTTTCCAGTTCTATGTGACCTGAGTTTTCCAGTTCTATGTGACCTGAGTTTTCCAGTTCTATGTGACCTGAGTTTTCCAGTTCTATGTGACCTGAGTTTTCCAGTTCTGTGTGAGCTGAGTTTTTCGATCTATAATATTATCTAGGGGTTCTGTCCCTCACCACCCGTCGATCTACAGGAAGTGAGCACTGACAGGAGAAGCCATTGAAAAGTTTGAATGGGTAACAGTTGAGATGGGTAAGGGCTGTTCGTTGATGCCCCCGGACACTGAGATTTCCTCGAGAACATGATACAGTGGGGAAAAAAAGTATTTAGTCAGCCACCAATTGTGCAAGTTCTCCCACTTAAAAAGATGAGAGAGGCCTGTAATTTTCATCATAGGTACACATCAACTATGACAGACAAATTGAGATTTTTTTTCTCCAGAAAATCACATTGTAGGATTTTTAATGAATTTATTTGCAAATTATGGTGGAAAATAAGTATTTGGTCACCTACAAACAAGCAAGATTTCTGGCTCTCACAGACCTGTAACTTCTTCTTTAAGCGGCTCCTCTGTCCTCCACTCATTACCTGTATTAATGGCACCTGTTTGAACTTGTTATCAGTATAAAAGACACCTGTCCACAACCTCAAACAGTCACATTCCAAACTCCACTATGGCCAAGACCAAAGAACTGTCAAAGGACACCAGAAACAAAATTGTAGACCTGCACCAGGCTGGGAAGACTGAATCTGCAATAGGTAAGCACCCCGTGGGGTCAAAATGATCACAAGAACGGTGAGCAAAAATCCCAGAACCACACGGGGGGACCTAGTGAATGACCTGCAGAGAGCTGGGACCAAAGTAACAAAGCCTACCATCAGTAACACACTACGCCGCCAGGGACTCAAATCCTGCAGTGCGAGACGCGTCCCCCCGCTTAAGCCAGTACATGTCCAGGCCCATCTGAAGTTTGCTAGAGTGCATTTGGATGATCCAGAAGAGGATTGGGAGAATGTCATATGGTCAGATGAAACCAAAATATAACTTTTTGGTAAAAACTCAACTCGTCGTGTTTGGAGGACAAAGAATGCTGAGTTGCATCCAAAGAACACCATACCTACTGTGAAGCATGGGGGTGGAAACATCATGCTTTGGGGCTGTTTTTCTGCAAAGGGACCAGGACGACTGATCCGTGTAAAGGAAAGAATGAATGGGGCCATGTATCGTGAGATTTTGAGTGAAAACCTCCTTCCATCAGCAAGGGCATTGAAGATGAAACGTGGCTGGGTCCAGCATGACAATGATCCCAAACACACCGCCCGGGCAACGAAGGAGTGGCTTCGTATGAAGCATTTCAAGGTCCTGGAGTGGCCTAGTCAGTCTCCAGATCTCAACCCCATAGAAAATCTTTGGAGGGAGTTGAAAGTCTGTGTTGCCCAGCGACAGCCCCAAAACATCACTGCTCTAGAGGAGATCTGCATGGAGGAATGGGCCAAAATACCAGCAACAGTGTGTGAAAACCTTGTGAAGACTTACAGAAAACGTTTGACCTGTGTCATTGCCAACAAAGGGTATATAACAAAGTATTGAGAAACTTTTGTTATTGACCAAATACTTATTTTCCACCATAATTTGCAAATAAATGTATTAAAAATCCTACAATGTGATTTTCTGGAATTTTTTTTCTCATTTTGTCTGTCATAGTTGACGTGTACCTATGATGAAAATTACAGGCCTCTCTCATCTTTTTAAGTGGGAGAACTTGCACAATTGGTGGCTGACAATACTTTTTTTCCCCACTGTATATATATATATATGTACTAACTAACTTTCACTAACTGTAAGTCGCTCTGGATAAGAGCGTCTGCTAAATGACTAAAATGTAAATGTAAATGGTGCTGCAGAGAAGGTTCTCCCATCTCCACAGAGGAACTCTAGAGCTCTGTCAGAGTTACAATCGGGTTCTTGGTCACCTCCATGACCAAGGCCCTTCTCCCCCGATTGCTCAGTTTGGCCGGGCGGCCAGCTCTAGGAAGAGTCTTGGTGGTTCCAAACTTCTTCCATTTAAGAATGATTGAGGCCACTGTGTTCTTGGGGACCTTCAATGCTGCAGAAATGTTTTGGTACCCTTCCCCAGATCTGTGCCTCGACAGAATCCTGTCTCGGAGCTCTACGGACAATTCCTTCGACCTCATGGCTTGCTTTTTGCTCTGACATTTACTGTCAACTGTGGGACCTTATATAGACAGGTGTGTGCCTTTCCAAATCATGTCCAATCAATTGAATTTACCAGTGTACTCCAAGTTGTAGAAACATCTCAAGGCTGATCAATGGAAACAGGATGCACCTGAGCTCCATTTCGAGTCTCATAGCAAAGGGTCTGAATACCACGAGTTTCAGACAACTGAGTAGAAGTATATCTAAAATCATAGATTTGCTACGCCAAATATTTTAGATATGCTATCCCAGTGCTGATGTTAATCTGTGCCATTGGGTCAGGAAAATGAAACCTACACAGAACTAGTATGAGAACCTTTCTCTTTTCTTCTTCACATGATTTCCATGCTCTCGGTGAAACCTTTCAGAAGACCACTGGAGAGCGGTTGGCTCCATCCATTAATCAACATAAGATGGCATGGAAAACCATTTCATGAAGCTCCCACGGAACAGTTATTGTGCTGATGTTGCTTCCAGAGGCAGTTTGGAACTCTGTAGTGAGTGTTGCAACCGAGGACAGACAATTTTTACGTGCTACACGCTTCAGCACTCGGCGGTCCCGTTCTGTTGAGCTTGTGTGGCCTACCACTTCCTGGCTGTGCCGTTGTTTCTACTAGATGTTTCCACTTCACAATAACAGCACTTACAGTTGACCGGGGCAGCTCTAGCAGGGCAGAGATTTGACGAACTGACTTGTTGGAAAGGTGGCATCCTATGACTGTGCCACGTTGAAAGTCACTGAGCTCTTCAGTAAGGCCATTCTACTGCCAATGTTTGTCTATGGATTTGCATGGCTGTCAGCTCTGGGTATGGCTGAAATAGCCGAATCAACTAATTTGAAGGAGTGTCCACATGCTTTTGTATATATAGTGTATGTAATTGTTCTAAAAAACAAATGTAATTCTGACCGACCAGTGTGTTGTAGATCGAAACCACCAATGACTGATACAGAAATAAATACACTATTTAGTTTTATTCCATTGGCCCTACATACAGAGAGTCCACCATAAACAGGATTATCCAGAAAGGAACTGTGTCCCCAAAACATTCAGAGCTGTATTTTTCCACAGAGCACAACCGACCCAGTTAATTTCCATTATTTGGAGTGAACCCAAGTGGAATGTTTGGGCCTTGACATTATTTTGTTAAATGCATGTTACAGAAAAGAGAAGAAAACAAGCAATTATTACGTAAATCAGTTGGCCATTGATGTGTGGTTATAGTGCATGGGTTAATATTAGCACTTTTACCATGATACATCCCAAGGAATGTTTCTGAAGAACTTGATTGGTGAAGGAGTATGACTCAGTCTGATTGTTTCATTGCTTTCACAACTTCCACCTGAGAGGATGTGCAGGTGTCCAATAAAAATATGTAATGCATTTTGTTTGAGATTTATGATGTGCAAATAGTCAAAACATAAGATTCCACCCTCATACTTCTGAAATTACATTCCCAAATATGTATGTTCATGCATATCTAATTCAGTGTGATGTTGGCCCTAAGGAGCAAAGTAGCTACTTTGCCTCTTAGGGGTCCACGTAACACACAGTGCTGTTAAACTGTGAAGTAACTGTTACATGTCCCATGCCTGCCTTTTGTGCATCAGGCGTTTGATATTCCAACTGTGGATTTAGATTTAAAGAACAATGAGACCCGAAACTACAAATAACTGGGGAACATCCACTGCATCCACTGCAGGGGGGGTTCTGACTCAACACAAGACCCACGCATGCCTGGCCAATGAGGTCAGTTATGTAGAATCACATTATCCTCGATGTCACTGTTGTGTAAAAAAAAGAATAACAGCTTCATCCAATCACTCGATAAGTCACTGAATGCCACTAAAGGTCACAGCCAAGAGTGTGAAGAGGACATCAACAGAAGCAGCAGGTGAATGAGAAAGAGATAGGGGATGACTGGACAAAGAGGATAGGAGAGGAACACAGATTACATTGGCAGTATGGATTAAGAAAACAATTCTATTGAATCAAGACGCTGCAACAGTCATGTTTGAACACACACCATTGAATCATGGTTTGGCTATTTCAAAGAACTCCTCGTTACCATGACAGCATAGTGTGTTCAAACATGACTGTTGGCATGTTTGGCATGTGACATAGTTTGGCATGTGTCTAATTAATTACTCACTGCTTTGTCTCTGAATAGATTCTAGAGATCTTGACTTACTGTTAGGTAATTCAAAATGCTTTCAAAACACACTTGACATTTGTAACATTATCTAATTCAGCCTTAAGCTCCTGTGTCAGCAATACACACGCCACACCTTCCCTGACAATTAATAATGATGATACTCTTGTAGATTAGCAGAGAGCAGACACTACCACCCAACAATTTTCTATAACCTTTATATCGTATCTTGACGTACTGCACAGCAAATTCTCCAGTATAAGAAAAAAGTGAATGTTAAATCAACACTGAAAGTGTTGAGTCTGTGGACCCATATAGACAACGGAACAGTGTTAAATTATCACCTGCTTAATGTAAAGCCTTATTAAAATATTTCCCAGAGTGCCTTGCCTTTCCAGTAAATTGTAGAGTTACCAGCAATGATCTACACTGTATATACAAAAGTATGTGGACATCCCTTCAAATTAGTAGATTCTGCTATTTCAGCCACACCCGTTGCAGACAGGTGTATAAAATCGAGCACACAGCCATGCAATCTCCATAGACAAACATTGGCAGTAGAACGGCCTTACTGAAGAGCTCAGTGACTTTCAACGTGGCACCGTCATAGGATGCCACCTTTCCAACAAGTCAGTTCGTCAAATCTCTGCCCTGCTAGAGCTGCCCCGGTCAACTGTAAGTGTTGTTATTGTGAAGTGGAAACATCTAGTAGCAACAACGGCTCAGCCAGGAAGTGGTAGGCCACACAAGCTCACAGAACGGAACAGACGAGTTGTGAAGTGCGTAGCGTGCAAAAATCATCTGTCCTCGGATGCAACACTCACTACCGAGTTCCAAACTAACTCTGGAAGCAACGTCAGCACAATAACTGTTCGTCGGGAGCTTCATGAAATGGTTTTCATGGCCGAGCAGCTGCACACAAGCCTAAGGTCACAATGTGCAATGCCAAGTGTCGGCTGGAGTGGTGTAAAGCTTGCCGCCAATGGACTCTGGAGCAGTGGAAACGTGTTCACTGGAGTGATGAATCACGCTTCACCATCTGGCAGTCTGACGGACGAATCTGGGTTTGGCAGATGCCAGGAGAACGCTACCTGCCCGAAATCATAGTGCCAACTGTAAAGCTCGGTGGAGGAGGATTAATGGTCTGGGACTGTTTTTCATTGTTCGGGCTAGGCTCCTTAGTTCCAGTGAAGGGAAATCTTAACGCTAAAGCATACAATGACATTCTAGACGATTCTGTGCTTCCAACTTTGTGGCAACAGTTTGGGGAAGGCCCTTTCCTGTTTCAGCTTCACAACACCCCTGTGATATCCAAAGCGAGTTCCTTACAGAAATGGTTTGTCGAGATCGGTGTGGACGAACTTAACCCCATCGAACACCTTTTGGGATGAATTGGAAATCCGACACAAGCCAGCCCTAATCGCCCAACATCAGTGCCGACCTCACTAATGCTCTTGTGGCTGAACGGAAGCAAGTCCCCGCAGCAATGTTCCAACATCTAGTGGAAAGCCTTCCCAGAAGAGTGGAAGCTGTTATAGCAGCAAAGGGGGATCAACTCCATATTAATGCCCATGATTTTGGAATGAGATGTTCGATGAGCAGGTGTCCACATACTTTTGGTCATGTAGTGCATATAAACCCTGGATTGCTGATGCTATATATTGGCCAGTGAGAGGCTTTGAATTTGTTCTTAACTGACTTGCCTAGTTAAATAAATGTTAAATAAAATAAATAAATAAAAACAATTGATATTTCAAGGCAGTCCTCCATAGATGTTTCAGTCCTCCATTAAATCTTTCAAGGCTAAAAGTACATGTATTTAAGTATTTCTAGCTGTAGTGGGGACCGTGACATTATTACCTTCAAAAAATTATTGTATGTTTGTATGTTTAAATAACATAATATAATTTAAAAGTATGCTTTAAGGTGTCTGAAATAGAATAAACATGGCAATAACAAATGTAGACATAAAACAGTTGTATTTTTACAACATTGAGGGATTTCATAATGGAAGCACGGTGGCTTCAAAACTGAGCCCCCTGTCAGTCATCTAGTGTATATATAAATCATTGATTACCATCCATGACTTTATTAGTTAGTGACAGAGACATGGTTGTTGCATTCATCCATTTTCGGTCCTATGGACTTCACAAAGTGAGATCCTAAGAGAATATGTTATCATAAATTATTTAAATGTTTTAACACAATGCCATATGTACTTCATAAGGCCTTATTTTGAGGGCCTAGTTTTAAAACCAAAACCATATTTCCCAGCATGCTGTATTGCAAGTAGATTTTTTTTATTGTTTATTTTAATATCAATGTTTGTGCAATTGATTGATTGATTATTCTTATAATACACGAAGAGAAATAACATAAATTTTTCGGTAACACTTTACTTGACACAGTGTTATAACACGTTACGACACGATCATAACCATGTCATAAAATGTCATAACAGCTGACATAACTTGTCATAACCTGTCATAATATGGTCATAACACTGTCATGATGACCCATATATTTACACCTGTTGTGACATACATTGCGTTATTTTATGGCTGGTTATGACACCTACATAAGAGTGTTTCTTAAATCCTTTGTTGTTGTTGTAATGAATTATTTACAGTCATGTTTTTTCATACTATTTTGAATAACTCTGTTTTGAAGCATTATGACCATCCTGGGTCACTGTACTTGGACTAAGAAAATACACTTTATGACACTATCAAGAAGCATTATGACCATCCGGTGTCACTTTACTTGGACTAAGAAAATACACTTTATGACACTGTCAAGAAGCATTATGACCATCATAATCATATAAGCCAGATAGGCCTATCATGTACATGCCCTTATGTCAATCATCAGTCAATCATTGTCCTGTTCCTGAAATCTGCTCCTGCATTCATCACAGTCATCAGCAACAGAGCATTGGGGTAGGTGCAATGTGTACGCAATTACAATTATAATTTAATATGGTCAATTCTATATAACATAAACATACTGTTGACATGTAGGCTATGGTGTAATGGAATGTTTTGCCTTGTGTGGTAGGTTTTGACACTCTTATGTAGGTGTCATAACCAGCCATAAAATAACACAATATATGTCACAACAGGTCTAAATAAATGTGTCATGACAGTGTTATGACCATATAACAGGTTATGACAAGTTATGTCAGCTGTTATGACATGGTTATGACCGTGTCAAAATGTGTTATGAGCTGGGTGTCAAGTAAAGTGTCACCAATTTTTCTAAACTAATCCAGTTAGTTAGATTATTTGCACCCATTACTGAAATGTTTGTTCCAGTATAAATGCCTTCGGTAGTCTCCTCACAATGTTCCCAACCCTGGCACTTGTTCTGAATGCAGGTTGCAGGTGAATAAAAATTCCAACTGTTGGATAGCCTAACTCTGGCTGGTCTCCAATAGGAATTACACATCACTTTGCCAACCGGCATAATGTGACTTGCAGGTAGGGTTACAATATCCTAGAAACGGAAACGGAAACGGATGCAGGAAATCTGAAATCCTTCAACCAGGATTTTAGGAAAATCTGGAAATTTTGGGAAAGTTACTGGAATTTTGCAACCCTGCTTGCAGGTTTGATGTGGGATGAGGTATGAACGGGGGTACAATTATGCACTTATAACTATAGGTACAAAGGATGACCTTACAGGTTACAGTGACAAGTGTCTACACCCCTTTAGGAACAAATCTAAACCTTTTTTTCTGAGAGTCTAATACAATGGTCTGAAACTCATGGTTTACAGCCCACATCAGGCCTGCAAGTCACATCATGCTGGCTTGCAAGGTGATGTGTAATTCCTGTTCAAATCCAGCCAGTGTGGGGATATCCAACTATTGGATTTTTTTTATCACCCACAACCTGTATTCAGAATTACTGCCAAGGTTGGTAAGTCTAAGCTATGAGACTACCTAAAGGATCTAAACTGGAACAAACATTTTAGGAACAGGTGCAAGTCCACGAAACATATTGGACTTATTTAGAAATGTTTTGTAATTTATGCCTCCCGAGTGGCGCAGCGGTCTAAGGCACTGCATCGGGAAATATGATAATGATGGGTGTGGTTTTCGTTATAAGTGATGTGTATGAGTTTCAGGCCCTTGCATTAGGGTAAAACTAGGCCCTCAAAGTAAGGCCTTATGAAATACGTAGGGTATTGTGTTAAAGGTCCCGAACAGTCAATATCAGGTTTGTCATGAAATTAGATGATATTTGGAAGAAACCAGATCAAAGTAGGACTACCAAAGTATGAAAAATGACTGTTGTTTCTACATTGATGAAAATTGATTCGAAAGTTACTGGTCCCCTCCCCCATGTCACCCTCCCCATGTCAAACACTTGGATTCAGGAGGCGAGATGATTGGTTTTTTTGTGTCATCACAAAAGCCCAATTTTAATACACCAATGGTAATGTATTATTCTCTTGTCTAATTTAAATAAGTACCGCCTTGTAACCAACATCGCAGAAGGCGTGTTCACAGAGGGGCGTGGTTTACATAGATAGGTAGGTAGTCTACTGGTGCCAAAACAACTGCAGCGTGTCAGCAAATATATTTTGAGTTTTCCCCTATTCATCTAAGGTAAAGATAATTATAGGTTTATACTTTCATCTGTGTCTGGTGTTAGCTAGTAACTGGCTAGCTAGGTCTTCAGCCAGTATGGAACTAACGAGAGGGAAAGGTTGCCCTAAACTCTGAAGCAGTTGTCATGTCATAACATCAAGAGACATGCCAAATGAAAAAATGTATACAAACTTCTTGACATCATTGATAGTCATTATATATAAACATTGTCTGACAGTCAATATACACAGCAGTGGCAGTCAGTGCCGTTCAAGATGAGGGAGGATTTTTTTTTCATGAGCATGGCCTTATTTCTATGACAGCATATTGGATGACTGTCATTCATATTCCATTCACCCAGCTCAATGTAACATCGATAGGTTTAGGCTACTACATGATACTCAAATTGTACCTACACTGCTAAAACCTAGCCTATGAAGGAAGGTTTACAACGAGGATGCACAGGTCGAGAGAAATTTGAGTAATCAAGGTGACAGACATTGACACATTCAATACTGCCTTGCACATGCTTACCTGAATCTAGCTGATCTAGGGTGTAATCGTTAGTCCAACAGTTGCAAAATAGAGTTTCTATTGGACAAATTCAGGTATGTTTATCCCCGTTTCGTTCCGTTTGCTTCAGTTTAAGAAAAAAATTTCAGCAGAATCGGTGGAATGAATACAACCCTAATCACACTCTAACACAATTCACTTTCATAGCAGCCACATACAAACACCATGATTCCTTTGATCGTTGTATAATTTATTCTCACATCTATGCGCGCTCCTCCTCTCACCTTTTCCCTTCACTTGTGGACTTCAGTGCACAACACATCAGCTGTCTGAACAGGTGAAAAAACCTTTCCAAGCCATAGTTTCATACAGCTAACCGCTACACACAGCCTGCATCGTTGTCACCATATTAGCTAATGTCATAGTCAACATAACTACTAGAACTAACACGTTAGTAAACCTGCTACAATCATGCAGTACAGTGTACAGTCAGCAAGCAGTTTAGCAGTTACACCGGTGGCAATAAATTCATAAAACCTTACCTTGACTTTGAATAGTTCCAGTGTTGGATAGCCATAGCCAGCTAGCTAACATAGCATCCCTCTCTGTTTGAGCCAGGTATTTGAGTAGTCTAAACTAGCTAGCTGTATTCGCTAGCTAAGTAAGTGAAAGTGAAAAAAATACAACAAAATATAGCTAGCTCTCTCTCTCTGTCCCTCTCTCTCTTGCTTCTCCTTAATTTTTTTAATAAATAAATTTGTTCAAAATTGTTAGACTATTGAGTCAACTACTCACAACATTTTATGCACTGCAGTGCTAGTTAGCTGTAGCTTATGCTTTCAGTACTAGATTCATTCTCTGACCCTTTGATAGAGTGGACAACATGTCAGTTCATGCTGCAAGAGCTCTGATAGGTTGGAGGAAGTTGTCATAATTACTTTGTAAGCCTATGGAAGGGGGTGAGAACCACGAGCCTCCTAGGTTTTACATTGAAGTCAATGTATCCAGAGGAGGACAGAAACTAGCTGTCCTGCTGAAAGTTGAATTTGTCTCCCAGTGTCTGTTGGAAAGCAGACTGAACAAGGTTTTCCTCTAGGATTTTGCCTGTGCTTAGCTCGATTCTGCTAAGTTTTAACCTACAAAAAGTCCTTGCCGATGACAAGCATACCCATAACATGATGCAGCCACCACTATACTTGAAAAAAATGAAGAGTGGCACTCAGTGATGTGCTGGATTTGCCCCAAACATAACACTTTGTTTTCAGGCCATAAAGTTCATTTCTTTGCCACATTTTCTGCAGTTTTACTTTAGTGCCTTGTTGCAAACAGGATGCATGTTTTGGAATATTTTTTATTCTGTACAGGCTTCCTTCTTTTCACTGTGTCATTTAGGTTATTATTGTGGAGTAACTAGAATGTTGTTGATCCATCCTCAGTTTTCTCCTATCACAGCCATTAAACTTTGTAACTCTTTTGGTGTCATAGTGAAATCCCTGAGTGGTTTCCTTCCTCTCCGGCAACTGAGTTAGGAAAGACACCTGTATCTTTGTAGTGACTGGGTGTAT